>NW_027121101.1:7800000-8221390 GCF_030686945.1 Centruroides vittatus | reverse complement strand
GTGCTGGATCCAGCAGGCCGAAGAATGCGCTGGATCCAGCTGGATTGCTGGATGAGGGATCCAGCAATTGCAATCCCTAGTTCCAATACGCCGTCTCAACTTCCGTGTCACCCGGGTCACGGTGGTGTCAGTCCTGACAAGGTATCAAGAAGGTACCGACCCTCCAGTCACGTTAGGAATCTATTAACTTTAATGCCATTGACAAGGCATTCAAGAACACATTTTTAAAAATAGTATAATGTACAGTATATACATTTAAAGTTAACATTAATACATTAAATTCTTATTTTTCTAACTGTTATAAAGGTAAATGACAACATTGTAAAGATAAATTTATAATATAAAGATACAGATAAAATTAAATTTATTATTCAAAATCATCTTGATGTTAAGGTTTCATCATCCAAACTCTTAAACCTGCATTTTCAAATGCTTCTTTCAAGGTGCTTTTAGCTGCTTGATAATTCAAGCAAGATTGTTTTGCTTCCGAATACAACTTTGGTTTTCTGTTCAACTGTCGTTCAGCAGCAATTGGAATGTCGTCGTATAATTTATTAAATCAACGAAAAGACGCTTTCTTACTTAAACTCGAAATCTTTCCATTTTCTAATTTTCCTGTTGTCAAATTAATAATCTCAGGGCCTTTAAATCCGACTGACCAAGTAACACTGAAATCTGGATGTTCTACAAACTCGCAGTTTTCAGGATTTCTTACACAGCATATTTTAGGTTTATTTAAATGATACGGTTCCGGCAACATTTTAAGCGATTTTTCGATACGACCCCACAGAGCTCTAAATATATATCCAGGATAAACATCACTTCCAAAAACAATACTTTCCAGATATATCGGTTGTATGAAATAATTAAGAAGCGAACCTTGAATGCCTAAAACGTTCCACCTGGCAATTTTATCAGAGCAGGACATTATTATATACTGTTGTTTCTGCTGTTTCATTAATTCTATTGTTTGATTTCCATCATTAACTTTAATAAGTAAAGATTCGTTCCTGAATTCATTTTTTGATCTCAAAACTGCACAAGCAGTACGATGTAAAGATTTTCGACTAAATTCCTCAGTCAAATATATTCTAGAATCACCACAAGGTGGGTCACTAACGTAAAGATGAAATTTTATGTTGGGCTTGAGTTGGTAACCACCCGTTTCTTTACATTCGGTAAAGATTGAATCATTTTTCCGTCCAGTGGCTATCAACGTTAAATGACCATGCAGAAAAATTTTCAAACATCTTCGCACAAGTATTTCGGCATGACAATCATTCAAAGATTTACCATCCATACTTATATTTTTTCCAATAATGCATTTTGTGCCAGTGCTTAAGGCAATAATTTCTATTTTACGCATTTCTGCATCACGTGTCATGGCAATTCCGGCTAGAACTTTCCATTTTCTGTAATCTTCATAGTCGACCATTATTTTTTGAAACATTTCGTGAATACCACTACATATTCCACTTGCTATTGATTGAGGGAGTAAATATTTTTCAGGTAAAGATACCTGATTCACATTATTTTTCAAAAAAATAATACCATACAAAGTGTGCAAAGCCGATCTCGCAGCTACAGCTTTGGCTAATTTTTTGGTTCGATCACAGCCTTCAAATGTAATAAAGTGAAGGACCAGCGCATTGTCCCATATTTACCGTATCTCTTCAAATCGATAATTAAAAATTTAGCGGCCGAGGTCGTTCTAAGCAAATGGCGAAACATATTGCTGCAGAGAATGCATTAGCTGCAATTGGTTATGTCGATAATACGATTAAATATTCTGAGAAAATACACGAAGACAAAGTAATGAATATCGGTGTACTGTACGAGGAAAACACCCCGTTGAGCTACTAAACGAACTTCATTCGGATTTGAAATTTAATTTAATAAAAGAAAATAAATCAGTTCCTTTGGCGAGGTTCACAATGAGTGTCGTAATTTTTCTCAGAATATTTAATCAAATTATCGACATAACCAATTACAGCTAATGCATTCTCTGCAGCAATATGTTTCGCCATTTACTTAGAACGACCTCGGCCGCTAAATTTTTGATTATCGATTTCAAGAGATACGGTAAATATGGGACAATTCCACTGTACATTGTACATCAATGTTTAATTCCTATAATAGCGTTAATGCATTTTTTCCCATGGCTGCTCTTCAACATCTTTAACGGTCGATCTGATAAACAAACGCCTTTTCTCTTTAACGATTTAGTTGAATCAATATTTAAACAATCTCCAACTTTGGTTAATGTCACCTATGGCTCCAAAATGGCGGCTCGTCTCTGATTCCAGCAAATAGAAGAAAGGAAACAGTGGGGACGCACATTCTAACCTAACCTAACCTATTCTAATAAATTTACCTTAATTATTACCAACAAAATTATTAGAATAGGTTAGGTTAGGTTAGAATGTGCGTCCCCACTGTTTCCTTTCTTCTATTTGCTGGAATCAGAGACGAGTCGCCATTTCGGAACCATAGGTAACATTAACCCCAACTTTCATTTTGATGTTGACTATAATTAAAATTTCCGCAATATTTAAAAATTATGCAAGAAATTGAATTATTTTTATATTATAAAAATCCTAAAAATGTCAGTTGCATACTCACGTTTTCAAAACAGCTTCTCATGTTGCCAACCAAAAATGAAAATAGTAATTTGCTTGTTGTTATTGACTTTTCATTACATATTAATATTTAAAATCTATAAAATTGTATTTATATAAATAAAATGCTTAAATATCAATATAGTTTGATTTAAATAGATTGGATTTATTAGGTGAAGATATAATGCATTCACATTGTACTGTACAGTACAATCGACATCAATATTATAGAGGATTGCAAAAAACCAGTTTTTTAAAAATAACTTTTTTTTTGTTTAAGACAGCATTTTGACAAAAGACGAGCATAGTTTTTTTGGGATGTTTTAATTGTTGATTTGTTTTTTTTTAATGTTCCGTATTTACGATTATTACAAAAAGAGAAATAATTACTTAAGTAACGATTACCTACTACTAGCATAACGATTTCTTGAGAAACTAAGGCCCGGCTTCACGAAAGCATCGTAAAATACGACAAAATTTGGTATTCATAAAACTTGTCCTAACCGAAGTATGGTAGTCGGATGGCTGGTGGCCAAGCGATCAAGGTGGCAGCTTACAGCTCTAGGGGACTCGGGACCGAATCCGGACGGGTCGAAAAACGTCCAGGAATAGTCCATTCGGATATGTCGAGCCCCGCCCCATTGTGGGCCTCACCGAACCCATAATGGCCTTGCTAAAAGAGGCCCACAGGGCAGAAAGAGTTAGAAAACCGAAATAGTCGTAAATGTCGTTATATACAACAGAGTCGGTTGTCGCAAAAGAAGATAGTTCAAGATGGCCGATAGTATTGTAGGTTTCTTGATCGACCAGTGACATGCAGTCCGTGGAAGCGACGCTTCTTTTGTATTTTATAAAATATAAATACATATTGTGCGATTATTTTTATAGACAAATACTTATATCTTTGTTTCATGCCAATGTATCTATTTTAGAATTAAAATAAATAAACTGTTATTTTTGTCATTTCCAGTATTTGTTTATAATTTTATGGAAACACAGCTTCCCTATCATCGAATGTCACCGCACGCCACTGTGATCGACGAATTACATAGTTCATCGAAAAGTTATCGTTTACCTCGTCCGTCGAGATATCTGTATGAGTCTGTATATATACAACATAGAGTCGATTGTCGCAAAACAAGATTATTCAAGATGGCCGATAAGTATTTAGCTAAGAAAAATCGACGAATTACATTGTCCATCGAAAATTTATCATTTACCTGGCCAAGCGGTTTTCGTCCCTGAACACTGGGAGCTCGGTTTGTGGGTTTCGTCGCGTTCGGACGATATTAGCCACTTGCAATTTTCCGTGTTTTCTCCACTTAAATAGGAGCCAGTTACCCTTAAAAAGACCTCCCGGAAAGCGTTATTCCCCACGCTCACGTATGGCCAAGCGGACACGAAAACTTCGGCCGGCTCATCGGATGCATGTGTCCATCATCGTTTCTTCGGAGTCATAGCTTCAGGTGCTGCATACTCCATATGAACAGAGGATAGACACAGAGTTATCGTTTACCTTGTCTGGCGATCGAAGACATTTCGTTAACGGAATTAATCCGATGCTATCGAAAGTCGAGGGAAATGACTTTTAGTTTAATTGAGGAACTGAAACCTCGTTTGGAAAGAAGTACACGTCATGTATTGCATACTATTCTCTTAACTCTTAATCATATTAAAATTATAAACAGAATTAATAACAATTCTGTTTAACAATTTCTATATAATTGACAATAACATCAATTATATAGAAATTTTACTAGCCATTTTTCTTTGAAACGCTTTTGTAATCTGTCGTTTACGTCGAATTTTATCTACGCTTTTACGTACAGTACTATTCACTTCTTCGTAAATTAGTCTCCAACAGTCCGAGAAGTAATAATTGAATCTATCCTCTCTTCTATTACCGTATTATTATTATTATTTTTTTTTCGACTCCATCTATCAGCGCCTGTATTTCAGAACAAGTAAAATTATGCCTTCTTTTTTTCTTTTTCATTTTATCACTGAAACTCATATCAGAGACAACTTGCGCCATTTGAAGACAAGAGACTAGCTGCAGTAAGCACAATGGCTGTGGCCGGCCGTAGCGCCTCCGGCAAAATACAGAAAATTCTCGTTAGTTCAAAATTCGTGACAAAATAATCGCGACTTCGAATTATCCGAGATGTATACATATTTCTGTACAATATGCCAAATGCCATGTAACTGATATAATTTATTAAGCAAATGGAATACGGCTACATATATATAGAACGACATTTTCGTTAATTAATAATAATATAAATAAACTGCAGGTTTATTTATACGGTATTATTACTATTATATTCAGAGCAGTGTCCAGTAAGAATCTCATAAGTTAACAGATAGGTTTTATAAAAAGTATGTAGAATTCTCGAAATGTAGCCCAGATTATTTTTAATGTAACCCAAAAAGTAATAAGTTACCCAAATCTAGTAGCGTAGAGCTCTACAAATATCTCAATCTGATACTTGTAGCTCAATCTTGCAACCACGTATTTTATAAGAAAAAAGAGGTAGTTGGTGGGTAAGGAGTGACACTTGAAAATGTGTTACTGTAAAAGCAAAGCCTTGTAATTTATAACATTGTATGACACTGAAAAAGAGTAATTATGCAAAATGCGTTTGCCAGATTAATAAAATATTTCAGTAAAAGTTTGTCAGTTGTCTCATATACTAGGCACTTAAACACAGAAAAAGAAAATGAATACAGCTGGATATAAGTATTTATAAAAAAAAAGCAGTCTACACTGAATGTTAAATATTAAAATCATGAATCCTGTCCTCTATATAGTCATACTCTAAAAATATTCGATATTTAAAACATTGAAATCAATATATCAATGATATGTTTATGTTGAATTTCGAACTAATCGCATATGCGTTTTAGTGATATTTCATTATAATATATTATAAGATGTCATATTTTGTCAATCGAAACCGCCAGGCATTCTATATTTTTCAACCATCAATGATATGTAATTGGCTATTTTATTTAAATTTTAGTTTAGCTACGGTTCATTTCATGTTTTATTTTCCTACTATTTTAAACGAGACCACAAATAGCAATACATGTTATACATTTTTCGAGAAAACCTAACGACTTACTAAAATTTCTTTTTAAAAAAATTGGATGATGGATTTACACATTAGTAAAAATATTTGTTCATAATAATTGTGTAAATCCGTCAGCCAATTTTTTAAAAAGAAATATTGTATTTTTAATTGTTTTGGGCATGTCACTGGAGAACTTTTAGACTGTTTTGCATGTTTATGCAGAGGCGTAGCTTCTAAAGAAAGTTTGTCTCTGCAGTGGAAGATTGTCGTTCCCGGTGATTGGACATGGCAGAAGTGTAAGGTTTCCGACAGGTGGGGATAAGTTAATCCCGTGTCAGGATGAGCCTAAGGGACGTTTGCATGTGGGTGTGGCGGAGGAGGCAAATGATGACAAGTGTTTTACATAAGGAAACCCGTTTATTGGATAACATATATGCTTACATCCACAATTGACAGTCCAGTTCTCTACAGTCCTTCGGAGTGGCGAGGATCTCCCTTCCGTCGAAGCCCCGGGGCGGACGAGATGAGATCGCTGGACAGATGTTCGCAGAGGTGCCGAGGCGTCCTACGTTGTTGGCGGCGACACGACACAACACAACACAGATCACGGCTCTTTGCGGGATGCGGAAAAGACTCTTTCGACCTTGGAGATTCCGATTTTTATAGTTTTTCGCTCGCTATTCCAGTTTCCGATTGGCCCCTCATCCCCTTTCCCGTTTTCCGATTGGTCTCTCCTTTGTTTCTAGGCGAAACTCGGGGCGACACGGGTCATGGGAAAGGTCCGATTCGGGTGTCCATCTGGCACCTTTTTGACCATTGTGTTTGGAGATTGTTGATAAATTTACAAGACTCGAACTCATAATTTAGCCCGTTAATTGCGATTTCTGTCATCTAGGAACTTTTACGATTCAAGCGCGATGTTTTTCTATCTATTAAACTGTCCCCCCTTCCGAAGTTGTCTTCTTAGATCGACTATTTATGAGCACTCGAGTCAAAATTTCACCTATTTATGAGCTTTTGTGTCATAATTCTATTTATTTATGGGCTTTCGTGTCAGAATTCTACCCTTCCGTTTGTCATAGACGGGTCGTTTTTACACATGTTTTGGTACGTGTTCCGGCACGTGTTCCGACACTCGTTTACATTTTGCGTCGCGATGTCTAGATCAAGAGTTTTTTCTTTCTCTCTCTCTCTCTCTCTTTTCTATATAATCTATTGTTATGATTTAAATGCAAGAATTTCGTGATTTACGGACCTCGTCTGCAACCTCGCAGAAGTGAAGACATTTTAGTCTTTTAACGTATTTTTACTACCATTGACTTACTCTTTGCCATTACAAGATGGCTCTGAAAACAGCCGTTTGTTCCCTAGACCGTTAGTCGATGACTGTCTTATGGAGACTTTACTTTCATTCTTTCTTCCTCCAATATTTCTTCGTGATCTTCCTCCCTTACTTCACTCCTTTCTCTGTTTAGATGTTCGTCTCTTTCTATTTTCTTTTTTCCTTATCCTAGATCGACTTTTCCTGGCTTTTCCGATTTTCGTTCTTTTTGATTCTCTTCTAGATCCACTGTGCTTACGAGTCCTCAGCCATCAGATTGAGAACCAACATCCGATCCGAAGGTTTCAGCTTTCCGGATTGGGGGACTCCCACTAATGGGAGTTTCGTCACCACTCTTTCTTCTTTTATAATCGGTTGAATCGTTCATTTTGCAGCGTCTTCAGCAGAATAAGAACAGAATTCGATGCGTTCGAAGAATATTTGAAAACAAATCTGTTCTATCGCAATGGAATATTTTTAATTCGCATTAAAAATTTTTGTTGTGTTGCACTAATGTTTATTTTTTAAATTTTATATGTTATAATTATTTTATTCTTATTCTTATTATTAGTATTTGCTGTTTTCGCCCTGTCAGCGCTAAGAACAGGGACGCCAAAAAGGGAGCAAAAGAAACAAATTGCCTCGTGTCCAGAATAAGTGTTTACAAATTCCCTAAATAATGCGTTTTATGTTTACTTTCTTTGCTTTAATATGATGATTTAATTTATTGCAGAGTCCTCATGTGTATTTTTTCACAGGCCTTCATTACCTTCTGGGAAACCTGACCTGTGAGGTCTCTTTTTTATATATTTCCTCGAATAGTCAACTGTATCAGCTGACTTTCCGAGAGTTGCTTGTATGCCGAAGCACTTATCGCAGTGGTAGGATCAGTGAGAAATAGATTTGGAAGAGTAACCACAGGCTCCACAATTCGTGTGACGTACTGGTCCACTGACAGAGTAGTGGAAATGTGCACCAGGGCTGTCGAACACGATGCCTTCCCAATGTCCAGTGCGGGCCGGTGTGACTCTGGCAGGGCTAACGTTCCCCGTCTTCCTCCACAAACAGAAGCGGGATTCATCCGTAACAATACTCGATGCCATTCAGTGGTCCAGTTCTGACGACGATACTACGACATGATGCTGTCCTGTGTCGAGTGGTTAATAGCGCCCGGTTACTGATTGCCATGCGTGCATCCCGACTTCACGCAACTTGTTACCAACGGTTTAGGAGGACACAGATGCACTCGTTGACTGCGACAGGTAGATTCGGATGTCTCGTGCTCGTGCAGTTCGGCGAATCTGTTGGTCTGTGCGCTGTCATGCACCGGTGCGATTCAGTCCCTCTTCGGCATGTTCGCAGATGTTTCTGCGTCTACCGTGTCACTCGTCGCTGGATGGTACTCACGTCGTGCCTCACACGCGTGAGTACTATCCAGCGTCTGTTTTACTTTTATAGAAATGGAATTGGTAATTTTGAACAAAAATTCAAATCATACAAGTCAAAACGAGATTATTAGGCCACTCTTCTGTTTTGGGGTTCCTGGATCGAATCCGGGCGACCATCTAAGAAATTTTCGTGGGCGTTCCGTCTCGGATGTGTGGAATTCTGTTTCTCGCCACCCGCTCGTCCTATTCTGAACATGACCGATTCACGATAGGTATGAGAAAAACGTCCTCTTCCCACAAGACTAAAAGAGCCTTAAAAAATTAATAAAAGTTCAATATAATTCAATATAACAAAAATTTTAATTTGAATTTAAAATATTCCATTGCGATAGAACAGATTCATTTTTAAATATTGTTCGAAAGCGTCGAATTCTGTTATTCTTCTTCTTTCTATTTACTAAGCAAGAAGCAATATGAATAACTCAGGAACTTCCATATCAGAGGATTCTAAAAAGAGAAAACGTGATCGTGACGAGCCCTCAATTGAGAAAGTCCATCTTTTAAACCGTGAATTGGCTCCTAATCCGAAAGATATGTTTGATGAAGCAGGAAAGATTCTCCCAAGGGAAATTCCAAATATTCATAGCAAAAGACCAACGGGACGCCAAAAAATTCGTAAACGCACTGGATCTAGAAGAGGAAGGGGATCGAGAAGAAGAAAAATTGGAAAAGACAACACAAAAGTTCGATTTGTATTGAGGAAAAGCAGAAATAGAAAGAGACGATCATCCAAACTGAGAGAGGGAAGAAGTGGGTTAAAAAGATCACGCAATAAAAGCAGAAGGAGGGTTCGAGGAAGAAAATAAGCGTCCATAAAATACAAACGATCAACGGAAATTGCTAGATTTCTATAATCTAGTGACGAAACGGCTCTTTTCAGAGCTATTTTATAATGGTAAAGAGTAATTCGATAGCATTTTAACGAACGTTTAGAACCGACGCTGTTGTTTGTACAGTAAAACCTCGATTTAACGGACTAATTGAAGCAAGAAGATATCCGTGAGAGGCGAAAGTCCGTTATATAATGAAGTAGGTTTTTCAAAGGCGCTTGTTAAAAAATTGACAAATTAGTTAGTTTATCTGTTTTTATCTTACGCAGAACATTTGTATAATTAAAATGATGTATGTGTGGGAAGTTTAATTTTACAAAAAGGTTTCTAAATGTATTATTGCTTTAGTTCTGAGACTAATAATCAAGTATATGATCCAAATCGAAATAAATAAACAAAGATATTTTTTGGAAAATACATTTTAATGTAAATATATAAAATTACTTGTCTTGACTGAGTGAGTGAGTGATTGATTGATTCATCATCGCCCCGAGCAACCCGCTGAACCTAAAGAGGTAAAATTTGGTGCACAGTTAGGGTACGTCATGAAAGTGCAAACTAAGAAGGGATTATTCGAAATTCCCCCGCGGGGGGAGAGGGAGAGGATTAAGGCTTAACCTGAAGAACGGCTTCTACTGTACTATTTTAGATGAGATTTTTTGTTTTTAACTACGTTTAGTCTTCATTAAGTTTTGTATTTATTGAGTACTCAGATGTATTAAATTTATAACATTTAAGACAAAACATTTTCCACAAAAACGAAAAAAACTGCACCTGCGTCTTACACGTCGCTTTCTCTTAACAATTTCCTTGTTACTTAAAACTTTCATTGTTGACAATTCCATTGTTACATAACACTTCCATTGTTGATGGAAGTGTTAACACTTAATCCAGTCCCTCTCCCCCGTGGGGAGAAATTTCGAAAAATCCTTTCTTAGTGTGCGTTCTCGTGACGTACCCTAACTGTGTACCAAATTTCAACTTTCAACTCCTAACCGTTTGGGCTCTGCACTGATTATTATTATGTTGGGTTAAGTGAGATATACTCGGTTAACACCGGTGGCTGTGTACTATGCCGGACCAAAGTCAAGGCATAGTAACCAAAACAGAAATTAAAGAAGTGTATCAGTGTGTGTGTCTGTATTCAGGAATTTTCTCACAATATGACATGTATTCAATATAGTGGCCTTCTGTAGTGTGATGTATGTGTTTCTATTCAATTGTAATGTGCCCAGGCTTTTGTGTAGTGTGTGTGGTATGATACCTGTAGAGGAGAGAACAACAGGTACAATAAGCACCCATCCATCCTCCACAGATGCCTTATTTCCTGGACGAATTCTGTGTACTTGCTAATTTTTTCGGTGCATGCGTTTTGTATATTGTGAGTGTTTGGAATGGATATGTCTATAATGTATGTGATTTTATTGTGTTTGTCAATGAGTGTGATGTCTGGTCTGTTGTGGTAAATTGTTTTATCTGTGATTATGGCTCTGTCGTAGTACATTTTGTGCGTGTTGTTTTCCAATACTGTCTGTGGAATGTATTTGTAGTATGGTTCGTGGATGTCTACTAATTTGTGTTTCTTTGCAAGCTCTTGGTGTATTATATTTGCTACTTGATTATGTCTGTGTAAATAATCTGTCTGTGCCAAGAGCTTGCAACCAGAGGTGATGTGTTGTATAGTTTCTGGCATGATGTGACATTTTCTGCATGTGTCATTTGTGAGTGTTGCATCTTTGAGTATGTGTTTTCTGTAGTTTTTAGTATTTATGACCTGATCCTGTATGACAATCATGAATCCTTCCGTCTCCCCAAAGAGGCATCCCCGAGCTAACCAGCTGTTTGACGCAGTTTTGTCAACAAAATCCTGGGCCAGATCATAAGGATGCCTGCCATGGAGTGCCTTTCGAGCCCACGATTGCTTAATGGTGTCTATGCTTTTTATATGTTGTGTTGTGTCCATATGATGTGAGTGTAAGTTTAATGGTGTGTTATTCGAGTCTGCTAGAGTTACTGCTTTATGTAATTGTGATGTTTCTTGTTTTCTGTAGAAAAACTCTCGCAGTGACTGTATTTGTTTGTAGTGAAGGTTAACTATGTCAATCAGGCCACGTCCGCCATCTTTACGTGGAAGGGTTAATCTTTCTGTGGCGGATTTAGGATGATGTTGTTTATGCTTAGTAAGTGTAGTTCTTGTTTTCCTTTGGAGTTGCTCAAGATCTGTGTGAGTCCAATGTATAACTCCAAAAGAATATGTGAGTACTGGGATGACATATGTGTTTATTGCTTTAACTGTGTGTTTTGCATTTAACTGTGTTCTGAAAATAGCATTTAACCTACTTTGGTATTCTTTAATTAATCTTTGCTTTATTTGTGTATGTTCTGTTAGTTTGGCCTGTTGGAATCCTAAATACTTATAGAACTCGCCCTCTTCCATGGATTCAATAACGTCTCCATTTCCAAGTGCAAAATCTTCTTTCTTCAGGATTCCTTTTTCTATGTGAACTGTTTTGCATTTATCTAGGCCAAATTCCATTTGTATGTCCTTGGTGTATGAATGTGTGATTTGTAGGAGTTGATGAAGTTGTTTTTGTGTGGATGCATAAAGTTTTATGTCATCCATGTACTGTACATGAGATGTGACAGTGTAAACTGTGTTGTTTTTTCATGTCTGATATTGTAACCATATTGCGTGTTGTTTAACATGTTGGATAATGGGTTCAGGGCTAAGCAGAACCAGAGAGGACTCAAGGAATCTCCTTGAAAAATTCCTCGCCTAATAAAAATTTGGTTTGTTTGTATGGAAGTGTTACTAACCCTGAGATGTAGTGTTGTTCTCCAGTGCTGCATAGTGTTTTGAAAGAATGCAATGAGTGATGGATGTATTTTGTACATGTGTAGGATATGTAGCAGCCAACTGTGTGGAACACTGTCGAATGCTTTTCTGTAGTCTATATATGCCATGTGTATGTTTCTGTGTTGTCTGTGTGCTTGCCGTAGAATGACTGAATCTATGAGTAACTGTTCTTTGCATCCCCTGTGGTTTCTACGACAATCTTTTTGTTGTTCTGTTAGAATGTCGTGTTCTTCAACATGTTTGTATATTTTGTTTGCAATACAGGATGTCAATAATTTGTAGAGTGTTGGAAGACATGTAATTGGTCTGTATTGTGTGGGGTCTGTGGTATTGTTGTTTTTAGGTTTCATGTAGGTGATGCCCTGAGTAAGAAAATTTGGCATGTCTTGTGGATTGATGATGATGTGTGTTAGATGTTTAGCTAGTTCCTGGTGCAGTGATGTAAACTTTTTGTACCAGAAATTGTGAATGTTGTCTACACCAGGTGTCTTCCAGTTGTGTGTTCTGTTAACAGTGTATTGGAAATCATGTATGTTTATTTCAACACAGGGCATAGTTGGTATGTTGTGCAAGTTTCTGTTTTCCTCCTCGATCCAGCCTGCATCAGCATTATGCGTGACAGCACTGGACCAAAGAGAAGACCAATATGTTGTGAGTTCTTCTTCTGTTGGTGTGCCACTGTGCTGTGTATCAGTGTTTGCTTTGTTATTAATTTGTCTGTAAAAGAGTTTTTCATTGTTTGTAAATAATTTATTTTGTTGTTTTCGTAGTGTACATGTTTTGTATCGTTTGAGTGTACGTGCTTTGGCAGCAAGTTTCTGTTTTAGTGTATCAATGTATTCTGTAATGCGTGTGTTGTGATGTTCATGTTTTGTGTGTGTTTTTATTTTCTTGAAAATGTTTTTGAGCTGTTTCCTTAATTTGGGTGTTATGTTGTTTTTAGTGTATTGTGTCAGCCTGCTAATTGCTATCTAATGTCATTTATTTGTGTTTCTATTCTTCTCTGCCAGGCAGGCTTGTGATAGAATTGTGTTTTCTGTGTATTTGTCTGTGATTGTACTTTCAGTCCATGGTGTGTCACTACTGTGACTGCCCCAGCATAAACTAATGTATGAATGTCTGCGAGTGTAGAAATTGAATGAATGTAGTGTGGTAGTAAGTGAGTGTTTACATAATTTAGTGTTTTTCTTACTTCCTTTGACGTGTTTAATTTTGGTATTCGTGGTCGTTGTGTGGGATCTGTACCTGTATATTTAGTGAGTGTTTCCTGAAATATAAGTGAGAGCGTATTAACTAAATCCAAGTCTATGTTATCAGTGATGGATGAGGAAGTGTCTGTAGTATCATTAGTGGTAATTGTTGTATGTGTGTTATTATCAATGCTTGTTGCTGGATTATCCTGACAGGTTACATGATCTTCATTAATGTTAGATGTTTCTGTCTGTTGATGTATTTGATCAGCAACCTGTTGTTTGATAAGTTCAATTGTTGTTTGTGGAATAAGGTTGTTGTGTATAATTGTTCTTTTTTGATCAACAACCCTTTGTTCAGTGACAGTGAAATGAGGATATTGTTGTGTGAATTTATGGTGTAGTTGTTGTCTGTATGCTGTCATGTTTGTTTCAAGTTTTGTGATTGTGTAATAAGTACGGATGATAAACTCGTTCATTTCTACTGTCCATTTCATCCGTTGGCGTGGTTTTCCAGCCTTTGTGGTCTGTGGATGCATTGCCACAGAAACACCAAGGCTGGGTTGGTTCCTCACATCTGTTGAGGGCATTGCAGTAGCCATGCTTGGGCCGGTGCTGCTTTCGCCACCGGTAACCAGGGGAGACTGTGGCCTATTTTTCGAACGTGAGCCTCTGCCTAACCCACGAACGCGGACCTTGTTAACCCGGGCGACGTCCGAGCCGGTATCACACTTTGATCTAGTTATCACCATAATAAATATCACCACAGAATGAGGGTGTGGTCACTCTTAGCTTCATTTCTCCCCATAGACCTTACTGGCATGGGTGTCCCTACCAGGAGCTTGTGCTCCAGCCTGCATTGCCCTATGGATCAGTAAAATTACTGGGCTCTCCCACCACGACCAGGTGGTGACCATGGGAGAGTTATTATTATTATTATTATTATTATTATCATCATCATCATCATCATCAACTCGTCTCGATTATATATATAGATTGTAAACGTTCCAGAAAATTGATCAGGTTGAAAACGTTCGTTTGAAGCAGTGAAATGATTCTCAGTAATAAGGGATATGTGTTATATAACAATCTGTGGTTGTTGAAGATTACCGTTGATCCAAATCATTTTCCCAAGCAACACTGGGCTTATTTGCTAGTTGTATATAAGTAAATAAAGAAATAATGTTCTTGGAAATAATATATAATTTTGACAAAAACACCAAAAAAATTTACCAAAGTAGGAAAAACCCTTTAAAATATTTTATTCTACATTTTTTCAAGTCTAATTTATGACTACAGCATCTTATCCTCCCCTTCTTCACATCAGTTGTCGAGTGGAGATAAAAGTAAATAAAGAAAAATGGAGAAGTTCACCCTTAGGCTTTCATTTGTTTTCTTCTTTTTAGCAAGCCAGGCCCACAATTGGGCGGCCAGGAGACGACGGACGTAGTCGGATATATCCGAACGGACAACCGAAAAATTCCTGGGGTTTTGCGACCCGTCTAATGGCCGTGTCGTTTAATGTAGGCCCAATATCTTTCTCCTTTATACATGATTGCAATAAAAGTTTTTATGCTTAAAATAGCTTTTTTGTCCAAGATAAAAAACGAGCATAGTGTTTTTTGGGTGTTTTAAAATTTGATATGGCTTTTTTAATATTCGATGGATGACCGGCATGACACTCTTGTTATCAGGAAAAGTGTAATATATAGTGGCAAGATACTAAAATCAAGAACATTGCGCATCAAGATCAACCAGGCATTGTGACGATGTCACAATAAACAATTGCTCGTTCTAATTTAGAGTTAATTTTTTATAATCTATGTATAAATAGTTATAATAATTTTTAATCGTATAATCTAAAGTAAACCACAAAAATCTATTTTATCAATGTTTAATAATGTTTTATCTGTGTTTTCAAATAGACCTAATGTAAGTGATATCTGATAATTCTTTACAGAACTTTTGTTAACATTTAATTATGTAATAAAATGTTTTTGTGGTATGTTTTTAATTTGTTGTGATATATCTCACATTGTTATCTATAATTTTTATGAAATAAGAGCAAAAATTTTGTTTTCTAACATTTGCAATATTATTCTCCTAATAACTACTTCAAATTCTAGTAAAAATTGGCAAGAAGTTTTTAAAAAACTTATTTCGATCAATATATTCTCATATTACGTGTAACGTTAATTTAGACACTTAAAAAGTCGAAGAAGGTGAGTGATTAACACTCAACATTGAACATAAATTGTTTTAAAAAAATAGTTTTGAATTTTATGAAAGAATTTTTTTCCCCACGTGGATGCAAAGAACAGATCATACTTAGCATTTTTATGTTTTAAAAGTTAAAATATCTCTGTTAGTTTTGAACAAATTAAGCTTTTAGTGGTGAAATATATACGAAGTAACCTTTCTCTATGGTACTATATTGTACGTCTAATTTTGCATTTACCAATCGTGCAGAATTATGTTCCGAACAGTGTCTAATTTAAGGACTTGTTATAATGTATGACTGAATTGTTGACAAAATTAACAGTTCAGATAAGTTTGTTACTTGTTAATCCTGAATTTTATTCTAAGTAACATTCCATAATTTGGAGGTGGCTGTTAACGAGGGTTGAAAACGTTTGTTCTTATAATAAATTGGTTTAATGTAATCTCATCTAGTTTTGCAGTATTTTTTATTTATCCTGCCATTAATGCACCTGAAGTACAGTACATTATAATTATTTTTTACAAAGACAATATCCGCAATGTATCCGAACACAAAAGTAGGGGATTGTCGACGAAACATGGCTTCCCTATATCACGTGAGTTCATTAGTCAATAGAAATGGGTCGGAGAGAATGCCAACCTCTTACTACATAGGGCCAGGGCCGGATTATCGAATAGGCAAAGTAGACAAATGTCTAGGGCCCGTAATTCGGAGGGGCCCGGCTTCAGTGCAGAAGATTTCTCTGTTTCAAAACGAGTTAAAAACTATTTAAGAAATTAGATAGGACAGAAAAGGCTGTATTTAACAATTCCTACTAAACTCCGCTCGACTAGCCATTACCTAAAAAAAAAAAAAAGGGTCAGCCACCCGTGCGTCAGAAGTAATGTGCGCCACGAGATCTCTCGCACCATCTAGAAATATTCCTAGGGCCGCCTCTCGTGGTAGTAATGATGTATGGTTATGATTTATTTTCTAAATCTAAACTTATACGTCGCGACATCGCATATTCGATGTAGCGTTCAAGTTGCTCGAGTGCGAAGATATTACAATTCAATAGTGTTTTATAAAAGAGTTAAAAAGGGTGACACTACGGTGTGACTTGGGGTGATACCACGATATCCGCACCGGGTGTCACTCATGCTAGCTACGCTAATGTCACATTATATAAGATTTGTTTAGAAGCAACTTATTTAAATGGGGCCCCAATTTAAATTTTGTCTAGGGCCCGCTAGAGGCTTAATCCGGCGCTGCATAGGGCCACTAGTTCTGGGCCTTTAGAGTTCAAGCTTCATTCTATACGAACCAAGAATGCTATTTCAAGAAGAAAGGAAACTTCAGATATAACATTTATTTTTGAAATATTGCTTGTTTACTTGATGGTTATATATTTCCATATTATATATATTTATATCTGAAATTGTATAGTTAGTCTTTAGTAATAAATGGTTTATACTATTTTAAATTTGATTCTAGTGAAATATATCCATTTTCGAATTTGGTATAATACTTTTATTATTTATGAATATGTTGGAAAGTTACTAAAATTTTGATTAACAATGTTTTTCCTGTTTTATATATAAAACTGTGTACTGAATTTTAGACTTTAATGTTTATGCAGAATTCTTACCGTGAATCCTTATAATCCTTAACATTATGAATATTTTACGTAAATATCGATCTTATGTTTTTCTTTTCTACAAAATTTATCTGTTTTTTTTCTTTTTGTCGGGAATTTACAAAAAATAAGTTTTATAAAATTTATTCTCCGATTTATTAAACTTTAAACATCTAAAATTTTTACATTAAAATACATAGTCAAATTGAAATTCATTGCATAAATATACATATACATTTATGCAATGATTTTCTATTTGACTATATATTTTAAGTTTTTTAGTACTAATAGAACTTCGATTTGTTAAATTTGTAAAAATTTAAACTGACTATGAGGAATTTCCTTTTATTCCAGAGATGCTCACTAGTCGTCGTAAAATCATTAAACACTGCATAGAAAGTCTTCCCAGAAGGCATCTTCTTTGGCAGATCACTCAATTGTTGCTTTGCGTTCTGTCAATTCTGTCAATCCTTTATCCCAAAGGATACAAAATAGTCACAAAAATAAGATTGAGTTGGATTAATAGAATTAGGCAATGCACACATTTGCGATCTGCCATGGGAAAGATGCCTCCCAGAAAAACTGTTACGGGAAACTGACCCCTATTCAAGCATTAGACACGTAAAGAAAACCTGGAAAATCCACGTGATCAACGAGGCTGGTCCCGTTGGCGAGGCGTGAACCCGCGACCAACTACCAATCTTCAATAGTTTTACCACTCGGCCAGTAACAAAAATAAAAATAATACATTTAATTTATTGTAAACATAAAAATATTTCTTTGATAAAATCAATAAAGCCATAAATTGACTTTGACATATCTAAATGATATAGTTTAAAATCTTGTTTATCACAATTAGGAGTTTAACACAAGTATCTTATCCTTATATTTCCAAAATACGTAAGCCTACATAGAAGGATAGAATAAGATATCAAAAATGAAGTTGAAGAAACGAATAGTTTTACAAGAGAAATTATATTTAAAAAATAACTAAATTATCTTTATACCACAGGTAAAAATCAGAAAATTCTCTCCTGCTTTGTCCATTTTTTAAATAATGCCACCATCATTCTTGAGTAATTTTTCTTAAAGTATTCAAAACAAAGAAATATTGAATCCAACAGATTTTACACCATTTGTCCACATCTTCCAGATTTATTTTCAATTGCTAGCAGTAAATAAAAGCAAAGATTTCAAGGAAGATTTTGATCATCAATTGTTAAAAAATTAAATAAGCATTTAAGAATAAGTAAAAGTAAAAAAAAAAATTGGAGTTTTCTCAGTTGTAATTTAATTGTGTATCCCGGAACGGATCGATCTAATTTGAATATCTTAAAACTTCCTAAACTTTTATGAACTTTAAAATCTCAATTTCTAAAAATAATTTTATAATAAATTTATTTGAAAAATTTAATAATTTTTAATGGTAAATTGATGAAACAATAAAATTAAATGGAAATTTTAATTGGCTTTAATAACTGCAGTATAAAAATTATTACCATATATGTGATTAGTAATATAATTTTGAATAAAGCAATTTAATGTAACGAATTAAATTCTAAATTCAATGTAATTTAAATTCATTAGATAATGAAAATTAAAAACTTATTACGAATAGTTCAATTAGTAACATTAAATGCATCTTACATTATCTTTAATACGTAATAATTAAAGATGATATCATACAGTTGTTTTAGGCCATTACAAAATTATGCATTTTAATTCATGTAATGATTTAGTGGTTTCATTAAACATCTCATTCAACTGCATTAAAATAAATAAGGTCAAAAAACCGCTCTATCGGCATAAACCGTAATAATCAATGTACGATGTTCTCAATTGTCATTTCTAATTAAAATTTATAATTAATAATACTAAATAAAAAATAAATTGCACAATTAATAATTTAATTTGATGATCAATTGCGTAAACGTCTTAAAGAATATAAGAGGTATAAAATTTGATTTAGAATTAATGAACAGAATAAAAAAAATTAAAATGCGTTCGTAAAATTGAGGCAATTTGAATCGAAATTGAAAACGTTTTAATCAAGAAGTCTGTCAGATTAATGTTTATACATTAGCTGATGCTACAGTTGATGATAATGTAAATGTATTCAATTCTTTATATTCATTCTGTATATACATTAGATGATTATATGGATGATAGTTCTGATATGTATGTAATTCGTTTTTTATCTGATCTGAATATTTTTAATATTACTGAAGACGACATAAATAAAGCTATTGTTGCTCTTACGGATTAATTTTACTCGCCGTTGCACCTACCAATCGTTCTAATCAAAGGATATAAAGAATTATTTGTTCCATATTTATTAAAGATATTTATGTCGTCCTTTGCCATATTTTATTACCCCAACGTTTTGAAGTACATTATAAAACCTTTATTCAAGTTTGGTAATAAAAATAAAATAGAGAATCATCATCCAATTTGTTTGGTTCGTGTTAATACTTACGATCCTATCAATTACTTCTTGAGATCAGTCACCTACTGGAGATTGCATACGTAACCAAAGAATTTACAATCAGCCTTAATAAAGATATTTTTAAATATTGGAACTGTACGATAGTAAGATTTTAATAATCCAAATAATATCTTATTTCCATATTTTTATATGCAAATAAAATAAAATTGTTTAAAAATATTAGTAACTAGCAGGTTGCCCGGACAAAGAATAAGTACAAACATCAAGATTATTAGATGATTTCGTACGTCTAACCCTTTATTATATTATAGTATTTGCTTTATATAATTACAAAAGTTCTTAGGTAAGGGTTTATCACACCGAGTGACCAATCTAACGTATTTTAAAAATTCTTTAAATTGTGTACAGTAGAGGAATAAAAAATTTTAAAAATGTGTTAGATTGGGTACTCGGTGTAATAAAACCCTTGCCTAAGATAACATTTATAGTTATATAAATCAAATGTTCTACTATAACTAACATTATAACGAAAACCATATAAAGAGTTTGGTTATTTCAGCCTTCGATTGTCTCACGTTTATCGCGATAGTCGGTACGAAATGGCACAATTTCATTGGTCAAGTAGATACCAATTTAAAATATGTCTTCAATTTTTTCAGATATCATATTTTTTCTTAATATTACTGTAAGAAACTGTACCATGCAAAATGGTAATCTGCCAACAAATCAAATTTTGCGATAAATGGATCAAATATTTAAACTCGGCACCCTCGAAAACCACTTGAATCATATTTTGTGCTAGCGATAACCTTGTATTATGTAATTTTCTTATTAGAATGCCACCATACCGCTGGTCCGAAAGAAAAAAGAAAGGGAGATGAAGTTAATTTGATCAAAAGTAGTCGTTGATCTCCTCCCGGAAGAGAAGATGGTCAAAGATTACTACTTAATACTGTTCTACTATTAATATTTGAAAGTGATCCGAGTTAGACAGATTGTGATGGATTTGCAAGTGATCGAAGTTACTACCTTAATGTCCGAAAAACTTCATATGACTTGTTTAAATAAAAAAGTCTTGTAAAAAATACCAGAATAATTGCTTTTATGTGATAATAAAGTGTTTATCATTTTGCACCAGATTGTATCAACTACGTGAGAAGTACCTGTACGTTCTTGTAAACATAGCTTTTAAACTGCAGTCTATAAATTCAGACTGTCGTTCGCCTGTCAATCTCGAGAAAGGAATTAGACAGATAAAAGTCAAGACCAGATATGGAATATGGGCAGAAGGCCCACGTTACTTTAATTCAAAATTTCCCCTGAAAAGAGTTAGATGGATAACCGGCATGACTTTATTGCTTACAGGAGAAGTATGATATACAGGGGCAAGACTACTCCTAGAAGAATTGAGGATATTGAGGTGAAAAATTGCAGCCCGGCATTGTGACGATGTCAAAATAAATAATCGCTCGTTAGAATTAATTTGGTTTATTTGGTTACGACAATGCGACACTTGAGCGATCTACCGAGGGGAATGCATTCCGGGAAGACTTTTATGTAAAGCTGGTCCCTATTTAGGTGTTTCTAATATGAAAATCTCGGAAAATTCCACATGACCATCCCGTTGGACATGCCCAAACCCACGACTAACTACAGTGTTCTGTGGTTTTATCCACTCGGCTACTGAAGGAAACTTATTAGAATGAAGAAACTACCATTCAGAAATAAAAAACCCGAGTTGTTAGACGTAGAAAATTAATAAATACTTACAGGCTTTTCACAAGCTTTCACACGCTTAAACACTTCTGATTCCACGCAGGCAAGTGCTATATGCAACCTGTCTCAGAATGATATAGCACGTCTATTTCGCGCTGTATCATTGTCGCAGTAATTAAGTGAATATAATATATATACATATATTACAAAATAATTCTTACTTCTAATTAATAATTCTAATTATACTTAATTTATTATTTTGTTAAATTTTTTGTCAATAGATAGCGCTACGTGTAACTCAGCAAATCGAATAAAGAAGGAAATTAATTGATTTATAGAAATTCAACTGATATTTTGGGAGGCGATGTACGACATGATCTAAGTTAGAAGTATTTGAACATAACTGCTGAGTTTCGTAGCAATTGGTCGAACGGCCTAGGAGTGTATAGCGAACAAACAAACACGCAAATAAATGCACATACAAACAAACAAACATCCTCATGTATATATAGATAAAGATATAGAAGACAAAATATGCTTTAGATGCTGTGGCTTACAGCTGGATATGCAATAATGGATTAAAAGTTAACATTTAAAAAGATCATACTTTATGCGTTATGCTTAAATGCATCTTAAAAACGTGTTTAAATGGAATACTTTTTGAAATCTCGCGTAACAACTGATCTCGGTGTCATATTTTTCTAGTAACTGTAGATTTAACAATCATTACTGGAAAAAAACTGAACTATAAAAAATTTAGATATAAAAAGATTTTAATGTTTTAGAAATTTTCGCATTACGAATTTTTATGTATTATCTCGATCTGTTTTAGAGTACGCTCTGCTTCGACAGTTTGAAAAAGTAAACAAACATTTCTATGAAAAAGGAGGCTAATGCCTGCCTTACATTAAACAAACACAATGTAGTTTTTTTTATCAAGAATCAGGGCAGAACACTTAAGGTTTTAAAGGTTGCAAAATAGTAAAGGATGTACATAAACTTGTTCATTTTCAAAAGTATATTTTTTAAACTACGTGGCAAAATAATATTTATTTCAAAATTACCAAAAATTAAATACATAAATTATTACTTATGATACAAAAACACATGCAATTTGGTCCGGTGTGGTGCGGGGCAGCCAAGAACGTTGTTGTCCTTATTATTTAACAATATTAAATAATAAAATTACATTGTTCATGTAAATATTAGTCAAAATTGGGATAGTTTTCGGTACGTTAAATTGTGCTAAAGCTTTCTTTAATCCCAACTCCTTCCTTATAACATCATTTTCAGATTGTTTCAAATTAGTTAAAGACCATTCTTGTCTTTTGGATTTGCGAACATAATTTTTTATCAACGTTGTTCAATATATAGGCTCTCTGTCTAGAGAGCATATATATATCAATATATATAGAGATAATTCTACTTTGGCAGCCAAAACAATCGAACCTGCTTTAGAATAGGTGGTACATTTCTACAACTAGTTAATCGTAGTACATAAAAAAGCTTTTTTATAATATTTCTATAAATAATTACAGTAATGGCACAAAAGATTAAAACACTTTTAAGTTCTTTTTATTTATTTTTAGAATTTTTATATTTTTTAAACAAAATTAACAAGAAAATTTACTTAACTATTTGTCTTCTATTTCGATAATTTTTCAATATCATGAACAGCATAAAAACAGATCGATTGGTTTAAAGCCAATCCAATATTTCCTATAACCGAATTAATTAAAGCTAATTTTTGTGAAAGTTTTAAATGTAAAAATGTCAATAGTGGTTGATAAATTATGTATTTTTCGTAATCCTTTCAAATTTCAGCAATTGGCAAATCAATTCAAAGCAAAATTTATAAATCAGATTTATTTTTCTAAATTTCACTTAAACTTTAAAAATAAAACAAAAATATATTACAAAAATACATCAAACGAAATCCGATATCATAAGCAAATACACCAACAACTGCCGTAAATGATCGGGCTAAATTTTGGATATATGATTACATTACAAAAAAAAATCCAGCAACGAGTTGCACAACTTTCTCGACTATTATGAGATTTTATTTTAAAAATAACTTTTATATTATTAATTATGATAAATAAAATTGTGTGTAGCGTCATCTGTTATGAGATTTTGCCACGAAAAACTATTTATATTACTAATTATTATAAAATGACAAAAAGCTTAATTTTGAGGGTAGTGTTGAGTTTTATAAAACATTGTAATATGCCAATAACAAGTAAAATATTCATTAAGTCCGACCCCATTCGAAATATGACACATGACATTCCTCCATCTCTACCTTTGACCATCAAAATTTAATATCAATTTACTTTTCTTTACTATTTCGAAATTATAACTTCAAAATATCAATTAATCTTAAATATAAAAGAATATAAATAATATAATTTCAAATGGCGTTTTATTAAAATGAATTTTTTGAAATCAGATAATATAACTGCGATACAAAGCCACAGTGCTTGATATCTTAATTAAGAAGATATCAAGCACTGTGGCTAGAGGTAGGCTGTTAAGCCTCTATCTCATGTTAAATTTAATGATTAGGATTAAATTTAGAATATTTTTTAAGAAAAGATCTTTCCAAAACGAAGTCAACAGATGACTGCGTAATCTATCCTTATATGGAATCCAAATTCTTAAAATTTATTATGTGTAGTTTGAATGAAGAATATTGTTCCTTATCTATTAACAAGTTTGCTGGTCCAATCGCGTTTCTGTCCTATCCAGAATAGGTACCGAATAACCGAGAAGATAGCTAACAAAAACAAAATTAGTATATTTTATGTAGTCGTAATAGAAAGTTTACAATTTAAAATCGGAATTGTAAAGGACGAGGGCGTAAAAATGTTTATTGTGCTTTCATATTTTTGGATTCTATTAATTAAGGTAGCAGACGACCGCTCTGGGGCTCACCATAACCGACTTGGCCATCCAGACAGGTCGAAAAACCCCAGGAATTTTTCGGTTATCCGTCTGGATATGTCCGACCACGCCCGCCACCACTCGGCTGCCCCATTGTGGACCCGGCCGAACCAATGGGCTTGCTAAAAAGAGGAAAACGAAGAAAAGGCGTAAGCGTAAACTTCTCCCTTTTTCTTTATTTAATTTTATCCACTCGACAACTGATGGAAAGAAAGAAAGTATAAGATGTTGCAATCATAAATTAGACTTGAAAACATTTAGAATAAAAAATTTTAATGATTATTCCTACATTTCTCGTTTTTCGAGCATTAAATGAGCCTTTTATCATACCCATTACAGGCTACAATGAGGGGTGAGAGACGGAGGCCGATGTATGGGACCTACCGTTTCGAGAAATTCCTGGCGTTCTACAGCTGCCTGGACTCGATTCCGGATCCCCCAAAACGAAAGCCTGAAATCTTAACTGCTTTGAATATCTGCAGTCCATAAACATTGGCTAATTAAAGAATTTATTTAGATTATGTCTTGATTGTTGACATGTGACGAGTTTTCAAACTTTTTGTTTAAAATATAACTACACTGTACTTTAATTACTTTAATAATTTCAAAAATTAACGCGTATATTAACTGTATTTATACTTTATTTAAAGAATTATATTATTAATAACGGAATTGTTTACTGTAATGATTGAAGCATTTCATATTTTTATGCTCAAATGGGAAAAAATGGAATGTTTATACGGTAATAACATCCTAACGTTAAACATATAAAAAATTTGCATAAATTTAACCAAAAGAAAAAATTTTAAAGATTCGAATGAAATCTTTCGAATACCAATCGTTCGACGGTGAAACTCATTCGTCACTACTTTAAATCGAATAATTTTCAAATTTTTGCGTGCGATCGAACAGAATATTAAAACCGCTAACCTGTCGTCGGGTCGAATTTGAATCAGAAACTTCAGAAATTTTTATGGGCTGGATACTTCAGGACGGAGCCCGAAATATCCGGACAGAAGGCCTATGAGTTATCGGCTCACCTGGCTCACAATTAGTCATCACTCGGCTGCCCAATTATGGGCCTGGCCGAATTCAGGAGAGGCCTAGAAAGAGCCTCTCACTTAATACCTAGAGAGAGGAAAGCGTTTTAAAAAACAAATCCTAGATTAGATATTTAAAATAGTCTAAAAATTTAAGTACCGAACAAAACCGAGTAATCCCGATAATCCGACAATTCTCATCATTTTCATATATTTTGTTATAAATTTAGCCTATTTATCAAAATTCCGTTTGTTTTTAATCGCTGCCCATAAAAATAGAGTTATAGAGTTAAATTTCATAAAAATCAAAAATTAGAAAAATTATTTATAAAACTTTCTTAAATTAATAAAATTGAAGCTTATTGAGTTGCGCTAATTCTTAACAAAACTGGGCATTAATGGATATGATGAAACATTCAGAATATATAACAGTAATAAGTTAGGAAGGTTATACCTTTTCTCTATACCCAAATGAAAAAAAAATATTTTAAAATGTTAACTAAAATATTATACAATCTACACATTTTCATAACTTTGCATACTTTGGTAGCATTTTCAGAAATACATAATTTATTTAAATAAAACTACAGCAAATCCTCGATTTAACGGACAAAATTTCCGGTCATATTATATATATCATATACAAAAATTAACACCTTGTTATGCGTTTTAACATTCGTTTTATACAGAGTAAAATTAACAGACTTTTTTTTTTCAAATCCAATAATCACCGCTCTTAACTTCATGCCCCGAAGGGAGTGTCTCGATATATCATCACCCAAAGACGAATAAATAAAGAAATTTTTTTGGTGCCTTTGTCAAAATTATATTTTGTTTTCTTTTCAAGAACATTATTCATTTATTTATTATGTACAATTAAAGTGTATTTTCCAAAAAAAATCTTTGTTTATTTATTTCGATTTGGATCATATACTTGATTATTAGTCTCAGAACTAAAGCAATAATACATTTAGAAACCTTTTTGTAAAATTAAACTTCCCACACATACATCATTTTAATTATACAAATGTTCTGCGTAAGATAAAAACAGATAAACTAACTAATTTGTCAATTTTTTAACAAGCGCCTTTGAAAAACCTACTTCATTATATAACGGACTTTCGCCTCTCACGGATATCTTCTTGCTTCAATTAGTCCGTTAAATCGAGGTTTTACTGTACAAACAACAGCGTCGGTTCTAAACGTTCGTTAAAATGCTATCGAATTACTCTTTACCATTATAAAATAGCTCTGAAAAGAGCCGTTTCGTCACTAGATTATAGAAATCTAGCAATTTCCGTTGATCGTTTGTATTTTATGGACGCTTATTTTCTTCCTCGAACCCTCCTTCTGCTTTTATTGCGTGATCTTTTTAACCCACTTCTTCCCTCTCTCAGTTTGGATGATCGTCTCTTTCTATTTCTGCTTTTCCTCAATACAAATCGAACTTTTGTCTTGTCTTTTCCAATTTTTCTTCTTCTCGATCCCCTTCCTCTTCTAGATCCAGTGCGTTTACGAATTTTTTGGCGTCCCGTTGGTCTTTTGCTATGAATATTTGGAATTTCCCTTGGGAGAATCTTTCCTGCTTCATCAAACATATCTTTCGGATTAGGAGCCAATTCACGGTTTAAAAGATGGACTTTCTCAATTGAGGGCTCGTCACGATCACGTTTTCTCTTTTTAGATCCTGAGTTATTCATATTGCTTCTTGCTTAGTAAATCGAAAGAAGAAGAATAACAGAATTCGACGCTTTCGAACAATATTTAAAAATGAATCTGTTCTATCGCAATGAAATATTTTAAATTCAAATTAAAATTTTTGTTATATTGAACTTTTTATTAATTTTTTAAGGCTCTTTTAGTCTTGTGGGAAGAGGACGTTTTTCTCATACCTATCGTGAATCGGTCATGCTCAGAATGGGACGAGCGGGTGGCGAGAAACAGGATTCGACACATCCGAAAATTTCCTAGAGTGGTTGCCTTGATTCTATCCAGGATCAATTGAGGAAAATATTGATTACCATAAAATTTGGGCATTCCACTGTTCCCCTGATTTGATTACCTTGACACATACATGCATACATATTCTTACGCTCATAATCCAAAAAGAATGAACAACAGGCAAAAGGAGACTACAATCTTACAATTCATCCATTCAGCAACTTTCGCCACACTTTCCTGTCTAGACACATCATTTTTGCATTAGGCATGTTCATATCTCTTCTAATACACTTACTCGCATTTTCTTTCTGGTTCAATACTCTTTCAGATACTCGTCCAGCCAAGAATTTCTCGGCTTTCTCCTATCATGCTTCCCATCTCCTTTTTTTATGCATAGGCCTACTCTCTTCAACAGTTTTTCTCTTTTCATTCTTCCAACACGCGAAATCATTGTAGTGCCGTTTTACTCATCCTTTGAACCATACTGTCTTTTACTCCATATTCTTCTCACACTTGTTCATTTCTTACATAATATCTCCTCGTTATGCCATACACGTTTCACAAATTCCTCATCTCACAAGAGAAGTGTCACAGGACTGCCTGTTGTAACTCTTCTGCCATACCCAAGTTTCGCTACCATATATGAGTACAGGCACCACAACACTCTCATATACAGCCATTCATTCATGCTTCTTTAGCCATCCTTTTATTCGTTGCAAATTTACTCTTGCACTCACCACTTGCGCTTCTGCATTCACTCTTCTGGTGATTTCACCTTGACACTTCGTGATAAACATAAAAATAGTAGGCCAATAACCAAATAACTAAACTTTTAATATGGTTTTCATTTT
This sequence comes from Centruroides vittatus, assembly GCF_030686945.1. Taxonomy (NCBI): domain Eukaryota; kingdom Metazoa; phylum Arthropoda; class Arachnida; order Scorpiones; family Buthidae; genus Centruroides; species Centruroides vittatus. The sequence goes on along the minus strand of NW_027121101.1, from coordinate 8,193,276 downwards.
AACGTTTAGCCTTCTTACTTTTTGGCCCGGCAACGCCTGACATATCTGGTCATTATTAATAAAAATATAAATTTTAAAAATTCAGCAACGAGTTGCTTAACTTTCTCGACAACTTTTAAAACCGCGTGTGGTGCTATCTGTTATGATATTTTATTTAAAAACTTTCTTATATTTTTAATTGTTATAAAATGACAAAAATCTTAATTTTGAGGATAGAGATGAATTTTATTTAAAAAAAAAATGTAAATGCTAATAACGAGTAAAATCATCATTAAGTCCGACACCACTCGAGATATGACACGATCTCCTCTATTTCCCCATCTCCTCGACCTTTAACCACCAAACTTTAATAGCATCAATCTTCCTAATACACAAACCTCCTTGCAAAATTTCAAAAATTTTTGATTAAAAGTACGGGAGCTATTAAGTTTCAAAATGAGTGAACAAAATTGTGCTCTCTTACACACACTAACATCCATACATACAGAAAACCCCCCGAATTTTTTGCATTTCTAGATATTTCAATGTCCCCTGGGTCCAAAACGAAAAAATCTTAGAGGGGAGGTCATTTTTTGACCGATCGCCATACCGAAATTTTTTATATATAAAATTATTTACTACCAACCTACGAGTTATGTGAAATTTAGCTCATTGATCAAACTGCTTGGGTACCAATGATATAAAATTCTTCAGTCATTAACGACAATTTCATAATAGCAATTCTAGAAAACAATTACGGACGAAATCAATATTCCAGTTGTATTAAGCTAAACTTTACCTAATATATTAAATAAATCTTATTACTTTTATATATTGTTACTATCAAATCTTTTCACGTACAGTATTTACATTTGCGTGAACATTGTTTTTTTTCTCATTTATTTTTAAATTTAGCGTGAATAAATTTATTTTTAAAATATAAAAATGTACAGGAAATTCATAACTTGGGTGTATCTAAAATATCGTGTAAAGTAAGGAGTAAAGTTTTGCTTGTATTACTCGAATTATGTAAGCACGTTATCTCACAAAGACTACACCCTTTTACAGATAGATCTATAAATACTACAAAATGAACTTTTCATTGATAGACTGTAGGGAGACTGCAGCAATCCATAAATCAAAATTTAGATAGATCAACTAACGTTTCTCTTTCCAAAGAATCAAACATGGAGATTTTGGGCAACCGCGGACACTTTCTCGTGACATTCGCAAGGAGCTTTATAATACCTGGAACTGCCTTGGTTTTAGTTATAATTACAATTTTCTTCAACAGATTGCAGTATCAATTGATATAAAATGATGTAAGTTTTTTCTAACGAGTTTCGTGATCTAGACTAAAAAAATCTCTGTGATTCTCATCTCCCGTAAATATTGTGTAAAATTCCTCACTAATTTTAAAAGTAAATGACTTTTTCATAAGCCAAAATATATATAAGACGATTATATGAATAAAATAAAATTAATTTAGATATAATTTAGTATCGAAAATATATTAAAGTATTTTATATATTGCGTAAGTAGCCTACTATTTATTTTTGTACCCATCCTGAGAACACTAAAAAGGCCTTTTTATTACTCGCTTGAATTTGATCCCAGATCCCTCATAGTATTTAGGATGATGCCTTAACAGCCTTTATCTCTGAAGGAAACTATGTTCTATATCCATTTTTGTATATAAATTTTAATACTAGGGAATATTATTGTTTCATTTTTCTTTCACTATCTTCACTTAACTCCATTTTTGTTCATCTCCATTATTGACATTACTTGAACAAGAATCAATTTATTTTCGTTTGTTTTCTGATAGTTTTCCTAAACTTTCAAATTCAATTTCTCAAAAATTACGAAAGCAAAAACAAAAATAAATAAATAAATAAAAACTGCAATATACAAAAATAAGATAGAACAAATAGGTTGTCGGCCAACGAAAACTATAAGATTTTAGAAATCTTATAGTTTTTAGTTATTAAATAAATTGAATTTTAGTGATGTCAATTATATAGACTTATTCGATAAATAAATATATATGTTTTCTTTTCCGCACGGTGAACACTCAAAATATCTTTTCTCTATACACATCGCGTGTTCGACCAATCCTAATTCCGTTCCACAACAGCCAAACCAAGCAACTGGCTGATGAGGAACGGAGTGGAATATATCCTGGATAAGATCACGCATGAAAATTTTTAGGGTACTCGCCCGAATTCGATTCCGAGTCCTAGAGAAGTACGGCGCCTTAATATTTGTAAGCAGTTAATTTGGGTTGCTACTAATATCGTTGGTTGTGGGTTCGCGCCCGACCAATGGCTTAGCCATTTGAACTTTTCTGGTTTTCTTCACGTGTATAAAACTTAGGTAGGACCAATTTCCCTTGGAGGGTCCTCTCGAGAGACACTACCCCTATTTGCACTCTCGAGTGACACTACCCTGGCATATTACCTATTTGCTGCATTGTTCCTTCGATTCAATCCAATTTGGATTGCTATTGCAGTGTATGTGACTGTGTCAATTACGATCAGATAAAGATTGGTTATATTCAATATAATGCATTACACTATCTCCGAGACAGATTTATCTATTGGATGTGTCAAGAGATAGAAAGTTTTAAAATACTCTTGTATTATTTTCTCTGTGCTGATTATTGGTTAAAAGTTATTTATTCATTATCGTTATCTATAATAAATATAGCTATTCCCATATAATTGGATCTTGCGAGATTTTATAATTTTGAGGAATGCTATCAGATTCGTAGAAATTACAGTCGGTTTGCAAAATAGTGATATACGCACACACATTGACGTTACTAAAGTAGAAATGGGTGATTTGAGAATTGAAAAAAGTGATAAGCTTGTATTTATGACATCGAATAGATACGAGTGACATAAAATTCAAATTATATTTCAAGATAATTTTTTCGCATTATAGTTTAGAATTAAACACTGTTTTCGCTTTATCTAATAAAATACCTTTTACATTAAAACAGATTAATATTTAAATATTAAGTTTTCAGATAATTCAAAATTTGTTTTTTTTGAAAAAAATAGAGATATTTATTTCGATAAATTCTACAATTGTTATATTAAATTTTTTATCGTGTTTTTCTCACCGGAATTTCATGATCGAGTAATATTTAATGCTTTTCTTTTTAATTTGGTTTCTTAAATTAGTCGATAGATAATAAATTTATAGATCTAGTAATAAGATATTGGACATTTTGTAATAACGAAATGAAACATTTAAAAATATTTATGAGATCTGCCAGATGAAAATATCTCCCGGGATGCACTTTCTATGTGAAATTGGCTCCTATTTAAGTGTTAGACACGTGAAATAAATCTGGAAAACTGCATCTGACCAATAGTGTTCAGTGGTTTTATCCAACTCGGCCGTTGGATATAAAAATATGATTTCATAAATTTATAAAATTATTCATAGGATAACTTATGTACTAGAAATGTACAAACTTCATTATTAGCCTACTGATCATAATAACATAAGCAAGAATATTCTAAATTAGTGTTTACTAATTTAGAATGATTATATTGAATGACAGAGTAATATTAAATTTAATATTACTAGAATATTAAGGAAAATAGTTTCGTGTTCATTACAAAGTAGAATATAATATTCTGTATATGTAAGGCCGACTGGGTGGCCGAAACGATTAAGACGTCAGCTTCTACTCTGGGGAATCCAGGATCGAATCCAGGTGAACAATTCAAACGAATTTTAGGCTAATTTTAAAAGTTAAGAATAGTTTTAGTCGTATTTCCAAAAAGTAACAGTCAAAGAAATGTTTTGTTTTTAATGATACAATTTATTGTAACTAAGATATTTAAATGTCTTAATGATCGATATTTATGAAGTACGTAATTACACGAGCAATTATAAAACATAAATAAGTTTCATTCAGAATTTTTTTGATTGAATGCTAACTTTTTGAGGCGATCATTTTTTTAAAGAAGGAACATTTGTTTTTGCCCCTTCAAAAAAATGTGTTATTTTTATTTGTATCTATGAAGTTATTAATGATTAAAAGATGTATTAAAATATTTTTTAAATCAAAATGGCAATTCTGTTAAGTAATTTAATTCTTACATTTAATAAATTAAGAACTTGAAATAAATATTAAAAAAAAAACAAATAATAGGAAACTTGAGCATTAACTGTTATTGTTATTTACAATAAATTTTCTGAACTACTGAAACAATACGATTGTTGATTTTACAAAAAGTAGGTCAGAAAAATATTTTAAACAAAACTTTATTATTTTTTTAACGGAAAATCCAAAAATAGAAAAAATAGAGGGGTCTCATTTGAAATTTTAAAGTTCCCCCCTATAAGAGGCAGGGAGTGGTTTAATTTTTATAAAATTGAAAAGGTTCCCTCGGAAATAAATAACTTTTACTCTGATCAATTTTTCAATTAGATGCATATTTTACGAACATTATAAATGAAGCGGGATATTGTGCTCTAGTGTTCTATATAGCAACGAACACAGAAATATCTTCCTTCGAATATATATAAACTAATGAACATCAATTCCATTTTTATTCTGGGAAAGTCTATTAATCAATAAATAAATAACGAAATTTATAACTCTATTACTAAGATTTTGTATTAACTTTATACTTTTATGATAATATTTTGCTTTATATTTAATTATTTAATTAATTATTAATATACTGCATCGTCATCATTTTCTTCAACAAAAGTTCAATTTTTTCCTCTTTTAGACAAGAAATAATTTATTAGCTTAATTCATCTAATTGTTATATTTAATTATTTTTAAATATAAGAGAATGTTCATGTTGAGCAAATTCGAGTATTTTTCAATGTAATTTTCAAAATGTATGCATACGTGGACATTTAAATTTAAAATTTAAATGAAGTAAGTGATATTTTTAAACATCATTTCGTATACAAGAAGTTAAAATATTCCGTACAAATAAATTCATTACTGTCAAATAATTACTGTGTAAATAATATAGTTAAAAGTGATGTTTTAAATATTAATAGACTACACTGGAAATAATTTTGCGCAGTAAAGTATAAAATTATATTAACTTGTTTGAAACTAACGATAGTAATTTGGATATTTATATAGAAATTTATCTACGAAAAGTTTATGTAATGAGCGGGAATAAAGTTTAAGTTTATGCAATGAGAAGTAATTCAATATTTTAAATAAATTCAAGTAAAAATTCAAACGAAAATGGTTGTGATGTTATGGTTGGATTACTAGTTCGAATGTTATTAGCAACATTCACGGTATTAATATGTATTTTAATTAGGAAAGATGGATAGAAATAAAATTGGAGTTAGGTTGATGGGATAAGGGCAACGCATGGTCAATCTGCCAAGGGTGCTTCTCGAGAAGATCGTCTATCCGTGTCTAACACGGATAGAAGATCTTGGCAGATCGTCTGTGCGTGTCTAACACCCTTCTATGAGAAGCTCGCTTTCTTTGTTTCTATGAGAAGCTGGCTCTTGGGTGTTAGACACATCAGATAATCCTAAAATCTCCATACAGCATCTGTTGGTCAGAGACAAATCTCTGACGAACTGTCAGTGTTTGGTGGCATTATCCACTCGGCCAATAGTGGGCTCGAGAAATGTACGATTACATTATTGTACATATTCTTATAACCTCATCGCTGACAGAATCTACGTCCTTTGACACATTTTAATATAATCATTGTGGTTAAAAAAAGTCATTATTTATGCTTTTTAAACAAGTTTTATGTTTCTTAAAGTAATATTTTTCTGTTTGTAACTGATAGATTTAACTCCATTGTATTTATTTCAAATTGCGAAATTTTAAAGTTAGAAATATGTAATATTCAAATAGTAATTTTTTTCGAATCTTATTATTTTATCAAAATATCAAGATTTCGCAGGACACGTCAATAATAAGATATATTAATTTCTATTCAGGTAGAAATATAACTTTGTTTTCTTTCTAGAAAACCCAAGCTCGAATGTAGAAATCCTCAATTCTCTTAGGTTTTATCGAGGAATCCATCCGAAGTCATCGATCATCGTTCTTTTCACGGGCGATCGATTCTTTTGCGTGTCTTGCCTGTTGGGCATAACAATTCGTTATATGTATTTCTTAATACTACCTACAGGCCTACTTTTTACTATTCGAAATTTCTTTCTCTTATAACAACTGAGAAACTCGGGAAAAAATTTTTAAAGGGAGATTTTTAAATAAAACAATTTTTTTAAAACTGTAAATAAATAACCAGAATAAAGAAAATTATAAATCAGGATGAATTTAAATATTTCATTAAATTAATTTTTTTCTTTTAATTCTTGTTTTTTTTTTAAATTTAAAATTTTCTAATCTTTCAAATAATTAGAAAACATATTTAGAAAAAACGAAGTTGAATCAAAATAAATCAAATAAATATTAAATACATCGAAATTATATTTTTATACTATATTAAGTTCAGAGTGAATAATGTTTTAATAAATTTTTATATATTATGATAAGCAATCGATAGAATTATTCTTTTTCTTACAACTCGATTTACATAATTAAATATATTTCGGCTCATGAATAAGGAAATTAATTTTATTCATGAATTTTTTTACACTTCTCTCTGTTATTATTTTTTATTTTTGAAAATTCTGTATTTCATATACTGCCTACATGTTATTTTAGCGCTACATGCTTAAACTTTCGAATGTTGTTATTAATATTTGAACAAATTGAAATTAAGTTAATTTTTTTTTCTGATTGAACATTCGAAGAACAATTGGATTTTCTTTAATTATCGAGTTTATTTTCTTTCGCTTACGTTAATTGTTCTAAATTGGAATAATTGATTAATCACGCTCTTATTCGGTAAGGAAACGTAATGACCTTTGATATGTCTGTGAAATCTTTTATAAGTCAATCGCAACTCTCTACATAATTATAATTCTTTCTAATTATGCCGATAATCTTTCTGATTTTACAATTAATGCATAATCTATAATGCTCTCGGTTTATTATTATTATAAAGTTTTAATTAAGTACAGGATTTGCTTTAAAATGCTTTATTATTAGAACATGATAACCGGAAAAAAACCAAAAAATCAGTATTATTATGGTTTGAATCCGATAATATTCACTAGTATAATTACCACAGTGCAGGGATAAATTCTTTTATTAAATCTGAGAATAAAATTATTAATTATACAAGAGGATTTTGCTAAGGAGTTTTGGATTAAATATGATAAAAAGACATTCATATTTAATGTATGAATCAAATTATTCTAAAATTTAACGTTGTTCTACAATGGAAATTAATGTATGAACTATTTTTATAAATTACTAATTATGTTAATTTTAAATTACATTAAACCTACATAAAAGTTTACCCAACAACTATAACAGTTTGAAATTGAATAAAACCACCATAATGCCTTTATATTTTTACTGTATGTAAGTCAATTTTTATATCAAATTTAGTAAAATTCCATCAGACAACAAGGCTAAAATCTAATTTTGATGCAGAACATTGGAATAATTTTTAAAAATTGATCCAAACATTTTTTTCCTCTGTTGATGTTGGAGAGTGAAATGTCATGTTTCATCTACATATATCAAAACGACAAAAATCACACGATATGCATTTATTTCCATGCCATTAACATATCACTCAGACAGAAAAATATATTTACAGATCACAGTTTGAAATCGAAGAAATAGTGTAAATAGAGCAGAAAAAATATTTAAATATGGATTCTATAATTAAGAGTTTACTGTACTAATTTATTTTTCTTGTCTGATTGAAGCAAATCTGTTCTTATTTACGGTTATATTAAAAATACATGTTATCAAACCAAACGGATATTTTTAAAGCGATTACGATGTATAATAAGAAAGAGATATGGGTAAAATCACAGAATCACATTTTGAGCAATGATGTGATTCATACACAAGGATATTCAAGATGCTCGATGCTCGGTTTTTTTATATCGTATAATAATAATAAAAAAAATCAGAGAATAAATAAATATTGCTGTTTTTAATAATTCTTTTCTTAACATCACTTCTTAAGATCGTTCGTCGGATTAAGAATTTAAAATTTAAAAAAGAAATCCGGTTTTACGGGTTAATCCATGAAACCAGTGCTGACTAATTTATCCAAGAAAACCTTGACGTCTGCTAATTCGGAGTCTCTGATCCCCAAAGCTTTGAGCAAACTTAAGTCTCCACTTTCGACTGCCGTAAGAACGCTTCTCAAATGTTCCAAATCGGTTCTCATTAAGTGAAGTGCTGTCCCAAAATCGTCCAAAGTTTCACTCTCTGTAAAGAAATAAATTACAAATTATTAGCACATCAATTAAAACTATCTTTATTGTATTAGTATAACCATTAAACTGAGGAATTTTTAGCATCTTTTTAAGTGAATAATGTTTTGCAAAAATAAATTTTAAACGATATTTTTACAAATACAGTCTAACCTCTGAACAACGATCACTGACGGTAACAAAAAATGACCTTTGTTTGAAGGGTGTTCAAAAGGAAACGTTTATGAATAAACATTTCCTTTTGAAGCTAAACGTGCTAAGAAAGCCTCTTTTTAGCAAACCCATTACGTATTCGATCAGACCCTCAATTGGGCGGCCGTATGGCGAGGGTTGAGGCCCGACGTATCACGATGGGCCACCCCCAAAAAATTCCTGGTATTTTTCGACTCATCTGGATTTTATCCCGGTCCCTCAGAGAGGTAAGCTGCCATGTGCTCGGCCGTTCGCCATTTAGAGACGGCCGTTATTGGAGGTTCGACTGTACTTCTAATATATTGATATATACATTTATATATAATAAACATAATTTACAAATAAAAATAAATGATAGAATTGAGAGTGATATGTTATCATTATAAACAAAAATTTTAGAAAGAGATAATTCGATACTTTCTTTGGCTCTGCCATATCTTTTCGCCGTATTTTTGTTTATGTTTTAGAAGTTATAGTCTATAAATAATAATAATTTACGTCAAAATTATTAAATTATAAGAAAACTTTGAAAATATAATTTATTTAAGAATTTTCTTTCCTGTTGCATTCATTGATTGAAAATGATTAAAATGTGCAGTGTGTGTGTGTGTGGGAATTTTCCACACATTTTCGTCGAGAAAGTAATAATTTCGATTTGAATAATAGTTTTCCTGTAGAAATTTTTCACATAAATCTTTATAATTATTTAATCTATATCAATAATAAATTACCCCAGAAAATTTTATACAAGACGAAGAAAATATTGCAGAGATTTAAAAGAGTAATTGTATATATTAAGAATATAATATAGTTTATATGCAAAAATTTGCAAACTAGGTTTGGTTTAGTTAATTTACTTACAGTTTTAAAGTAAAACGCAATTTAAACAATGAAAAGATCAGTTTAATTTACCCGAGAGAGCAATTGCAACTTTCTGAACTCCTCCGAGTGGTGCCAGTGCATCTCTTGCTCTATTACCAAATAATTTTTCTAGATAATTAGGTCCATGATTTGCTAATAATGTTTGCAAAATGTTAGCCGTTTCTTCTACTGGAGGTCGTTTGGCTGGAAGAAAATAATGAGATGTTAATTGAGGATAAAAACTTAGTCGCTGCCAATTTAAAAAAATTAAATTTATATAAAAGTATTGCATTTTTAGATAACAAAGGATACTTTTAGAATTTTAAGTTATGTTAAACAGCAAGTAAACAACATCTGGAAATGACATGCTCTTCTCTATGAAAGGAAGTAATATATATATATAAATTCGGATGTAGATCTCAGAAAAATGTTTGTAGTTTCCGTATCATTTAACCAATACACTTTGATCTTTATCTGATATAAATTTTATTTCCTTAGTTCTGTCTGTCAGGTTAGTTTTTTACTGATATTTTTCGTGTGTCAGTTATTATATAGCATGATTTTTCGTAGTAATATTCTAGTAACCTAACTACTAGATACGAAGAGCTGAAAAATAAATTAGAGTGCAGGAAAAACCAATAAAGATATATTAAATTTGAGTTTGGTGATGATAAGAATCTTTATAACTAAATATTCCAACGGAATTCATAGCATTTTTATGTCTGCTTATAAGAAATTATTGACTTTGTTTGTATCCGTACGAGTAGCGAATAGTTATGAACAAATGGAAGAAGCAAAATCTTCATAAATCAGAAATCTGTAGGAAGCTAGCTTTCATTAATTATTCATGGAACTATCTCTTTAATGATACATCAGTCTGGGATTCACATGATATACATCAAGCTTACCTGTCCAATTTCTCAGATGAGAACATTTTCTGAAAGGATAAATATCGCTATAAGAAAAAACTTATTTTCAAAAATCTTATTATAATTCTGCGGAAAAGTTACGATATTTTCGAACGAGTTTACGTTTGCTTCATATTCTATTATTAAAAATAACTTTAAAAATACACAAAAATATAATAAGTTAAAATTCAAAAATGATATAATTTCTTTCAAATATAAAGTCATTTTTATAAAAATCGAAATTAGGGATTACTGATTGAAGAAAATCAATTTTAAACTAAAACAAAAAGAAGATCGTTTAGAAAAGAAAAATGGACACATTTTAAATCGAGAAGATTTACTCGCCTCTCACTTTTTAAATATTCAATCTTAGTGGCAGTCAAATGGGGTTCAACTTGAGAAACTAAAATAAATTTTCTACAAATTCTTTCTTACTTTCAATTTCAAAGAGAATTTCGCATTCCTTCGCAGAACAAAAGAAACCATAGGAAAAAAAAAGAAAAAACGAAGATAAGAAGATATCCGATGCAATTTAACAATGACAGCCAGTACATGAAGGATTTACAGATAGAAGGTCTGCTCATGCCCTATTGCCTTCTGGTAACAAATCCGGATGTCCCAGAAACAGATTGAAAAACTATCATTTAGACTAAGTTAAAGATGGTTTATGGATACTCGTATCGGGATAAACATTCATTACAGTAATGAGCAAGTTATATTTTGATATTTGTATATTGGAATTTGTAATACGATCACTTTAATTTGTATAGAGAAGATTTTAATGAAACCATTATAGCGATAGACTTGATTGTATTCTTTTATAATTACGTCCGTCGTTAGAGATCTATTTATTTAGGTTTGAGATTGTTTTAATTAATTAATTTTGGTAAAACATTTTAAGAAAACGTCTAGAATCTTATAAAAGAAAATAAAGTATTAAAAAAATAAACAATTCGAAGACGTTATAATGATGAAAATACATCCATATTATATATTTTACAGTTTAATCACGTATTAAAAATATATATTAAAGGTGAGGATGATTTAAATTTTATGTTAAAATTGAAGAGATCATTTTTTTAAATATTACTTTCAAATTGCTAGATACGTGAAGATATAACCATAATATATTTATCTAGAAGAGTGCCTTGAAAATCGAATAAAAACTTTCTAAATTTTATCATTTATTGGAAATTTTCTCTAGAGGCTCTCACAAAGCCGTTCGAATTGGCTTGATATTTATATCTAAATTCTTAAAATTTCTACAGCGCTAAATATATATTTAAAATCCTTTGTTTAATAATTCCACTATCTACATATACTTATCCTCGATATTACTTGTTATGTTGGAATAAAATATGAAAACTAAAATTCAACACGGATCAAGGATTGATTTAAGTTCAGTATAACTTGATATAAACCAATTTTCAAGACATGTTCAATATTTTATTATTGAATACATTGTGCATGAAATAACATTTCTTTGAACCATAGTACTATAGGAAAATTTAAGTCTAAATTTAGTGGATGAGGAGAGAAAAACAATTTTTTCTACTTTGTTTTTTGCATATGCAATCGTATTTTTTTGTCAATATTTTTGCATAGAGTTAAAATTATAGTATTTCTACATTCAGAATCATTTCAAATCTGTATTTCTTTTGTTTTATGCGCTTTATCGATCAAGATTGGGCTAATACTGGATATTTTAAAGAAAAACTAGATGGATCTAAGAATAAGAATGTATGTAAGAGATATAAAAGCAAAACTGCATTAAACTAAATTTTTTATTTTGTTATTTATTTATATATTATTCCTGTATTCTATAAATAAAATGTGTATATTTTTTTGATTACAAGATCGCTAACGGGAAGAAATAAAAGGAAAAAATATAATTAATTAATTCTGTTTTGATGTAATTGGATATAAATATTTTTTTAAAAACAAACTTCGTACATTAATTTAAAAAAATTAAAATAAGATTAATTTAATACCTGTAAAATTTCAAGAAAAAATTAATTTTCAGCACCGAATTTAAATTTTATGATGCTTAGTGAAAAAAAATACTAATTTTTTTAAATAGATTACTTTAAATCTATATAATTTAGGGTATAAAACGCCGACTTATTAACCTTATTAATTTTTTTAATATATATTTTTATAAATATTAATATAATTTTTTTTTATAAATTAACATTATTGATATTTTGAAAGGTCAAAGGTACAATATCTTATGAAAATATGATAAATTATAAAAATAATCATCATTGTTATTTGCTTAGTGAATTATGTTTGCGGATCTTCCTGAATTTTTCTTTGTTTAATAAATTAAAAGAAAGAAAACAATCAAACACATCAACAATAAAAATTATAGATGAAACCTATTAAAATCTCAATTAAATTTTAAAAATTTCAGGAAAAAAATAAATTTATCTATATATTATTTTCTGTTTCGTGCTATTAAAATAAGGTATCCTTGACAATGCATTATAAATTATTCTAGAAAAAATTAAATTATTAAAAATCATTATTAATGGAGTCTCGAAGGCGTGGTTCATGATTCTTTACATTTATTAGGATTCGTTATATCATACTTCAAATCTGAATATATTCAAAAGCTAACAAACACTTTGTGCAATAAGTTTTATGCATTTATCTAGCTTCAGGCAATTTTGCAAACTTAAATTATAGGTCTTGAATTTGCCTGGTAAGTAAATTTAGTTTGCTGAGTTCGAAGTATGTTTTCACAAAACAGTGGAAACGAATAAAGATCACATTTACTCAACATTAATATCATAAGATTTATAAAATTGTGAAAAAGTTATAACAGTAATAAATGTTTTAAATAAAAAATTATTAATCTTTACATCCAAGTCTAATGCTTTCGTACTTTTAAAATAAAATAATGAATTTGTTTAAAGATTTTAAACTATTTTTCTAATTTTAAGAGATTTTAATAAAGTAAATACGATTATTATTTTTAAAATCGTTCTGCTTAATTAAAAATAAAAACATCAATATTCATTAACATCATTCTATAAATAACGAGCAGACATTCACATAGAAAATCTTCATATAATAATTCCGATTACCGTTTAAATTAAGCAGATTAAATTAAAACATTAAAAGTTTATATACTCGATATAATTTAATTATTTTGAATATATAAAAATGTATTTAAATTAATTATTTAGACACCTGTATTTAATTTTTCATCATTTTAATTTGACTTATAAAAAAAAATCTGCGTAATAAAATTTTAGAATATTTTGAAACAGTATTTTAGAGCAAACGTATATAAACCTGCTTGATTAAAACTTTTTAATTAATATAATCACGTTTTACGTTGCTGAAATTACTATCGTGGGAGAGTCCCAGAGAAATTTCCTCCGGGATAGATTGTCTACATCACTAGATATTAACTAGACCAGATCAGATCTATCAGATCAACAAATATATATATATATATCTTTTTATCGATCTGGTACTTTCAGGTGGACGTTTCTAAGCATTTCTCGTGTTCAGTTTTATAAAGTATATCAGATTATGTTAATCGTTTTCGAAGTTTGGTACTAAATAATCATTATCATTATCTAATACAGATATGGAGTAAACTGTATTAAAATTCCCGAGTACACGTTATCTTTTACCAACCTGAGATAACCAACGAGAAAAGCCTTACACTGTATACCGTAGAAAATAAATGAAAACGATTGTTTAGCAAACAGAGAGATAATGAATGTTATGAGTGAAATTCCTTACAAAATGAATCATAAATCTCTTCCCAATTAATTGGGAGAAATAGAATTAAAGTGTATCAATTCATTACGAGAGTAAATTTGATTAAATTCATCTGTTGGAATTGGTAAAGGATCGATCAATGTATATTAAGTTTGTGTCTTCGGGTTATCTTTCAAGTTGAATATTAATATCAACTTTTAACAACATTCTGCTTTCTACGATATCTTAATAAGTATATTTTGAATATTATTAATTGTTTATGCAAGCCGCTTTCTTATAAGTAATTATAAATAAAAAATATTCTTTAATTACTAAGCTAGATTCAAAAAAATCTATGATTAACTTTTTTTGGGATTATTGAAATTCAAATGATTTTAAAGCTTCTGCCTTGTGAGAGAATTTAATCAGAATTTATGACAAACTAAAATAACATCGTTAAAAAATCAGAGGCATTAACTTTTATAAGTTTTGAATTATTAATTTCTTCGTTAAGTATTTTCCATCTCGAAAACTTTCAACCAATAAATGTGAAAATAATCACTATTGAAAACGTAATAAAGTCTTTGAGAAAGACTACATTTTACATCGTTTTTATCACCTCAATTTACAAGATAATGGATCTTGTTCCCGAGTGTTAAAAATTGGAATGGTTTAGCATAATTTTTAATCTTCGTGAACAAGATCATGAATATTAAAAGTGTGAGTAAGAAAATGCAAGTGTGAAAGTATTTTTTTTTAATAAATGAATTATTATTGCGTGCGATAATACTACAAAATTTTAAATAAGTGGTTCATTAGCGACGACAAAAATGAAAGTTTTATCTGTATCAATCGATAATAAAGAATTATTTTTAAAATATTCGTTGCGGATACAAATCTATCATTTAAAATATTATCCTTGCTTTAAGATTTCATATAAAAACAACTTTCAATTTATGACATTCGGTTGTAGTTCAACTCTTTACTATTGAAACATTTATAAATACATTTGTTCTGAGTATTGAAAGATTAAAGTCGTAACTGTCAAGAATTGCATCTTAAATTGAACTATTGTAAATATGTTTTTCTCTTTTTTGCGACAATTATTCAGAATTTAAAAATAAATAAATAATAAAATTAAATATGTGATTTAATCAATTTGTTATTTCGCGTAATTTTATAAAAAAATACTTAATTTACTTTTCTTAATTTAAAATTTATACAGTTCTTAAAATTAGTTTTGATTCAGATTGCATTCGGAATTATAATTTAAGTTTTATTAATTTAAATTCGAATTAGTTGAATTACTGTGTCGAATTCAGATTACATTATTGACGGTAGATAAATTTAGTAGAATATTAACTAAGCCAAATTACTAATATAATTAAGTTAACATTTTAATAAAATTCCTGCGAAAATTATTGCTCAAAGGTGTTTATAATGTTCTTTTTTTATTATTATTATAGCTTCTTTGCAGACTTTAAAACCTATTTGTTTCTATAAAATTTCTACTTTATTGCAAACGTAAGTACTGTTCTTTGAGGAGTTTGATTAAGTCTTGTTCTATCCAAACACCAAAGTAATTAAGAAACGAATAAAGCTTTGCTTGTAGCATAACTGAGATAAGACCACCTACTTCCTCTAAATGATCCTGTTTTGAATAATCTAGTCGAATTAATCAGTCGTGATACTGTACAGACAGGATTTGAACATTTATATAATGTTACCTTATTTATACATACATTAATTTTCCATTTAAAAGTATTAACTACGATTTCGATAGCGTATCAATAATTTCATAAATAAAGATTTAAACGTTATAGCGAATGATATTTTAATGATTATAATAGTTAAATATCATTGTATAGATTAAACAAAGGAGCTAAATTTTTAAAGAAATCTTTTAATTCGTGGGATAGGAAGTTTATAAATTTTTGATCATAGTGATGAATAGAAAAGCAGATGGAACTGTCATTCAAATCCGTATTATAGTGTTAATACTGGTGTTAGTAAATTACATGGACGATATCGATTTAAACATTAAATATATAATCTCTCCACATATTCCGCTTTTATCTGCATTTATGTGGAGTAACATATATAAATATTTTAGTGTAAAGTTCTTCATTATTCCAGGAATAACTATTTAAATTTAATGACGATAAAATTATAGTTTATAGTAAAATGCTAAAGTATAACACTTAATTATTTACATAATTAATATAATATCGAGTCGTTTCACGAATAAAATAATTATAATAATTTTTTAAGTTGTGCTAAGAAAAATGTTTTTAAATAAATTTATTTTATTTTAAAAATAACATAAATTCATCTTGGATTTTATAGTTTTTGATTAATCATTCTTAAGTGTTGTCTTGATGTTAAATATCTAGATTTAAACAATCGACTTAAGGAAAATGTATTTACTCCAGCGATTTTTTCACTTTATTTTATTTTTCGAAAGATTATAGAATTGTTAAAATAGCTAAATAATCATAATTTAACGTTAAACTTGAATAACATTTTAATTTGTTTAGGGTAATTTCATCTCATGTAAAAAATGCGGATGTTTCATCTGTCTTTTAAACTTATATTTAAATCTCCTTATGTAATTATGTGTGGAACTTTTATTCTTCATAAATGGCAGAAATTCTTTTGTGCGTAATAAGTAAATTTAAGTTTCACTTAATATTTGAAAAGTATTAAATTATCATTAATTTCAGCTGTCAAAATCTTTTCGCGTTGATAAATTCCTTAAATTCGATGGATTTTTGCAAAATCTATATGCTGAGCAGCATAGCTATTTTTATTAAAATTTTAAACATATCTCTTTTTTTAAGATTTATGACTGTTTATGACTTGCTATAAACACGAAATCTTAACATGTATAAGTCTATATAAATAATATCTATCTACAACTGTAACATTTTTATTGTTGCATGGTTATAAATCGTCGCGACCCTTTCATTTAAGAGGAAATATTTAAAATCTCGATAGACATTTAGAATTTTTTAACATTTATTTTTAAAAGTATAATGCTAAATAAAGTATATGTAATAATTTAAAATAATAAAAAAGAAACACAAGTATTGTTAATAATTATATTTAAAAACTATTATAAGGATGCGGTTATTATAATGAACTATGATCTAATTTATGTTCATATTGGCATGGAACTTTTATATGAGAATTATAATATTATATAAAAAATTTCACGTTGAAGTTTTGCATTAGGTGATACTTTAAGATTTAAAAGAAATTATAATTATTTACTACGGTTATCATTTTGGTAATGATGTAAGTATAATATTCGGTTGATACCAATGCCAATAGTATTGACGGAGTATGGCAAAGAAACACGAGCGATCTGCAAAGGTGGCTACCTCCCTGGAGGATTTTCTATGGAAAATTGGTCCCTATTTAGCTGTAGACAGGTCAAGAAAAAAAACCCGGCAAACTGCATGTGGTCAGTCCATTGATTAGGCATAAACTGACTAGTGTTTAGTGGTTTTATTCCTTCTGCCATTTGTGGGAAAGTCTAGTCAAAGTCAAAATATAGTTTATTATTATTATTTATAATATAATTTGAAAAGAAATGTGACCGTATAAAAACCTTTATTTTTTATTATATTTTTTTGTTGGCAAAATAACCAGGAAATAAGGCAGCATCTTATCATTACCGTCTCTAATCTATGCTAGTCGATGCCATTACGGGTTAGGCCTGACCGTAATGGCTTATAATTGAGCGCACTGAACAATCCCTATTGTTCTAGTACCTCGCGTTAATAAATAAATTAATTAATATACTTGTTAATTTATTTCAATTATTTATTTTAAAATTATATATTTAAGAAAATGTTTTATGTAGTAAATTAAAATTTATTCTAATTAAATTTCTGGCTTTTTTTCCTTTCAGCTGAGAGCTGGATAAAATAACTGAGAGGCATAAACTGCCAATAAATGAGCTTTATAGCTGGTCTTAGTTTTGCTTATTGCGAATGTACACGATCCGTAATTAGGTTGGATAGCATGAGTGAGAGAGATGAAGGGAGCGAAATTTCGATCTGGACTATCCATGAAAATTTACGATATCCAGATTATATTTTAATCCGGATTTGTCTGGATTAAAATATTTACCGTTGGGAGGAAATTATAATGAATCAAATAACTACATTAGATCTATATGATCATTGTTCATATAAATCAAATATTTATCTTTGGTACGTGAATTTTGGTTTATCTGTGAAAAGTGCATTTCTACTTTAAAATAAATGTGTACATTTTTGTTGTTTTTTTTAGAAAAAATTGCCTACTATTTTTTACTTGTCATCTGCACATTTATTTTTCTTTAAATATATTTTTAACTTGGACTAGACAGTGGTGTAAAAAATGTGAAAAAATGCAAATGATACACAAGATCAAAATTAAAAGAAATCAAAATCCCGTTAAAAAACGTTTTTATCAAATTTAATTTGAAGTAAGTAGATTCTTTTTTACACGATTTTTAAGTATAAAAGTTAATATAAATTTTTATATAATCTGAAAATTAACAAAGTGCCGCATCCACATCAGCTTATGTAACATTAATTTAACTCTTAACTGAGAAATACAGCTATAAAATATACGAAGCACGTTTTATCGCATTATAAAGTAATATTACAAAAAATACATAACGTATGAACGGAAAATTTTTGACATGCGTCAAAAATTGATCAAATATAAAAAAATTGTATCAAACTTATGACAGTTACACAATGCAGAAACTTTTTATTTAACATAAAAAAAGATGACATTCTTACTCCTACAAATATGTAAAATTACGTTTATTCATTTTTCATCTTAAAAATTAAGGTTTAAATATCTCTTTATAGGAAATAATATTAAAAATATTTTAATAGACACATTTAATAAAAACAAATTTAATTCATTATAAGCTACGTAATAAACTTTTATATAATAATAAAATTAAGTATTCATGCATTACTTTATATAAATTTTTAACTCCCATCATTATTAATTCTCTTACTGATTTTGTATTAAAATGGACTATTAGAAAGATAGATAGGTGAAGTTTGTTTCTACTGTAATTCGAACCTGAATCCTTCTAAATCTACTTCTAAATTGTCTGCCTATACACATGGACATTAATAGGAAAATAATTACTTTAACCAAAAGAAATGTATAATGATCCCAATAATAAACTAATAATAATTGTCTTGATATTCGAAATTTTTGAGTAGTTAATTTATACGGTATCGAATAAATGACAGTATAAAGACAGTGATGGCTGGATGGCCGAGTGGTTAACATGGCAGCTTAAGTCGTAAAACTCCAGGAATTTTTCAGAAATGGTTCGTTCGGATACGTCTGGCCTCGTCCCTCACCACCCGGCCGCCCCACTGTGGGCCGAATCCATAATCGGCTTCTTATAAAAGATCTTCTTAGTGACCATAAGGCGAAAAGAGTTTTAAAAAAGTGTAATGGTAGTTGCTTATTAGTATTAAATTAAAAACTGCCAAATGAATGATTGTAATTGAGTTAAATTCAAATGAAAATTTTGAGTTCATTTGAATACTCGTAAAACGCCATGATTTTAAGCGTGAAATTGTCTCAAAACTATATTTCACTTATACTGATGTTAAATCGGGTCGGGCGGATAGCTGAGAACGGTTAAAGCATCAGCCTAGAGCTATGGATGACCAAGGATCATATCCAGTAGGTCTAAAAACTCCAAAAATGTTTAGATCTGCAGGCCTTCAAGAGGGAGGGACTAGGCCCGGAGAAAACGTAAGAACTCCGTAGTGATACCAAACTCTATAAAATTAACGTTATTTTTACTAACAGAAAATGAACTTTTTAGGATTGCTTTTTACTAATAAAGAAACATTCTACACATTTCATTTGTTCAAGAAACAAAAGGCTTAAAGCGATCGCTAAGAGATGAAAGAGGCCAACTCTATTCACGTTTCTCATAAAAATTCTCGACGGCTCTGGGGCCCTATTCCAGATATATCGAGCTCTATCCCTCATTATACATCCTGGCTGAACCGATAATAGCTCGCTAAAAAGGCCCTCTTAGTGCCCATAGTGCTGAAAGAGTAAAAGAAAACCTAATATATTAAAAACGCAACATTATTATTATCTTATTTCTGTAGCGATTCTTTATTATTTATACAGTATTTCGATCATAATTATATTTATGCTTGAGTTTCTAATAACAACGAATCAATTACATAAAGGTTTTTGAGTTTAATTTCTTTTTCCATTCTAATTAATTAAACTTTATATTAATATATTTATTTATTTATTTTATTTCTAAGTATTTTATTAATATTTCTTAAATTTTTATGGTAATGTCAAAAAATCAAAATATACAGTATATAAAATTTGTTTCCATAGTTCATTTTTTAAATGCTTATTATCTTAATTCTACTTTGTCAACAATTAGTCTATAAAGACTTAAATCGTTTAATTTGTATTATAAAGATGTACAATTTATTGTACATTCCGAGCTTTATTATTACTTTAATTTTAACCATTGCTCATAGATGTAACTCATAATACAGCCAGCTGCATGGCAAGGAAGAAAAACTAAATCCCGAATTATTCATAAAGATCTGGATCGAATTCGTCAAATATGATAAGAAAATACAGATAAAACTTATTTTATATGTATTTTATTATATATATTTATATGTTTTATTTTAGAAAAATCAAGCAAAATAATTACTATTTTAATCTTTCAAGAGGAATTCAAGAAATTTAAATATCCATTAATTAATAATCTGAAAAAACTAACAGTTGAAAATGTCAAAAATTGCAAAAATATGAACTAATTATTTCTTTATATCTCAAAATTTTTCTAATTAATTTCTGCAGATTTAAATGGAATTCATGAATAATATTTAATCTGCGGAAATGAATTGATTTCAATTATTAATTGCATGAACTGTTGATTTAAACAAAATTAATGAATTTTGTTTAAATCAACAGTCTTCACAGAAATCCTTCATTTTATCAATTGTTTATACCTGTACTAAATACTGTATATATATTTTTTATAATAATAATAAAAAATAACATTAGAATTGTATAGAAAATTTTCATTTAAGTTTTTAACATTTTGAATGGATAATTCCAAGCTGATGACCTAAAATATTATCAGTAAAATGTTAATTTAGTTTTAATCTAAAGTAACATTTTACTGGCTCTCTACCTTTATATCTTTTTTACAGATGCTTATTAATAATTCTAACTCAGATAATTGTGTTGAATGTTCTAAAAATATATTAAAAGAATTGGATTGGATTGATGGGATATGGCAATGCAACACACGGACGATCTGCTAAGGGAGATGCCTCCCGGGAGGGATTCTTGTTAGTTTTCTATGGGACACTGGCCCCTATTTAGGTGTTAGGCACGTGAAGAAAGCCCGAAAATCTCCACGTGGTCAGGCACAAAACCACGACCAGTATGGTGATCAAATCCATTAGTGGCTAGACTGAAGCGAAAGTTACATGATCCGGGCTTCAAAATTAAGAAATAAAAAGCGTTTTTAAAAAATTTATATAATCTTTAATGAGATATAATTATGGAATTTTATGATTTTAATCAAGAAAAAAAAAACTAAACTGTAAAAAAAATATTATTAGACTATATTGTGTTTGAATAGCAATTTTCTCTATATAAAGACATATCGGATGAATATTTTATGAAATTTTAATATTACATCACACCTAAAATCATGTCAGTGACGGAATAAATTGAAAATTTAATATTTTAAATTTATAAATAACTATTTTCAATCTGTTATGATGCAAATTATTTGCAATCATTCATTGTATTTGCAGTTCTACGAAGCCTGTTGCATTAGTTTGTGTGTTTAAGACTTCGACTATGCTGTCCGCAAAGATGATGGATGAGGAAATTGTTGATGAATATGGATATATATTACAAGAATAATGTGTTATTTATCGAACTCGGTATGAATGATGTGATTTAAATATTAGAGTGCATATCGAGCATTTCCTTGATAATTCGATCGGTAATTATAACATTAATGAATATTATAAGTATAAAATTATTATATGTAAATCGTCCAAATTTGCAATTTAAGTTATTCGTTTTCTGTTCACGTAGAGAAGAGAAAAATTGCCATAATATGGTTACTAAATAACCTACTTAAGCATCTGCATTCAAATTATTTACGAGTATTATTTGAATTGTGTATAAAAATTCCGATAACGTTTTATTAATTTTTCTAGGAAATATCCATAAAATTCCTGCAAATAAATGTTTGTTTTGATTGAAGTTGATTTGAATTTTATCCACATTGAAGAAATGACAAAATTATACGATTATAAAATAAATGTTTTATTATTTGCTAAAAGCAATAATTTTAAGAAATAATTCTAGATTTGTTTGTATTTTCTTGTTTAAATTGTTAAATTGTAATTCAAAAAACTACAAAACTAGAATAATTTCTAATGTATTTCTGTTACACTCGCTTGATAATTATTTATAAAGAGAAGTAGGTTTTGTTCATTAAAATTTCATATTATAGCTTGATGTTACCGCTTAAAATAAACATTTCTAACGTTTAAAGTAGGACATTTAGATTCAATATTAATTAAATTTTGATCAATTTTTATATATTTTTAATAAAATTACAGCAAATATATTTATAAGGAAAAGTACAGAGATTTTAGTCTACATGTAGTATTTATGAACATAAACATTAGTACATAAATTTTTAAAAACGAAAGCGTATATCCTTATCCTTCATATTTCTAAATCTGTTTATAGAATACTTTTTTATGTAAATTTAAAAATAACGTTTTCAGATCTTTATTATTTGCTTCTTAGCCAAATTTAATTTGAATCAAGAAGTGTAATTAGAAATAGTTGAACAATTAGAAAACATTTTAATATCTTAAAGATTTTCTAGATCTTTTTGTTCATTTTACTCGGTGACGTATCTGTAGGACTTACCCACAATAGAAATAATTGATTGTTTCTATTGTGAATCTTTAAGCTTGGGCTCTAAGCAAAACAAGGGCTAAACCGTTACTAATTTTAGTAGAGTGCTGTGATGTTTAGATTGAAAATTTTTAAAAATAATATATTTTAAAAACTACTTTAAAGAATTTTATATATTGTCGATTATTTAAGTAAAAAAAAGCAAAAAACACTGCTTTTGTTGAAAAAAGTAACGTTTTTTTGGGAGTTTCAATAGAAAAATAGAAAAGATAAAGGTGAATTGTCTACCTTGACACTAAGGCAAAAGTTAAAGAATATTTTAGCAGCATCCTCTGCACGTGATATGAATATATTTTATATAAATATTTAACATTATATGCAGGAAATATTTATAATCGTTTCCATATAATCGATATAATTGAGTTATATATACAGTATATATACACATGCTTAATTATAAAATGTAGATAAATATACAGTATATATTTCAACCAATAACAATAAGTATAATTTTCGGTCTTTGTACAGTACTGTACAGTACATAAATTAGAATTTTAATTAAATTATTCACAAATAAGAAACATAAAGTTGTAGTTTAACATACAATTAGCATAAACGATAATAATAATTTATGTATTATATGTTTGAAGTGTAATTATATATTATACATTCTATATTATCTATTCTAATTCATTTACATAAATAGGTTTAATGTGTTTGAAATACTAGAGTCGTAGTAAACGTATTTTCATGAACGATAAATTATTTTAATTGATGCATTAATTTTAGAAGTAAAGTTAAATTTGTTCTGAAAATTTAGATTTTTAGGCATGCAAATTAAAATATTGATTTAAACATAAAATTCTAATAATAATTCTAAAATATTCGGATATTTTGACACGTTCAAAGTGTATAAAAAATATCGTGTATACGCTTTAGAACAATATTTTATGTCTTTTAACTTGATTTACAATATTTATACGTGTGTTTGTGTAATACTTAATTATTAATTATCTTTAATATCTTCATATATTAATATATATTAAATTAACATCTTAACATCACTATTTTAGTTATCTTAATATTAGTTATTAGATATTAAATTAATGTAAATATATATATGTGTGTAAACACTTATAATTACTACAGTAATAAAATAAAATATCATTAATTTTGATCAGTAGCTTTACATTTTCTGCTAAAAATACTAAAAATATAATTGATTTTGTTCTAATAATTGTTAAGTTTCAAGTTTAAAAAGTGCTGATTTTTTAGGAGTGAAAATTATGTTTAATGAATATTGATATATATTATTACTTATAAGATAAAAAAAAAAGAAAAAGAAATTAATTCACGAAACCATTATTACAGTTTTTATCCTGCTGAATAAAACATCAATATTACATTCACGAAAATTTTTGTTAATAATTACCATAATTAGTTTTTGTCGTTTGTTAAAATATACCAAAAATGATAGGTAATTTTCTTATATTTTCCATTTTACTATTTTTTGATATTCTCTTAGAATTATAAGAATTAACTCAAATAAATTTCTTACGAAAAAATAAAAAGAATCAGACGTTATATACGGGGAAAAAATTATGGAATTGTAGAATAAGTTTTTTGTTAACACGGTTCATTTGATTCTTAATTAAACATTTTCTTTACTTATGGAAGTAATAAATTAAAGTGCAAGTAATGAAATAGTCCTAGACAAAAAATGAATATCTTTTTGTTTATTGACGAGTTTATTATTCAAGCTTTTCGTTATTATTTTATGTTTCTAAACAAGAAAAATTTCTTGCTACTCTAATGAAGGGAATATTTTTTTATTCCCTTTTAAATAAAGGAATTTTTTATTTAAAATCTATCATTATTTTTTATTATGGAAGATCTTACAAAAATTTCAGTAAAGCTTTATTATTCTCGTTCTTATTCCATTTAATTGCCTATGGATACTTTATAAAAGAATAAATAATTTTGTCGATGCATTTTAGGAAAAGAATGACAATATTTACAAAATTTCTCTTAAATATTTTGTCCTAAATATATATCTAATATTCTATTTTATAATAATTTCAATAGAATTATTAATAACATATATAAAAATAAACGTTAATTATATGTGAAATTCACATTTTTAAAATCTTTATAACGATATGAAAGGGGAGCGCAAGGCGCAGCTGCACCCCTCTTTTGGGGGTTTTCTTACAGTAAAACCGGTTACCTCATCTAGTAAAAAATTTTATAAGGCGTATTGTTTCCTTTCTGCACCTGTCTAAAGATTTCTGGACCCGTTAGTGTTTGTCTAGATTTTAAAGAAAGCTTTTCTGTCGCCATAGATTTTTAAATGTATTAATAGCAAACTCACCTGCTATACACAAACGGTTGTCTTCGTCATATCCATCGGGACAATCGGGGGCTCCATCACAAAGATATTGGAGGGATATGCAAACAGTTGTAGTACCAGGACATCGAAATGGTTGAGTAGGATGGCAACGATCAGGATCTAAAATAAATTTAGGGGCTTTATATTTAAAACTCGTATTAATAAATATACTTATATAATTTATATTCATTAATGAATTATTTTCTAAAAATTAATCAACACGTTATTAAAAGTTCTTAATTTAACTTTCTTTTAATCTTAAGCTATTCTCAATTACGGTTTTATCAGTTATTTAATTTAATTAAGCGCGTTACGGTTTAATTTTCAGCAATTATAAAGTTAAAGGCTAAAAATTGTAACTGGCCCACTAATCATATTTACTGTTGGTTATCTTATTAACTTTCCTGCGATCTTTTCTTAATTTAACGAGTCAACGGACCTAAAATTATTTCCCATTTTATCATCTTTATTGCTTTTTAATAGTCATATTCTACTTATAATAAAGATATTTTCTACGAGGCTAATTTACTAATTAATATTTTTGAACACAAACTAATAAATATAATGTTAAAGGTGCCGAGATTTTAGTAGTGAAGATGGCAAACACATTTTCAATTTTACAGCACAGAACAAATAAAGATGTTTACGAAAGATGTAATAAAGTCATGTTTTATAGCATTCCACATGGACATTGATCTATAGCTGTTAAAGCGACCATCTTGTTGATATCAGTTGGCTTTGAATCTAAATGCAGTCACGCCTGGAATAAAATGAAGTTAACAGTGAGTTATACGATGTCTCTCTTAACGATAATTTATTTCTCGAAAGAAAAAGATTTCTGTATACAATGATACGTTTTTCTTTTATTTACCTTTTAAAATACATATACACCTAAATACAGTATATTCAGATTTTTGAATCATGAATAATAATAACTTTTTTTTTAATGTTTTCATTTACAGAAGAAAATATTAAATTATAGTAATTTTTTATTTTGATTAAAAAACAGTGGGGACAGTCGTAAATAATCTATTAAAACCGATTCTCTAATTTAGAAAACATTTATTAAATGTCAAACAATGCATTTATTAGATTAAATTACTAAAGTTTTACGTCTATAAAAATAATTCTGAATATATTTCTAATTTGATATTAATCGACTAATTGATATCATACATTTTTGAAACAGATCCACATTTAGAATGATATCATCAACAGTTGCATTCAGCTGCAACATGAAGCAGTAAAGCGTTGCTACATCAATATTCAAGACGTATAAGAACTGTTTTCGATGTTATTTTACTTATTTTAATGTGGTACTAAATTTGATTAAATACTTTTTTGGCGATTTTATTTACAGTACTTTATGAGATCTTTTAAGGACGTGATTTTAAAATAATTGCTATTTTCTATATAATTACAAATCAAAACAGGAAACTTTTACTGGTTTCTATTTACTTAATATGATTTTCATATGTTTTTATGTAATATTTTTTATAAGTAACCGTTATAAAAAAAAGTAACAGTGTTTGAAAATATACTGTTATAAGGAGTGATTATAATTAAAGTACTCCTCCTATCAACGCTGTCTAGAGAAATATTTAGCAGTCCAAATGCAACCAGACTTAATGATGACATTTCAAGACATGCAAGACTTCCGTAAAAAATAAATTGTACCGAAACTCGTCATTAAGGCGTTGCAAGCAATAAACATTTATTTGTACAAGACTTTAGTGATGCATAGCATACTGTTCAATGTGGTTGCTTGGTGTAAATCCTGAAGGCAATGTACTGTACAGTATCCTGTGTGATGCTTCTCACATGAAATGTGATACTGTTTTTCAATGCTGCTAAATTTGCAACAGGTTCTCGATAAACCGCACTCAAGTGTCTCCACAACAAAGATCACAAGGATTAAGATCTAAAGCATTGAGCAGAGGACCACGTTAAGCAGTATCTCCTACATCACTAAGATCTGTGTATATCATGAGTGTCTTTTACAAATAAACTGCTTGTTGTTTGCAGTGCCGAAAGTGCCAAAATGGCGAGTTTGGCACAAATCTTTTTTATAGGAATGTCTTCCGCATGTCCTGAAATGTCGCTATACCAGATTTGATTGCATTTGGACTGCTAAATATCTCTCTAGGCAGTGTTTAATACGGGTACTTTACGATAAATATCACAAATTTGACAACGAATTTTATATTTTTTCAATACAGATGTTCTTTTAAACTATTAACATGGCTTTAATTAATGTTTGATATAATGAAAAATATAGTTAAAATTTCAGAAATTTTATTGGGAAAAATATGTTTAAAATTATTCCATGCAATTAATATTATATTATTATAAACCAAAAGAATATTTGAATAGTATGATTGTCAATAAAAATACGCCACTTTAGATTATAAAAGCAGAAATTTTGAACAATTCTAAAATATTGAATCACCTAAAGTATAATTTAAAAAAAGATGAAGTTCTGTTCATATTATCTAGTTTCAATTAACATTAAAATGATTGAATAAGTAATGATAATCTGAACTTTAATTTCGGATTAGCATTTTAAATGTGCTAATCCGAAATTTATTATATTTTTAAATTTCCGATTAAAAGATTAGCAAAATTATAGGCTTTAGCGATAAGATATAAAAAGAATTTCATATTTTATACTATTCTTATGAAGCTACAACCTAAAAAATTTATGAGGATGTATGTGAAGACGAATTTTGTCAGAAATTTGCTACCAGATGCGTTTTAGACATTTAAAGTGATATCTATCGTATCCATCTTCATTTTAAGTCATTTTTTTACCACAGATTCCAATATTGTTGATGCATCTGAAGCATCAAATTTCAACTCGAGCTACGGCAGAAAGGAACGAGGAAGCTTCATATTGTCATTTAATTAATGCCTTTGAAAGCTTTTCTATTATATCTATGTTAATTCGTTTTAATGCTTTACAATTACTATGAATTCTGTCAAAGAAAAGGATTAATATTCATCAGATTTTATATAATAATAATGCGTACATAAATTTCGAATAATCTCTTACGGTATGTGCCACGGTATCACGTTTTAATTGATGATTAAATTTGAATACTGTTTTACCTTTGGGCTTTTGTTATCTCGTTATAACGAGTGTATACGTGCAAAATTTGACGACTACAATAATAGCAAATTAGAAATTTCAATGAATCGCAAAATTTCATCATTGAAAATTGCATATTGCAATGCATTTGATATAGTTAATTAATTACAAACACTCAATCGATTTTCCACATCATAAAGTATTATTGATATTTTAATAATCGTGCTTTATAAATGCTTTAAATGTTTACTTAAAATTCATCTGATATTTATATTTAAATTACGTTATAATCGTAACGAATTAAATGAATTTTATTTAATGATGATAACTAGCGTGTTTACTGACGAAATTTGAAATTATTTTATTATTCTACGTTTGTAAACAGGAAAAATATTATTCAAGTATACGGTAAACAAATAAAATATGATAATTTATTTAAGACAAGTCTAAATCATATAGTTTTTTCACGTAATAAACAATAAAATAAAATAATAAAAAACTGAGTAGCTAAAAAATTTAATGTAAAACTTTAATTTATATGAAAATCTTCTAATGGAAAATTATAAAGAACTTACAAGAAAATTATTTTTAAGTGTCAGATAAAAATTATATTAAAGAATTTAAAGAATCGTAATAAAAAGACAAGTCAAGACGACCATTAATTATGGTACAAATTGTTACTGCTCTGACATAATTAAATTAGGAAATATTAAAATAATTTACTTATACAGTAATTAAAATGAAATGGCGCAGACTCGAATAGTGCAAATTAATCCTTCTTTGTCAGTGCAGTTAACAAAAAAATAAAAAAACGGTCTTTTATAAACAAATGAATAATTCAATTAGTCAAAATAAAATGTTACATTAAATACCGGTACACATTCTCGATGAAAAACATTTGACACTTTAGAATTTTAACATTTAATCTTAAAGCACTTTACTTACTATAAATTAAATTTGTAAGAAATCTTACAATTTAACAATCTTACAAAACTAAATTGTAAAGATTAATTAAATAATTATCTAATTACTTTTATCTACGAGATAAAATATTAGATAATTATTTAAATTGTTTGCAGTGATATCAGTTTCTTATCTTCAAAATCTACTTATACTGAATTAAAAATTTTATACTATCGAGCAATGTATAATAGTATATGTAGTTTCCAATGTTTTGAGCTGAATAAGTCGGACCCCCCGCTCTATTGTAAGCCTGGCCAAACTCACGATAGGCTTCATAATAAGGCCCTCTTAGTGTCAACAGGAGAAGAGTAAATATATACAGTATATGGAGGCTCTCTTAACAGTATAGTACTATTTGATGGAATAATTAAATCCGAAAAATCTTTAAAAGCGTAAATTCAGTTTATTTTTGTATATACAAGGTAACTATTATATTATGTATCTCAATTTAAAATCACATATGACGTAGAAGAAATCTTAGAACTTTAAGAGGTAAATTAAGCTATCAACTATGAAATTAAAAATATATTTAAAGAAATTTTGAGATTGTGACAGTGCAATGAAATCGTTATATGGCACGGATGTGTTTTATTATACATCGCCATTTATGAAATATGAAAATTTGAAGGTATATTGTGCAAATTTTACAAGAACCATGTGTAACTTTAATTGCACTTAATTAATGTATAAAACGTTAATTGCATTTTAAATTAAATTTAATATTTCGTATAGAAAAGCGTTTAGCAGCATTTTTGCAAATTCTAAAGCTAATAATAAGTTAATAGCATGTAAAATCTTTAGGATATTTATTTTGTACTATTTCACAAAGTTCAATTTAGTTTGTTCAGTTGTATATGTTACAGTACTTCTCCTTCGAATGATCTGTACAAGATAAATGTACTGTACCATCAAAGCAGGAGCTGAACGAGAAATCTAAACAAAAACGATAGTGCTTCCTTCTATTGACTGAATTCAAAGATACAATTTTCATAAGAAGCGCAAACTATTTGGACAAAATAGAAATTTAGCAACTAGATTTCTCTTCATGGCACTGCGTGGTATGACTAAATAGAACATTTCGGATAGTAAAATTACAGATTATAAAGTTTTTACTTATAATTTATTGATGATTTTTCATTTCTTTTCTTCTAAATCATCAGTTGTGTGGTTATAAATGCTGGATAACTGATGAAGTTATCCAGCATTTATTACCACACAAAGGATAAAATAGTAACTTATACACTATGAAAAATGGCAATATTTTGATAAAATTTGGCAAAAATCAATAATTCAATATATATTCAATGAAGTCTGTGTAATTTCAACCTCCTACTGTGTAACTTTACAATAGCCTTTCATTTTAAAAAGTCTCCAGAAATTTATTTCTTGTTTTTCCTTTTCTTTTTCAAATTTCATTTGTTTTGTTTTTTATTTTATTATATTTTGCGAGAAAATAATAAATCAGAATTCTTGGAAGTTTTTAACTTCAGCTTGCACTGTTGTATCTACACAACAAGCAATATACTCAAATTTAGATAGAATTGTAAAAAGAAAAACTTTATTCTTTATACATTTTCTCTGTTAAGATAGACTACTCATCGAATCTTAAGCTAAAATATATTCTGCAACTTTTATACAAGAATATATATTACTGTTTAACAAGTTTTTACAAATAAAATATGAAAGCTGGTGAAACTTATTTATGAAGAAATAGAAGAGAAAGTGAATCGTTCAAGATTCATATAACAGTGTGTGATGTGTATTGTTTAGATAACTTTCTTTCTCAAGTCAATAGAAATTCATTGTGCAATGCAAACACAACAAAAACTTATATGTTTACGTATTGCTTTGTTGTCTGTCATTGTTGATTTAAAGCGAGTCTAAACATAAATATATCAATAGGATGTCATCTTTTTTGCCAAAGATTGACTAGCTTTTCTACTAAATTGTAGTTTTTATATGTTTCTAAACAAAATAATGTATATAGATTACATAAAATATTTATTATTTCATTCGTTTTTCTTACATTTTTAATAGACTTATTAAATAATTTATTTGTTAATTTGTATACGTCAGCATTCGATTAACTTTTATATAATTAGGTATAGTTTAAAACATAAAACAAAATTATTTTATTGAATCAAATAACGTTAAAAAACAAAAAAGGAAGAACAAATAATACGAAATTGAATTTCATTTGCTGTAGTACATAAAAAAAACTTTTGTTGTTTTTGTGTGTTGCGGTTGAGAAATTGATGTCATAACTTATAAGTGTTAACCAATTTGCTCCTCAAATAATTGGAAATGTTCAGCTGATAAACTTTATTCGCTGCTTGCAGACCTAAACATCGAAAAGTAATTTGATGGAACGTTTTGAGATATTTTATCTACACTAATTATAAATGAGTGGCTATTCAGTTATTATCAACTGAATTTTAACCAATAGATTATATTTATTTTATATTATTTAAATATCTAATATTTTATCAAAATTCTTAATCAAATTCTCCGTTTTGTCTCCATTTAAAATAAATAAAAATACGGCAAGAATAAATTGATTTGATCACAATTTTCTGTAAACGATGATATGATGTAGAATTAGATTTTTAAAGTATATTAAACGGTCAAATCTTCCAAATAATATCTTTGCACTTAAACATGATACTGTACTTGATAACCGAGATAGCATCCTTGAAGAAAACGTTTCATTATGTTTTACTTTATCTACAGGTAATATAGTAATAATTTTTACTTTATAAATTAAAAAAAAAAACATATAAAATATTCTAAAAATAGGTGTAATAACGTCTACACTGAATAAATATAGAGAAAAGTAAATTTGAAAATGCAATAATATAAAACAACTTTAAAATATTTAAAGAATAATAATAATAAAGGAGTATTTCAATTTCACACTTTAGAATTATAAATGAAATTCTTCTTTTTTTTATTTATTCAGGAATCTTTTGATAAAATTTTCTTCTAAAGCAAATAATAGATTTTTCACCGATGAAGAAATGTCAACATTATTTCGCTTCTAATGACGTGGAAGCATTTATAGGAAGAAAGGATATTTGCTCAATTTTCCTAAAGACATAAACGAAGATTTACTTCTAGCTTTAAAATATTTTACCCGTTCATTCTTCTAGCAATCTAATATTGTCCTGGCCCATCATAGCAACGGATTGAGTAAACGTCATTTACAGGATTTGTATTCCTATAAATTTATTAAAAGGAAAACGCTGAAAATTATCTTTGATGTCACCTTTTGTAAGTCATTTCTTGGTTGATTTTAATAGGTTTGAGTCTACGCTAATAATTCTAACTATTGTTTGCACGAGACGGAAATTGCTAAAATTTCCTGAATTTCTACAAAGTCTGATTGAGAATAGATTGTTTATTGAAGGTTAAAATATTATTAACGTGGAAACAAATTATGCAAATTGAGTTTACTCGTGTGTTAAAAAGAGTGTAAAAGTCAGGAATAAGTTATTATTTTTATGATGTTTTATTTTAAGAAATACATTAACGGGGATGATAAATTTATTATTCTGCATATCAAATTAAAATTATATGTACTTTCTTAGCTTTTTTCTTTTTCTTTCTGGAAGCATTAAAATTTGTAAATAAGTTTGTCTTACATAGAATTGCAATTTATAAAACATTTTCTTTCCTAATAGATGGGATATTTATAAACTTAAATGTGTCTTATAGTAGCAGTGAATGCCTTGATACATAAATCCTCTGCTTCATAGTTTTAATTAAATTTCTTAATTAAAGAACAAATAAATAAGACGGGATATACAAATAGATTAGGAATTATCTCATAATCCTATTTCTTCTTTTAGAAAACTTAATTTAAAAATAATCTTTATTGTTCAATTCTTGTAAATGGAAATTTTCCATTTTAAATTTTAAAATATTTTAAACTAGCGGGTGGGCCCGGCGTTGCTCGGGCAAAAGTAACAATACCGAAGATTAAGATTATTACCTTACCCGTTTTCACAGAATGCAAGAATTGGGTCCTCCCTGTTTCCAGACTAATTACAGAATTTTTAGATAGGTCTAAAAATATGTTCGATTTCCCGCAAAAACGAAAAAAACTGCATCTGCGTCTTGCACGTCACTTTCTCTTAACACTTCCATTGTTACGTAACACTTCCATCAACGATGGAAGTGTTAAGACTTAATCCTGCCCTCTTCCCCGTGGGGAGGAATTTCGAAAAATCCCTTCTTAGTGTGCGTTCTCGTGACGTACCCTAACTGTGTACCGAATTTCAACTTTCAACTCCTAACCGTTTGGGCTCTGCGCTGATTATTATTATGTTAAGTGAGATATACTCGGTTAACACCGGTGGCTGTGTACTATGCCGGACCAAAGTCAAGGCATAGTAACCAAAACAGAAATTAAAGAAGTGTATCAGTGTGTGTGTCTGTATTCAGGAATTTTCTCACAATATGACATGTATTCAGATATAGTGGCCTTCTGTAGTGTGATGTATGTGTTTCTATTCAATTGTAATGTGCCCAGGCTTTTGTGTAGTGTGTGTGGTATGACACCTGTAGAGGAGAGAACAACAGGTACAATAAGCACCCTATCCATCCTCCACAGATGCCTTATTTCCTGGGCGAGTTCTGTGTACTTGCTAATTTTTTCAGTGCATGCGTTTTGTATATTGTGAGTGTTTGGAATGGATATGTCTATAATGTATGTGATTTTATTGTGTTTGTCAATGAGTGTGATGTCTGGTCTGTTGTGGTAAATTGTTTTATCTGTGATTATGGCTCTGTCGTAGTACTCACTGAATAAATATAGAGAAAAGTAAATTTGAAAATTTGCTCAATTTTGTGCGTGTTGTTTTCCAATACTGTCTGTGGAATGTATTTGTAGTATGGTTCGTGGATGTCTACTAATTTGTGTTTCTTTGCAAGCTCTTGGTGTATTATATTTGCTACTTGATTATGTCTGTGTAAATAATCTGTCTGTGCCAAGAGCTTGCAACCAGAGGTGATGTGTTGTATAGTTTCTGGCATGATGTGACATTTTCTGCATGTGTCATTTGTGAGTGTTGCATCTTTGAGTATGTGTTTTCTGTAGTTTTTAGTATTTATGACCTGATCCTGTATGGCGATCATGAATCCTTCCGTCTCCCCAAAGAGGCATCCCCGAGCTAACCAGCTGTTTGACGCAGTTTTGTCAACAAAATCCTGGGCCAGATCATAAGGATGCCTGCCATGGAGTGCCTTTCGAGCCCACGATTGCTTAATGGTGTCTATGCTTTTTATATGTTGTGTTGTGTCCATATGATGTGAGTGTAAGTTTAATGGTGTGTTATTTGAGTCTGCTAGAGTTACTGCTTTATGTAATTGTGATGTTTCTTGTTTTTGTAGAAAAACTCTCGCAGTGACTGTATTTGTTTGTAGTGAAGGTTAACTATGTCAATCAGGCCACGTCCGCCATCTTTACGTGGAAGGGTTAATCTTTCTGTGGCGGATTTAGGATGATGTTGTTTATGCTTAGTAAGTGTAGTTCTTGTTTTCCTTTGGAGTTGCTCAAGATCTGTGTGAGTCCAATGTATAACTCCAAAAGAATATGTGAGTACTGGGATGACATATGTGTTTATTGCTTTAACTGTGTGTTTTGCATTTAATTGTGTTCTGAGAATAGCATTTAACCTACTTTGGTATTCTTTAATTAATCTTTGCTTTATTTGTGTATGTTCTGTTAGTTTGGCCTGTTGGAATCCTAAATACTTGTAGAACTCTTATATTATTATTCATTATTATCAACACTCGTCTCGATTATATATATAGATTATTCTATTGCATATTATTTCTTCTGCATGATAATTTAATAATAATACAAGAATATATAATGTTAGAAAAGTTATTTTATAAATAAAACTTATGTAATTTAATATAAAATATCTTTCCGATGTATATTTTTTATTATTAATTATATAATGTAATGAAAATATCCCATTGCACTATTCGCATGATAAGATATAAGTAGCCGGTTTTTTACTTAAAAAAAGAATTTATAAATAGATTAAAATCATTTTATTTTAAGTTTTGTTATGAAGATATCATTAAATAAATATTTTAAACAATAGTTTTTAAAAAGTTTCCTTATTATTAACTGAAAAAATAGTAGTTTTTTTCACTAAATAAATATGAAAGGGTTTCACATTGCTGCAAGCTAAACCTAATTCCACTGAATAATGTAAAGTGGTTGCCCACTATCGATTTTTTTTTATTTCCAAAAATGATAATAAGGGTTATATCGGTTAAAAAATTCTTAAAGATTTTTCCACAACTGTGAATCCTCATTGTTTGATCTTATAACTTTTGTATTATTTGAAATTTAAACAATCAAAATCCAAAGATTTCTAGGGGGAAAAAAAGAAAATTTCTTATGTAAATTACTCCATCAGTCTGATTTTTACCATTACTTTTAAGGCTTTAAAGCTCTAGAGGGAAAATTCGTCACTTTTGAATATAAATTACATGTTCAAGTACAAAAGATATTGGAATAAATAAATATTTCAAAAATGTAGAAACGTCAATAAGGTATTAAATTTCGCTATACAACATGCTAAAACAACTGTTATATATATATATGTTTAGAAAACAAATTTATTCCAACATTTCGAATTTAGTGATAAATAATCTTTCAAAGTTTTTAATAATAATAATAATAATTTATTTTAATAACAAATTTAATGTAGGCGTTTTAAAATAGTTCATTATTTAAAGTATAATTAATTTGAATAATTATAAAAATTAATATAACTAAATTAAATATTTAAATGAAAAGCATTTAATAAATGCGATTTTAATTAATGAAACTTTCGGCATGATTGCAATTAAATTTATATAAATTTTTTATAAATTTTATATAAAATTCATTATTATAAAAGTAAATAATTACTCTTGATAGGATTTATTTATATGAATTTATATATAATTCAGCCATCCGTTTTAAAGATATTTCTTTAATATAAAAATAATATATTTAGTAAATATTTTAAAACTATGATACTTTGACATTTTATTTTAGTTTTAAAATATTTTTTTTTGTTTCTTTTTTTGAAGAAATAAACAATTAATTAAGATTAAGTTTCTATTCTGTTAAATTAATTTAATAATAATAAAAAATAAGAAATAAAAACCTACTTTATTTTTAAATTAGAATAAAGTATTGAAATTTAACAATTTCATAAAAATTAAATAATATCTTTAGAGACATCTCACCTGTGGGTATTTATTATCAGAGATAAAAATCTTGATAAAAATTCAAATTTACATTTACTTATTATTATTATTATTGTTTAAAATTCTTATTTTTCATCTGTTATTTTTAATTGATTTTGGATTTAATCACTATAATTCATATTTATTAATGAAAATTACGAAAGGCTTTAAAGAAGTGATTATAAATATTGTATAGTTTAATTCATTTGTAGCATAGTGATGTTAATTAAGATAATGGAGTATGATTGTATATAGGATGATGAAATCTTAAATTCTCTGAGGATTTTAATTTATTTTGATGAGTTTTTTTTTACTTAAATATTATTTATTTGCTTGAAATAATCTAATTTTAAATTCAATAAATGTTAAAAACTATATTAAATATAAATATTTCCATAGGATTTCTATTAAAACTTTTCTTTAAATTTTTTATGTAAATTTTCAGAATTTTTTTTTCATATTTTAAACATGTATTAAGCTCATATATAAGTGTATTTTATTTTAAAATTTTGAGATGTGAACTTCTTATTTTTTTTTATAGATATATGTATTGTTTAAATAAAAAAAATATTCTTTTGAAATATTTATATATTTAAATTTTCATACACAACAACGTTACTTTATAAGCATTTTAAATTTGAGAATAAAATTTTCATATCATATTTATTTTTCAAGCATTACAATTTTAACTTACGTAAACTTTTAAAGCAAAATTATATAAAATCACCTAAAATTCTTCTTAATTATTCTCATATATAAATTATATTTTAAATAAATATTTTAAAAAAAGAGTTTAGTTTATAATAATATTTTAACTTTTTAAGTTAATAACCAAATTTTACATGAATATTAATATAATACTTGCACTTATATAACATAAGGAAACTTAAAAAATTCATTTAAAATGTACATACGTTATATAAAAAATTTATATTTTAAAAATTAAATATAAATAAATTTAATTGAGTTAAGTGAAAATAACTGTTTACAGTAAACTTTAATTTAATTAAAGAAAATAAATTATGTACATTAAATTAAGTATAACAAATTGAGAAGTCTCTATTTTTGCTTTTATTCATTAAT
The DNA here is from genome assembly GCF_030686945.1 of Centruroides vittatus. Classification (NCBI taxonomy): domain Eukaryota; kingdom Metazoa; phylum Arthropoda; class Arachnida; order Scorpiones; family Buthidae; genus Centruroides; species Centruroides vittatus. The sequence goes on along the minus strand of NW_027121101.1, from coordinate 8,155,535 downwards.
ATAATTATATTACTTTAAAAATGTTCTTTGCTTCAAAAATTCTTGTGTTTAATTTTCTGTCTTGCTAATAAACATTTGCATTTCTGACAATATAAACATTTTTGTGTAAATATTTTTTCCTCATCTTCTTATTTTTCTAGAAGAGGTTATTCATGCAAAGAAGCCTTTTCCATACATCAAATACCTACTTCAATGCAAATAAACATGTAAATTTATTCGTTTATGAAATAAACAGATTTCAAGTTTCAAATCTCTTAATACTAAAAATTTATCTTTGAATAATATTTTTGGAAAAGGCATTTCAGATCAAAACATTTTTCAAAAAATTTTTTGATAGATCAGATTTTTTAGAAGAAATAATATAAAAATATATATAAATCTGCATTTTTAAGTTTTAAATAACATCAAATTAAATACTCTTATTTTTATAATATTCAAAAAATATCAGCTTAAGCTAATTATTATTTTTGTTAGAAATAAATGCAACTTGTGTCAGCTTTTTCCGCATAGCTTCTGAATAATACATGGAAACACCCATTACAGGCGCGACTCTTACAAATATATTAAACAGACAATGAACTAAGGGGCGGGGTCTGTGTATAAACCCTTTGTTAGCAATTGCCTTCCATAATTCTGGAAATCCATTTATTAAAATTAATCCTAATAATCTCTTCGGCTTTTCATGTTGGATTTAAGATAACAAATGAAGAGTTTAGGCTTTAAAATATTAATTCTGGACATCTCGATATCAAAGGAACCGCATTTAATTTTTTTTTAACTACAACAGTATAAATTTTAAAATTTTCAGTGAATTTTCTAGAATTTCTCTAGAGATTTAAGTCTTAGAACTTGTTTCTCAGGTTATGAAACTAATTAATTAAAGGAAGATTTCAGAACGGACAATTTTTTTCTGTGAAAAATACCTCAAAAATGTTTTATTAATTATGTAAAGAGAAATTTTTTGAAACAGAAAGTTCATGTAATGTTTAATTTATTTTTCTTCTTTTCTAAACAAGACTTTAATCCTCACATTTAATTATAATTTAGATAAATTGTAATCATTCAAAGCATGTAGGTTAACGTAAAATTATTGAGGTTATCTGTTTTATATGTGAAACAAAACGAGACATAGTAGAAATACTTGAGATTCTCTACATGATTTGGAAAGAAAATCGCATCCGCAAGTAAAATGTCCCATTTACAAATGGGAATGATGCTATCTACCTACTGCAGTTACTTCTGAGGTACAGTACATCGATCCTAGAATTTTTTTTCTTTTGTTGTTTTGCTAGAAGAACAAACCGCATCAGAGATAGATAAGCTATGTATAACCTCTTTAATTGCTCCCTAGTGAGATATGTGGTCACTCTACTCGTTATCCACTGGACACAAAGAAGCTAAGGTAAGAAAATACCAACTAGTGATAACATTACTTTTATTGTTTTTTTCAATAAAAGAAACATCAAGAACTATGGTAAAACAAAATATATTTTCTATCTGATGCCAAGTTTTAATGAAATTTTTAGTATAAGTAATAATTTATGTGTATAAATTATACTAACTATATTTAATTATTTAACAAAATTATCGTCCTTGATAAAAGTATACTTGGATACATAAATTAATTTAATTCTTTCATATTTTTTTATAACTGAGTTTATTCAGTATTTTAATATTTCAGTAAATGATATGCATAAACACTTTGTCTAAAAACAAAGTTTCTAATGGAAAATATTGGACGGTTTCATTTTAATCAATGTAATGTACAAAAGCTTCATAGAAAAATGAATCATTTTATAAATGGACTTGTTATATAAATGGATAAAACTTAATGGAAGATTCTGAAATACTTAAATGCAATTTTAAGTATAAAAGACTATAAAATTATGTAATAATAATCTATAAAATTATTTCGTATTATATTAAAATTTAAATATGATATCTGATACCATTAATTAAATGTAGTACTTAATCTTGACAAATATAGAAAAAAATTCTCTAAGTTTTCATAAATAAAATGGAAATATTTCCAAGTGAAAAAAAATATATACTGTAAATCAAGAGTGACGTCACTCAAATGCTTATACTTTACTTATCCGTGACGTCATGGGTCTTTCCCATCTTTTCCAATATTGTAGGCGTTTCTTTCATGCTTCGGGTAGTAAAATCACCGCCCTTCGTGCTTTCAATACTGAGGAGGCGTTATTTTTGAATTTGTATAAGCTCCTAAAAGCAAAATAATAATTTTTTTTATCTAATCGATAGTCTTTTTAAATAAAACTTCGGTATTGTAAGCAGTTAAATATGTATATGAATATAGCTTTCAGAATTGATATCTTCTATTCTTTTGTGTTTTCGTACTAGAAGTGATAAGTTATCGAGCATTAAAAAGTAAAATTTCTTCACTAAAATGACTGAAATATAAGGAAAGGAGATAGGCAAACAGACAGGCGAATAACGAATTCTATTCATCTTGCCGCCATTAGTTCATTGCCAACTTTGATTGAATCATTTGATATATTTATTGAAGTGAAAGATGTTTTAGGCGTTTATCGATAGATCGAAGAAAGACTTGTAGTTTTTCACCAAGCGAATTAAAACGTAACAAGAAACTACACAAAAGAATTGAAGATGTAGGAAAAAATTTTCGATCATGTTAAATGTTTATATCGCTACTTTTTCTATTACGTGTTTTCGTTATTTTCTTAAGAGAAAAACAATTTTTTAAGATTATTTCATCAATTAATAACTGTTCTTGTTTCCATTTAATTATTTTCTCATCAGACTCGGATAGGAAAAGAGTTTTTATAGTCCATTCAATTATATGAATTGTTGTTTTTTTATATTTTTTTCGTCCGCAGGGAAGATAAAAGTAATTCTGAGCTTCTAGGATAGTTGCTTTCTTTTCTATAGACACACCTAGAGAATTAGAACCTATTGTTCGAAATTAAACATTAAAAATAGAATAGTTAGCTTTAGATTTAATCCCTGAAAATTTTAAGAAGCTTGGAACAGCCATTCAAATAATAAGAATTTCGTAGAGATTGTAATGCTGAGTGAATTTTAAAGCATCGAATTATCTAAGCGAAGATCGCTTCGATGTAATTCGATGAAGAAATCTGAAATTTAAGAAATAAAATAAATAAATAAAAAATAGCTGAATCGCTTAAAAAGGTCAAGGCTACTAGAAAATTAAATTAGATCAACATCTACCTTTTATCTGTATTTATTTAAATGTAACTTATAAATTTTAATGTCGTTTAGACGAGATGAATTAGACTCTTACATAAATCAAGTATTATATTTTTGAATAAAATTAATTATCGAAGAGTCGAATATAGATCGAATGTGATCAAATAAATTCATGTAAATTAGCAGAAGCGAAAATTTACGAAGCCTTCAATCATTTTCTTAATTTATTTAGCTAATAAGCAATAATTTATATAAAATTAAGTACATTTTCTACTTTATCCATCTAAGTTTAATTATTTTTAATTTAATAAATTTAACGTTTCATAAATTATTGCAAAGTTTGATTGTTTAGGATGCACGCAACGATCTTCAAATAATCATCTAACCGAAGACATAACATTAAACACGCACGGATCACAAATACTTGATTTATGTTAAACTAAGCAAACATTCTGATCTACAGGGAGAGAAATACTGTATAGGCGTACATGCGAAATGATCTTTCTTACTATATTTGGCACGAGTCCGAGTTTTGCCAACAGGTATTCTATACAGCAACAGATAGGCAATCGTTCATATATGATTATTTTATTACTTCATATACTTATACATTAAGCTGTTAAGAAAATAAATTCGATTAAAAACGGTCGTAAAATGTAAAAGGAAAAAAGATCAGATAAAAGAATTGCCTTTTTTTTCCTTCAGAATTTATCAGTCTGTCGTAGCTTACAACGAATTTAAAAATTTAAAGCGCTGATAAACTTGCATGTATCTAGCATATAAATTTTTAAGTGGTGCGCTAATTTAACTGATACGTCTTGTCAAACGCACTTAGGTAAATGCCAATTTTACACGCTTTCAACATACTTACAACTACGAAATTAAAAAATAATTTAATATATAACTAACGTAGGATAGTTTTTTTAAAGTATCTAGTACTAGAAAACTTACCTTCACGTTTAACATTAGCCGAATTGTGCTGGAAGATCCGCGAAAAGTCAATCAAATAGGCGCAATGACTCCAACCGACGCACAACAAAAGTAATATCAGGTGTGTTTTGTAAGAAGTAGATTTTGCCATTTTTGTGGACAACGTTGGAGTTCTTCTCTCGACCCTTTACGGCGATCTAATAGTAAGCTTGAGATGTGATCTGTTTGCGTCTGCGCAGGCAATCTCTCTTCCGTCTACCTACCGAAAGTGCTTTTTAATCGTCGAGCCTACGCGATCTATGCGTTAGCGCCTGCGTCATACGTAACTAAATTACGAAAGACGCAGGCGCTAACACTCAAACCGCAAACAATGCGTGGATGTACCGTACTCGAGTTAAAAGAAAGACGATAGGTGCCGTCCAAATCCCTCGTCCTCCCTCCTCTACCTTACCGATTCTCGGAAGTGTTTGCCTATTTTATTCTTTCCATCGCTTCTTTTTTTTTATATACATCCCGCTTGTGATATATTATCACAATATGCTATTGCTTAACTAGACGCTGATTAAATTCATTGAATTTTAAAGCCATTGTCGTTAAAGACTAAGTTAATTATGATCTGTTCTCTTGAGAACTCAATATTTACTAGAATAAATTTGTCTCTGTGCCGTTTCTAGATTCGCGAAAATTGAAATTACGCAAACAACATTATCGGCTTCGAGTAGGAATTTTCCATGATAACCAAGAAAAATCATTAAACAATTTCAATTATTTATTTTATGATTTTAACGTTGACGTACTGACCTAAAATAAAAGTATTTTTAATGAGAATAAATACGCGGGCGTGGGGTTTTTACGTGCGTTACTCCATTTACGTCAATTATGAACTAGTAATGCCGAACTTTTACGCTCTTTGTCATTTTTTTTTATTAAATTATTTAAGATTTTCTCATATTTACAGCGAATTTCTCTAGTTTTAATGCCAGATTGTTATCCATTTTGGCTTTAAGTGATTGTAATCTAGCTATAGACTTGATAGTTCCTGTATTCTGAACGAAAGAACAAAGATAGATTTATGTTTGATGTGACTGATCAAGCGTTACGCGTGATCATACTGTAGATCCGTGATGCGTGTTCATCATGACTTCGGTTTACTTAATGGGTTTGATGAAATATAACTCAAATAATAAGCAGATCTATATTTTGCGTGTTACTTATCTAACAATATATATAGTTGAAGAAACAATAATTAAGTATCGGTCACGAAGAATCTTCTTTTTTTTATCGAAATAAAAATAATTATTCTTAATGAACTCATCCATTTTATTTCGTGAGTTGGTAAACACGTTGTTTATTTAACAAAAATAATTATATTATTATATTTTTCTTTTGTAAAATCTTAAAAGATTCTTATTTTTATTTCTGAAAATGCGTTTAACGATAGATTATTTGTTAAAATTATATAATTTTTGGAAGGAAAACACGACGGTTTGGGCTATTGAACAGCATTAAATATAAGTAAATAATGACATTTTTTAAGAGGAAATATAGAAAGACACAAGTTAATCTTATGTTTAGGAATACAAAGAATGATTATGTAGACTGAAGTGAAATCTTAAATGAGTAATTGAGGGTCGGTTTTACCTGGAAGATCGTATTTTTATACGTAGCTTTATTCTAATCTGAGAAATTACCGTTCCTTATCCATTTATTAATTCTAATTTGTAACATTGTGTAGTATTGTATCTTTACCTTGTTTTATTTATTAGAAAACAATTCTCACGTAGAATGAAGAATTAGTTAGATCAATACAATAGATAGAGGAAGAGTAAAATAACTTATGTAACTTATTCTTTGGTTTGTATAGCCAAGAGCAGCCTACATATACTTGTTCTCCATAAAAAAATAACTTATTACTGAAAAGAGAGCTGTTTCTCTTAACAAGATTGTAAAAAATGGAAAGAATTTTCAAGCATCTCTTACTATATTCAAGTTAGAATTTTTTCTTCCTGCCTGAAATATATCTATTTTCTGTTTAAATAATAAAATATTTAAGAGGAATGTTCCTCAACGAAAATAATTCATAATTAATTAAATTTATTAAAAATTCTAAAGGAAAAACAGAAATATTTCTAAATCAAATCTTTGATTCTTTTTGATTAAAAGAAATAAATATTAATGGGAAATAAACAACCAAAATAAATTATATTTTAAAAATTTATTTAATATTACAAAATATTTAAATATTTAACGTTACGCTATTGGAACATTTATATAAAAGTGAATCACTCAAAGGTATTGATGTCTTATAAAAGTAAATTTATTGCCAGTATAACAGATGTATTTAACAGTTATTGTATTGCTGATTACGTCAAATTCGTATATATTTTGTAGGATTGCATAAAAGAAAGGATTGGAAAAAATTGTAGGCTGGACATCTCTTATGATCTTGACATCTCCTTTCATCTTTGACTCGCCATTTTGAAAATCACTGAAGGGGATTCGATAGAAAAGTAGCTTTACACGTGTTCTTTTCGTAACTTCATGTGTTTATTTCGTTATTTAAAAGTCTCTAAACGCTGCAAAGAGGGAGGTAAGTCTAGAAAATTTAATTATTAACGCGATTTTTGTAAATTTTTCGCTTTTAATTATTCTTATTAATAATGGAAAGTGACTGTAAAATTTCAATTAAATTAACGAGTAACTATTATGAATGCGTTAAATACACGATTATTTTTGATTCTTGTCTTTTTTCAAATTTTGCATCGTAGTAAATTTACAATAAATATCTTTAAATTTTGATCCTCTGTACAATTGAATCGTATAGTGTTATAAACATTCAAAAATAATTTAATTTTCAAAAGTAACGCGAACTATTGTTACTACGTAATTTGATTATGAAACCAAATTTCGTGAATTATTTAATTAAACTGAAAAATTAAATCATCAACATCAAAACATCCACATACATACAAACGCCATGCACACCTGCGTTTTGTTACAATACTGTACCTGCTGTTGCTTAGCAACCAGACGTGCCTGATGTCAGATTGGCCTGAACCTTTACGGAATATAAATGTTTAGATATATCTCTCTTTTGTTTTTATTATATCCTCACTCCATATATTAAGCTATTAGTCTACCCTACTTTAACCACCGATTCGGACACCATAGATTGCATAAATGATACTTAACGATATAATTCTTTGTAAATTAACGATGTAACATCGCTGGGATGCTTGTATCTTGCTTAATTTGGTGTCGCCAAGGACCTTATTACCAGTATACATTCGCATATTGTAAAAAAATAAGTTGTAATCGTTTTTAACGGCGGAAAAATATAAGAGGAACAAATAATAAGAATGTAAAAATTGAGAATTTTTCAAAGTTTATTTTATTATCGGTCTGACTTATAGCCTAGAAAATACTTATTATGAACATTTAAACGAGGTGTGTCATTGGTGACATCCAGTAACGACTCTTGAAAATGTTCTCCAGTCACGTTGTCAGTTGTTCCCAATCTATAATCTTTTTTTAAAGTTGTGAATGGCTGGTTTTTTGTATGGCACGTTTGTTAAGTCACACCCCACTGTCGTATTTATAAAAGAAAGTAAACAATCGAGAATCGAAAAGTTTTATATGATTTTATTATAATAATTTATAAAACGAGCCTTTTTCTTTTCTTAACTTTATTTTATATATAAGTTATGTTTTTTATTATAAAAAAAAGTTGTGAACTTTTGTAAATCCGTTTAAAAAATAAATGGAAGCAAATTTAATTTATATGGGGCATAATTTTTATTATTCAGGCTTGTGTTGTAAGTGTAGGCGGTACAGGAGTTGCGATCCAATTTTCACTGTTCTTATCGGATAAATATCGACTCGAACAGGCACAATCTGTATTTCTTGTCACGAAATCGTATAAAAGTCATGTAGGTGTAGTAGCATCTTCGCAAACTGTTGTAGCATTGAGCACGCAACACCTTAAACAACGAAATCTGCAATAGGGTTAAGATGTATAAAACATCATTTCTCGACAAGTTTATGATCTTCCTGGGCTTTATATCGAGTGAGAATGGTACTTTTTGAACTGGGTTACCAATAATAAAATCGTGGTTATAAACGAAATTATAGAATATCTTTATTACGAATTTTATCGTTTATTATATTAATATTTATACAATGTTTTTAAATCCGAAAACACGCGTAGACATAACTTTAAAGGTCGAATTTTACTGAATTGAAGTGTTTACGAACCATTCGTGTGTGCGTGCATTCAGAAAATTGTCTTTGTTTTGACATTTGTTTATGGGCATCAATCAATCAATCATCTGTTTATTTTCACACCCAAAAAAAGGGAATTACAGTACTACAATCTTCCAAACTCTCGTAGAACTTTTTTCTTCGAACTAATGCATTTTTGTGCGTGTGGAAAACAAGTAATTTCTACTACCTGCATAACTATAATTTAGTTAAAAAAAATCGCATGACTAATGGAAGAATTCTGCGTGCTTAAAACAAAATTCCAAACAAAATATTATTCGAGTAATTTAATTTATGGTGCGAATAGATGTGTAAAGACTGTTTTAACCTCTTAAACACGTTTGTCTTTGGATATAAATTTTATTTTTTTATCTTTATTTTATTTTTTTTTTTTTTTGCAAAAATATGTATTATACCAGTTATATATATTTTAACTGGAGAAAATCGACTGAATTTCAGTTGAATTTATTTCATTGCATTTATCGATTATAAACCAGAAAATATTCTATCGAATTTTAATTTCGTTGAAATTAAATTATTCTTAACATTTAAAGACGTATTGACTATTGAATAATATAATAATTTTCTTTAAAAATATATCTATTTTCCTCTAAATTATCATAATTTTTTTAAATAAATGCACAAAGTTACAGCCTTGTTTTTTATTGTTCGATGATTTAATGTAAAATCTTTACATAAACTAAATATTAAAAAAAATTGTAAGTTTCGAATAATTTATAACCTGTATCCAATATTTTAGTTATTTATATCTATAAACGGTCTACGTTCTAAGTCAAACTCGATAAAAGTTTAATATTTTTACGATAAAAGACACGAACCCTCACAAGTGATTAATGAAACATATAGAAATTCGGGCCTCTATAGAAAATCTAAAGATATTATTTAGAACAAATAGTCTAATGAAGAAACTGTGTAAAAGAAAAAAAAAAAACATTTGTAAACATGATTTCAACCGAAAGCATTTATTTCTTTTGATTTATGTAGGTCTCCGCTTTATCTAGCTATACGATAATCATTTATCACGCTTCACCACGAGTTTCTATTTAAAAAAATAAGAATTAAAAAAATCTGATACATATGTGCGAGTGAAGATTAAACAGAATGTAACCCGAACAACGAAACATTAATTGTTAAATTACACATTTCGTTAATTGCCAAGAGTTTTTGTTCAATGGCAAAAAAATAACTACAATAAACGGCTTAAATGTCATTAAGTTTGATAATAATGTTTTAGCGACAAACAAATAAATCATTACTTTTATAAAGAAATGACTAGATAAATATTTGCTAGAGATTGCTGCTAATTATGTTTGACATTTACAAGAATATCATTTCGCCAAATAATTATGATTAAAAATTTCTTATAAGCAAAATTTATAATCTTTAAAATAAATTCTTCGTCTGTATTAAATTTCCATTTTTTATAATGTGAAAATAATTCCATTAAAAACTTAATTTATTTGATAATTTTTTATTTAAAAAAAAACCTTATTAGCTAACTTTAAATTTTATTTTTAATTTACTGATTAACTTATTTTGTAATGGATAAGAAATGCATCCATTTTATTTATAAATGAAAGGTTTTCTTAGAAAATATTTAACGAATAGAGATTATAAAGTTATAAAATAAAATTGCTAATTTAAGTAAATATAAGAAATATTTATAAATGCTTACTAAGTATTTATTTCAGAGATATTTTTGTTGAAAATCGGATACAAACAAAAATAGTTTCTTTATTTTTCTTGTTTTCAATGAGAAACTTGCTTGTTTCGTTTCATTTAAATATTTTTATTGTTTATTTTGACTAACTTTTAACTATTAATGAATAATTTTTGGTATTAATAGGTGAATACATAACAACCAGGACCGTCTATCGGGCTTTTGATTCACCATTTTTTTGAACAAATGAAATACGTAGAATGTTTCTTTATTAATAAATAATAATGGTGATTACGATGATGAGGGTGCTACAGGATCTTGAATACTTGGTATGATGTTTTTTCTGTTCTGATCTGATTAATGCAGCAGTTCTAATCTGCAATGGAATAGGTAAGCTTCAATCAGTGGCGTAGCGTAGTGGGGGCGGCAGGGGCGGCCCGCCCCGGGCGGCACTTTTAGGGGGCGGCAAAATTTCACAATAAGTAACAATATCTTGTAAAAATACCTAAATAAGGGGGCGGAAAAATTTTCCTCCGCCCCGGGCGGCTGACACCCACGCTACGCCACTGGCTTCAATAGCTGTTTTAAATATTTTATTTTTATTGGAAGAATAAAATAGGGTTAGGAACCACTGCTAGACCCTAAGTTTCTCGAGAAAAAAGCCCTAGTTTCTCCCTTTCGACTGCCCTAACTGAAACTGATATAGGTCTATCATATATTTAAAAATTATTTATCTCAGAGTATTATATATATAATTTAATAGATGAAAAATTTTTTATTATTTCTAAGATCGAATATCAGATTTTCATTATTTGAAAACATGTAAATATTCTTTTTATCTGATTTTATCTTATTTATTACATTTTCTGAGCAATGATCTTGTTTATAAAGATCTTTAAATTTATATTTATTTATTTTAAATGTAAATATATTAAAATGATAAATAATTTAGATAAAATTAAAATGATTAACACGTTAAAACTTTTCTTAGATTAAAAACGTTTTTGACAGATACTTTCTATGACCTTATAAAAAAAATTTACTTCTTGCTACAGTTTAAAAATACTTTTAAAACATTTATTTTATGCATTTTATATATAAAAACGTATTTTATATGTGTATATGAGTTAATTTTTCAAATGATTAACACTAAATTAATATAAAATGTTATGAATTTTAATATAAATACCTAAAATTTATATTAAAATATTAATGGAGATTTCGGGTAAAAAGAGAGTAAAAGCGATGTAAATTGCTTGAGTTTTACGAGAATAAAATGCAATATTTCGTAGTATTTTCTACATACATATGAGGCAACAAAGAGAATGATTGTTATACATCATATCCTTTATATGTATTCGGTAACGCCTCTATACATCTTCCAATACCTACTGTCTCTGTACATTTACCAGAATAATTCCATAGTTAGCAATGGATCATAAATTATATTTTGCATGCATTACTTTAATATATATATTTAGAAAAGAAGATATTTGTTTAAGCAATAGGAGAACCGGTTTAAAATAAGTAGCTAATTTAAATCGATGCTGAATTCATTTATGTTTTATGTAGTGCCTTGTTTGGTTAAGAGAATAAATGTGTAAACCTTTGTAACCCCGTAACGACGTTCTTCCTCGTTAATTTAATTTAATACTTAATTGCTGTGTTTTATTTATTCGGTCAGTGTTTCTTCCTTTCCTATTTTCTTAGACTAGAGAAGACATTCTCCTGCGAAGGGAAGATAACGATCTATCCGCTTAGGAAAACTGTACCTGGGGCAAAACACTCAAGATATCGATTTTCAGTAGAGATAGAACGGTTAGAAAACGTAGTCAATTAGTGTGGAGCCTCAAGCAAATTATCCAAACCGCTACTATTCTCCATCTTACACGACACTCATGGGATAAAGGATAATGTATTCACTGCAAGATTACTCATTCAGTGTTCCGGGTTAAAGGTGACTATAAATTTCTGGTAAATGGAGCGAGAGATTACAACTCATTCTTCACTCTAATATCTCGAGTCTTATTTGGGATTTTATGGAATGACTCGATACACGAAATTTGATGTCTTTGGTTTGATTGGATTGTTACAAGCGTGGTAGATTTTCCACCCATAACCTTGTTAGCTCCTTTGGAAAGGAGAGATTTATAATTGTGGTTTTTTCCAAATTGTATTATCTTTCTGATAGATGAGAATTGTAACCTATAAAAGTTTTGATGTATCTTCTTATTACTCAACGTAACAATCAGTTTACCTAAGTTCTTGATAAGAACATTAATGTATTGATGTTAATTAACGTTTTCCTAAGTGGTATTAGTTGAAACAGTGGCACTAAGCTGATAAAAATAGTAAACGTGTGTTGGAAAAATGTTAATGGAACACCTCTAATTTTACAGATAACACAATAATCAATATAATTTATTATAAAAATTTATTTTATATCTTAATTTTTATTAACAATTTTTAAGTTCATTTAAAGCTTCATTAAAGACTTTTTTCATATACAGCAGTGGCGTGCCGTGACATTTGATGATAGGAAAGCTGTGTTTCTATAAGAAGCCGATTTCCAGGGGCAATCAGTTAATTGCGCGTCAGTGATGATCTAGGGTCCATTCGTATGTGCGTGGTGGCGGAAGAGACAAAGACGACAAGTATCTAACAAAACCGTTTATTTTAACGTAAAATAAACATACACTATATACAAAATAGTTTGCTTTAGGACAATCAGCCGTTCGGACGTCCTGGGCGTCGATGTGGTTCTTTGATCGTCGATCGAAGGTGTCCCCGGGACGTTGGCGTTGACCAGTCTGTAGGGCACGGGGAGACTTCGTCCGTTGGCGTCGGGGACACGGTCTAAGTCCGAAGTGGCACGGATTATATGTTGACACAATAGACGAGAAATTGTTTTTTTGCGCGTTGACACACGGCGTTTTGGTTATTCGGAACATTAACAGAGTGCGAGGTGTCCTCGATTGTCGGGGATTATATCAATCTCCGTTCTTTCTTTCGTCCATTTTGATTGGTTATTCTCCCTCAATCACGCTTCCCGAGTGGTTGGTCCCTGGTTACAACGTAACGAGACTTACCTGGAGCGCGAGAAAAGTCGAAATCGAAGATGAATTCGATCTTCTACCGATCATAGGACGACTTCCTTCCACGATTTATGGTTTCTGCCTGGCACTTTGATATAAACAATGGGTGTCCGACTACAAACGACTTTTTCCTGTGTTTTTTTAAACTAATAAATTTTTCTCTAAATTAACCGTTTTTTTCGCGTCTTTCGTGACGGTTCGGACCTGTCCCGAACTTCGTATTTCCATAAAAATTTTTAACAAATACTGGAAATGACAAAAATAAACAATTTATGTATTTTAGTTCTATAATACAAATAATACATACATAATACAAATTGATATGATACACACAATAATAGAAAAACCTGTTTTTTTAATTTTTTATAAACTAACTCCACGATTTTCTCCGCAAAGTCGTTAATTACTTTATCATAAAAGTCGCTTGTCGTTGATTCCATCAACATATTTGAAAGCTTTCTTTCTATCGAAAGCAACGCTAGCGACGGCAATTTTTCCTCCGACCGAGTGTTCCTGGCCAATGTATGAATTTGTTTCGTGGTCGAAAAACTGCGCTCAACAGACCCACTGGTAGACGGTACCGTAAAAATTAATGATATTAAATCATATAATTCTTTTAGTACGTCTTTGTTAGGATCGACATTAATTATAATACTTTTTATGTCTAAGAATTGCTTGTCAATATAGTCCAGACACGAATATAAATATTGCGATTCGCTACGTAATTTAGATAAATAAAAAAACATTTCCCATAAAATTTACTTAATTTAAAGAATTAAAACACGCTTGGAAAAATTGTATTTCATAATATTAAAATTATTAACATCTAAAAGTGATAAAATTTCTAAAGATTTTATGTCTGAAAATCTGTCAATATAATTACAGTATAATTAAAAAAAATTATAATTAAATATAACTTTGCAAAGAAACGTACATAAAAATAATCGTCCAATATGAATTTATATTTTAGAAAATACAAGGGAAGCGGCGCTTCCAATGACGGCACGCCACTGATATACAGTATGTAAATGTGTAGACCTACTTTTATACAGAAATATTTTATGTTTTTAATTATTATTTAAATATATGATTCGTAAATAAATAAAGTTCTGGAATCATTTATAACTTGTTAAACACGTATAAAGTTAAATGCGTGGGTGGTGTAGGAGTAACGCTAGTACAAATGTATGTTTTCGCTCGAACAGAACAGAACAAAAAAAATTAAGATTTCTATTACTTTTATTATATATATTGAAGTATTTCATCTTATTATAGATATATGAAATTTCCTATTGGAATAGAACGAAATATTTTATACGAAGTTCAATTTGAAGAGAGGAATTCAAAACAAATCGTTTTGAATAATTTATTAAATTATAACAGGATGGAATAAACAAATAAATAATTCTTGAAAAATCAGAACAATATTTATTTACATTTCTTTTCTACAGGAAGGAATTTCTATCTGATAAAATTCGACGTTTTATTACATAAAGGAAATAATTGTAGTGTAGAATTTGAATGTTTAATTTGTTAAATGGTGTACAATTTACGAAACAGCTTGCATCAATTTTCAACATAAATAATTAATTTTTGATCTAAACCATTCTCATTTTATTATTATTTTGTTATTTATTTACAAAAGTAATTCTAATTTTTTTAAATCTTGACACAAGATTAGCGTTAAGATAAATTATTAAAATCAATTTTAAGAATAGGGGAATAAGATAATAATAATAATAATAAAAACCGTAAACCCTTGCTGAAAGATTGCTAAGAAAAAGTAAAATTGGTTAAGTCTAAAGGGAAATTTAATACAATAATCTCATTTTGACGATTTATAATGCATTTATTTACTAAAGAAGGAAGTCAGACAGATTTCGATTTGAATCTCTGATGACTTCTGTAATCATCTTATAGCAATGAATAAATTACTTTACGATTAAAAAATTCGCATTTCTTTCTAAAACTTAAAATTTATTAGAAGGAAAAAAATTGACTGTAATTTATAAGAAAAAGGGATTCCATTTTCGAGAATTGCTATTTTCAAAAACAATGAAAAAATAGCACTCTATACATCTATTCTTTATACATTTTTTTCCGAAAAGAATATCAATTTATAACCATGATAGAATTCTATTGATAAGTTTAATAATAAATACAGGAAGAAAATATTGATAATATAAAAAATAAATCGTGTTCAAAAAACAAAGTTGTTTTTGTTACTATAATTAGAATATTTATTACATTTATGTAATGATCTAATAATTTAAATAATACGATGATTTAGGATACACGCGAGTTACATTATTATATTAAAAATTTTCTACTATAACAAATTACATTGAGAAAAAATGTCATTGTTCCTATCGATATTTTTCACTGTCATAGCGAATTAAAATAGAGAACAAGCAAATGCATTAGTTATTTACTTCACAAACTTATCTCGTATCAAAAAATATTATTCGTGTGTTGGTTCTCATCTTCGAAAGACTGTAAATTAATTAATTCTTGATAACTGCTATTAAATACCGGGAAAAAAACATTTATATATTCCTCAATTCTGTGACATTTCTGAAAGAATTCTGCAGATGGATATTTTTAACAATCTCGATGGATTTTAGGAAATTTAATGCCAAATTTATAATAATAATTAGAATGTCTAACTTTGTAATAGTATTGTATTTAACTAAATATTTACTTTAATAGCGAAATTATTACCTGTTACAAGATAAAATGTTAGCTATTAGCAAAAAAATAAAAGGAAAAATTCTCATTGGAATTGTATAACTCCTAACAAAAAAATCTCCACTATGTAATAAAGCATATCAGTGCTTCTTATTTAATTGAGTAATACCTCCCTATTCATAACTATTGTAGATTAAATGAGCAAATTTATGTATAAATAAATCTAGATCAACTTATAATGTAGAAGGACTTAATCACAATGATATATGATTGCAGTGTTATCATAATAATAATTATACAGCTTTATATGCTCTAAAGTAACCTTGTTTATCATCAGAGACTATTTTGAACATTGTTTCTGAGAGTATCCTCCAAATGATCATTTGGAGCTGATGAAAGTGCTTTCCTTTGTAAACGTAATATCCATTTTCCGGATAATGATGTTTAGAGTAAAAGATTAAACGCTACGGTGCGTTAGGAACATTGGACTTTTTATTTCTTATTTTTTTTCTATAGAACAGTTTTTAAAATTCTACTAAACGATAATACTGTACGGTGACCAAGCTAACTATTCGGTTTATTGTAAATATAAAACAGCAATTTTCGTTTATAAAAACTGAGTAAATTTCAAATTTATAGAGAAATCTAATTAGATGTATTGAGAAAAGACATAATGTTTGTCTTGAGTAAAGTGATGCGGTACCATTTTGTTTGTTTACAACATCTACATCTTCGTAGGATACACATCTACTTCCGAATTGTTATTAGTTGAAGAATTTATAAATTAGAAAGAATGAGATTCTACACCCACAGATTAAAGATGTTTTTGGATAGGACTGTTTATTATTAAATCAAATAAACTTTTTCTAAGCTTCTGTTAAACATATCTGAGAATGGTTTTAGTACAGTACTTATTCTTAAGCTCTCGTACTCGATTTATCCATTTTCTTTATCTCGTGCTGTTTTCTTGATATTATTTTTAATTTTCTATTTTTACTCTCAATCATATCTCTCGTCAAATTACTTCCTGATATCAATTCAATCATTCGATTTTTCCGTTTCATTTGCTTTTTCTCAAATCTTTATAATGAATAAAAAAATAAAACAAAATAAAATATACACGATGTTACAAAATTTCTACATACTGGTAGGTGAATAGAAGAAAAAATTTTATATTAATTAAAGTATTTTAAATATCACGTTTAAAATTAACGCAAAATCGTACATTTAAGGTTTAAAAATATTTATTTAAAAAACAAATAAATTTCATTCTTTTCATTTACGCAATTAAAAATCATATTAAATTACACAATCCATAAAATTGTTAAATTAACGCTTCGAATAAAAAAAAATTGATTGAGTGGTAAGTTACAAGGCTGAGTCCCTCATCAATTAAACTTTATGTCCTTTTTTTGTGAGTAAAATTGTTCACTTTTTTATATTTAAATATAATTTTTTTAAACATTTAATGTATTAATTAATTCAGAATTCATTATATTATTTAAGTCACGGATTTAAAATTTATAAATATTTTAAAACAAATTTTTAAAATTATTTTTCTTTTAATAAAACTTAAATTTTCTTAATCTGTTAGATTAAAGTATGAATCTTACAGACTATAACGCAAAGAAATCCTATGTTTTTATGTATTTATTTATTTATTAACTTTATATTTGTATACTTTTATAACTATTTTTTAATATTTTTTAATCAGTGAGAATATATTAATCCTATTATCTCATCTACATCAATTCATTTCATGATCATCTGTAAAATTTATATTTCTAAATTCAAAATGAAGTTGAAAATTTTAAGTTAAAATACAGTTTTAAATCCGAGGAGCTTCTCCAAACTTAAATTTTAACTAGGGATATTTTCAGAAATAACAAACAAAGTATTACAAAGCCTGATTTTAACACAATCTCTAGAGTGAAAGGCGTGTCAATCAATTTTTAGTGCATTTGCATGAACTTTCTTTTCTATGTAAATTAAATATGATAAGTAGAAGACTCTTTTATTATCGAAAACTACGACTTTTCTTAAATGGAAATTAAATACCGAAATTTTATTTAATTTCGACTCATTAATATCGTTTAAATTTATTTATGTTTTTTGAAAAACAGTTTTGTTTTTTTAATGTTTTATTTGTAATAATTTAATTAAATTTTTTACTATAATTTATAAAAAGGATGTTGCTGAAACATTATAAATTTCGTTTTATTTATTATTCTACAAAAAATATTATTTTATTAACTTCAGCGAAATGTTTAATATAAAACAACAACAACGTTTCACGCATTTTTCCGACCTGTTTTTCGTTTTTACATCTTACATTAATCAATGTTGAAATTACTGTATTTTTCTCGAGATTTCAACAAAATATACTTAAGTACGTGCCGATGACTATTAATTTATCTTTCCCTCCTACGGCTTTTAATTTTTAATTATAGTTGTTATATTTAATTAATCAACAATAAGATCTATAAAAGTTATAACAGAATAAAAATAACAAGATGAAGATTGCGACATACCAGAGATTAAAAGTGCATTAGAAATATGTAGTATCTTTCGCATTATCGATTCATTTTGATAAAAATTTCTTGAAAACTGAAAGACATTTATGAATAAATAATTAACTCGAATGGAAATATTACATATTTTCTATCAGAGTTGTATAGTTTATTCGGCATAAATTTGAGTAAATTGTTATACTTGAGTATGTATAAAGTGATACCGACGATAAGATACTGTAGTAAAATTATCGCTTAAATGAAAATATCTATATCAAGATGTTAACCGTTATTACCCAATTAATTATTAATGCGAAAACACAGCGAAATATTAATCAATAAAAATGATAAGCTTCTCTATAAGTAACTAATACTCTCATTTGGTATAACCATTATTAGCGACATTTTTTTAAATTGACGTTTGTCGGGAAAACTTTTTAAAAATTCGAATTTTTTCTTATTAAATAAAATGACATTTTAAATATTTTATTCAAAAATAATTCCCGTTTTTGATATTTTCATTTAAAATAATATTAAATGGTATTTTATACGTAAAATTCTAGTGAATTTTTGATTTTTAGGATTGGTTTTAAAATAGTAGAAAACGTTAAATAAAATAACTTTTAAGTACAGTGCATTTACAGTATATAGTAGACTAATGCATATAATGCTTTTTAGAAATGTTTATGAATATATTTCAATTATTTTTAAGCAGAATAATGTAAAAACACTATTAAAATATATAAACCAACCATTTTAAATTCATTGACTATGTAAATTTGACTACAAGATCGAGTTCTTTCTAAGATTACAAGCTGTACAGTACATGATACCACTCTCCCACTCTTCCGCTTTTAAAACAACAGAAATAAGAAAAGTAAAAAAGAAACAAGTGTGTTCTAGTCAGACAAGTACGATGTGTTTTCTAATCTATAATTTAGGTATGAGAGTATATACTGTATATATACAATTCTGCTTAATTATTTATAATATTGGAACACAATAAAATATACGAAATAATTAAATGGAACCTATTTAAATTACCTCATATTTTATTAAAATGAGCCATTTAATATTTTAGAATAAACTGGAAGAATTTAATACAAAGAATATTACATTCAACCAAATAAATAGAAATGGATATAAACTTAGTTCAAATAAAACACAGGTACTGTACTGCACATTAAAGATACCTTTATTCTAATCTTAAATGATAATAATAATAATAACTCTCCCATGGTCACCACCTGGTCGTGGTGGGAGAGCCCAGTAATTTTACTGATCCATAGGGCAATGCAGGCTGGAGCACAAGCTCCTGGTAGGGACACCCATGCCAGTAAGGTCTATGGGGAGAAATGAAGCTAAGAGTGACCACACCCACATTCTGTGGTGATATTTATTATGGTAATAACTAGATCAAAGTGTGATACCGGCTCGGACGTCGCCCGGGTTAACAAGGTCCGCGTTCGTGGGTTAGGCAGAGGCTCACGTTCGAGAAATAGGCCACAGTCTCCCTTGGTTACCGGTGGCGACAGCAGCACCGGCCCAAGCATGGCTACTGCAATGCCCTCAACAGACGTGAGGAACCAACCTAGCCTTAATGTTTCTGTGGCAATGCATCCACAGACCACAAAGGCTGGAAAACCACGCCAACGGATGAAATGGACGGTAGAAATGAATGAGTTTATCATCCGTACTTACTACACGATCACAAAACTCGAAACAAACATGACAGCATACAGACAACAACTACACCTTAGATTCACACAACAGTATCCTCATCTCACTGTCACCGAACAAAGGGTTGTTGATCAAAAAAGAACAATTATACACAACAACCTTATTCCACAAACAACACTTGAACTTATCAAACACCAAATTGCTGATCAAATACATCAACAGACAGAAACATCTAACATTAATGAAGATCATGTAACCTGTCAGGATAATCCAGCAACAAGCATTGATAATAACACACATACAACAATTAACATTAATGATACTACAGACACTTCCTCATCCATCACTGATAACATAGACATGGATTTAGTTAATACGCTCTCACTTATATTTCAGGAAACACTCACTAAATATACAGGCACAGATCCCACACAAAGACCACGAATACCAAAAATCAACACGTCGAAGGAAGTAGGAAAAACACTAAATTATGTAAACACTCACTTACTACCACACTACATTCATTCAATTTCTACACTCTCAGACATTCATACATTAGTTTATGCTGGGGCAGTCACAGTAGTGACACAACATGGACTGAAAGTACAATCACAGACAAATACACAGAAAACACAATTCTATCACAAACCTGCCTGGCAGAGAAGAATAGAAACACAAATAAATGACATTAGACAGCAATTAGGCAGGCTGACACAATACACTAAAAACAACATAACACCCAAATTAAGGAAACAGCTCAAAAACATTTTCAAGAAAATAAAAACACACACAAAACACGAACATCACAACACACGCATTACAGAATACATTGATACACTAAAACAAAAACTTGCTGCCAAAGCACGTAGACTCAAACGATACAAAACATGTACACTACGAAAACAACAAAACAAATTATTTACAAACAATGAAAAACTCTTTTACAGACAAATTAATAACAAAGCAAACACTGATACACAGCACAGTGGCACACCAACAGAAGAAGAACTCACAACATATTGGTCTTCTCTTTGGTCCAGTGCTGTCACGCACAATGCTGATGCAGGCTGGATCGAGGAGGAGAACAGAAACTTGCACAACATACCAACTATGCCCTGTGCTGAAATAAACATACATGATTTCCAATACACTGTTAACAGAACACACAACTGGAAGACACCTGGTGTAGACAACATTCACAATTTCTGGTACAAAAAGTTTACATCACTGCACCAGGAACTAGCTAAACACCTAACACACATCATCATCAATCCACAAGACATGCCAAATTTTCTTACTCAGGGCATCACCTACATGAAACCTAAAAACAACAATACCACAGACCCCACACAATACAGACCAATTACATGTCTTCCAACACTCTACAAATTATTGACATCCTGTATTGCAAACAAAATATACAAACATGTTGAAGAACACGACATTCTAACGGAACAACAAAAAGGTTGCCGTAGAAATCACAAGGGATGCAAAGAACAGTTACTCATAGATTCAGTCATTCTACGGCAAGCACACAAACAACACAGTAACATACACATGGCATATATAGACTACAGAAAAGCATTCGACAGTGTTCCACACAGTTGGCTGCTACATATTCTACACATGTACAAAATACATCCATCACTCATTACATTCTTCCAAAACACTATGCAGCACTGGAGAACAACACTACATCTCAGGGTTAGTAACACTTCCATACAAACAAACCAAATCTTTATTAGGCGAGGAATTTTTCAAGGAGATTCCTTGAGTCCTCTCTGGTTCTGCCTAGCCTTGAATCCATTATCCAACATGTTAAACAACACACAATATGGCTACAATATCAGGCATGAAAAAACAACACAGTATACACTGTCACATCTCATGTACAGTACATGGATAGTAATGTTCAAAATAACCACTCAGTCGGTTTGACGAAAAACACAAATTTTATATTTACAGTAAATGTACAAAATAATCCAAATTAGAGTTACAATTAAATATGCACAACACTAATTCCAACAACAACCGACTATTCCCGTACAAATTCGTCGAAAGAACTCCTTACGAACAAACAGACTTGTAATTAACAAAACCTCCGAGTCAGGAACAAGTTCGTACACAAACACGTAACTTCCAACGAGAGAGTTAGTTAGCACCTCGATAACGACGATCTCCCTTGATCCGATCCGATCCGATCACCTCCGATACGATCACACCATCCCAGCCGATCGCGATACGAACTTAAATAGTCGACGGCGTTCGAACCCTGCTCCAATCAAATTTGAATGTTCCCGCAACGGCCGCCAACGGTCACTTCCCGCCGGCCAATCGTCCGATGGTTGACGATTCGAAACTTAACGGTTCTTCCCACGGAAGTTCCTAACGGTCTTTTCTACCGGCCGATCCTAACGACTTTTCCGTTAAAAAAAAAGTTCGTTATAACAAACAGGTGGGAATCGCGCGTCTTGGCGATTCCATACCTTACAATGGATGACATAAAACTTTATGCATCCACACAAAAACAACTTCATCAACTCCTACAAATCACACATTCATACACCAAGGACATACAAATGGAATTTGGCCTAGATAAATGCAAAACACTTCACATAGAAAAAGGAATCCTGAAGAAAGAAGATTTTGCACTTGGAAATGGAGACGTTATTGAATCCATGGAAGAGGGCGAGTTCTACAAGTATTTAGGATTCCAACAGGCCAAACTAACAGAACATGCACAAATAAAGCAAAGATTAATTAAAGAATACCAAAGTAGGTTAAATGCTATTCTCAGAACACAGTTAAATGCAAAACACACAGTTAAAGCAATAAACACATATGTCATCCCAGTACTCACATATTCTTTTGGAGTTATACATTGGACTCACACAGATCTTGAGCAACTCCAAAGGAAAACAAGAACTACACTTACTAAGCATAAACAACATCATCCTAAATCTGCCACAGAAAGATTAACCCTTCCACGTAAAGATGGCGGACGTGGCCTGATTGACATAGTTAACCTTCACTACAAACAAATACAGTCACTGCGAGAGTTTTTCTACAAAAAACAAGAAAACATCACAATTACATAAAGCAGTAACTCTAGCAGACTCGAATAACACACCATTAAACTTACACTCACATCATATGGACACAACACAAACATATAAAAAGCATAGACACCATTAAGCAATCGTGGGCTCGAAAGGCACTCCATGGCAGGCATCCTTATGATCTGGCCCATGATTTTGTTGACAAAACTGCGTCAAACAGCTGGTTAGCTCGGGGATGCCTCTTTGGGGAGACGGAAGGATTCATGATTGCCATACAGGATCAGGTCATAAATACTAAAAACTACAGAAAACACATACTCAAAGATGCAACACTCACAAATGACACATGCAGAAATGTCACATCATGCCAGAAACTATACAACACATCACCTCTGGTTGCAAGCTCTTGGCACAAACAGATTATTTACACAGACATAATCAAGTAGCAAATATAATACACCAAGAGCTTGCAAGGAAACACAAATTAGTAGACATCCACGAACCATATTACAAATACATTCCACAGACAGTATTGGAAAACAACACGCACAAAATGTACTATGACAGAGCCATAATCACAGATAAAACAATTTACCACAACAGACCAGACATCACACTCATTGACAAACACAATAAAATCACATACATTATAGACATATCCATTCCAAACACTCACAATATACAAAACGCATGCACTGAAAAAATTAGCAAGTACACAGAACTCGCCCAGGAAATAAGGCATCTGTGGAGGATGGATAGGGTGCTTATTGTACCTGTTGTTCTCTCCTCTACAGGTGTCATACCACACACACTACACAAAAGCCTGGGCACATTACAATTGAATAGAAACACATACATCACACTACAGAAAGCCACTATATTGAATACATGTCATATTGTGAGAAAATTCCTGAATACAGACACACACACTGATACACTTCTTTAATTTCTGTTTTGGTTACTATGCCTTGACTTTGGTCCGGCATAGTACACAGCCACCGGTGTTAACCGAGTATATCTCACTTAACCCAACATAATAATAATAATTTTATATATAATGGGCTTATCACATATATACAGCCAAGGTTACAATTAATGTAGTAATTTACATGCATTCATACTTATAGACATACCAAGATGCATTTTGTGGCACTTAATCCCAAATGCATCTTGGCAGGTCTATAAGTATGCATGTAAATTAATACATTAATTTGAGTATGATTGCGTGTAAATTGGCCTTTTCGGTTGGCCTTTTTTATAAATGCATACCAATATACAAAAATAAACCCAGGAACTGACATTTATATACAGTATACATTATAAGAGTATTAATGTTAGTATTACAATTTAATCTTATTATTACCCTAATTATAATGACTTAATATTGCATTTTCCTTTTAATTTCCAATATATAACATTTTTAAAGAGTAAATTAACTTCTAAAATAACAATTCTTACTTTTATCTTTTCTATGCTTCTTAATTTTATATTATTGAGTTATTTCTTCATTAAAGGTAATAAAATAAAATGGATCTTGGCATATGTATGAAATCCATTGAATATAAATTAATACATTAATTGTGAACTTGACTGTATACGTGTGATAAGGGCATTTATATACATAAAAATTTATTATTGTTATGATTATAATTTTAAGATTATAATAAAGCTAATGATAATAAAATAATGATATAAAATAATGATATAAAAATAATGAGCTAAAAACAATGTTAAATATACATGATAGATAAGTCTAATTAATTTAAAAAAAGAAGTTAATTCTAATTAAATTGAAATTATCTTTTTTATAAAAAGGAATAATCAATTAGATTTATCTATCATGTATTTATCTTTCATTTGAACTAAGTGTATTTCCATTTCTATTTATTCGGTTGAATATAATATTCTTTGTATTAAATTCTTTCAGTTTATTTTAAAATATTAAATTGCGAAGTAATTTAAATAGGTTTTATTTAATTTTTTTTCTGTATATTCTATTGTATGAAGCTGATTATCGGGATAATCAAATCATAAACAAGCCAATGCTCATAGATGCTATTTTGCACAACAGAGAAATAGTCATTAGAAAGGAATTTAAAATATATCTGTCTTAGCAATAAAGAGTTCTTTATCCTATTCAAAAGAGCTTCTTATCCTTGGGGATACATTTGAAAGAGGAAAAAAGGGATGAAAAGAAGAAAGAAAAACATTATATTTTTGTTTTGACGAATCGGCTTTAAAATGACAACAAGATGACAGCAATGATTCTGATGATTCCATATTATAATAGGAAAACTAAATAAATATAAGATGGCTATTTCTTTCGAAAAAAAAACTTTTGTGATTGGAGATAAAATATGATGATTCGAAAAACGAAAAAACAATCAAGTTTTATGCTCCAGCCGAAAAATATTTGAATGTAAATACTTAAATTTATTTTTACGACTTGTTAATTAAAATAAAAGATGATGAAAAACACAGTATTTATGAAAACTTATAATTAATTTCAACGGACATGAATAAGAAATAATGATGAAACCAATGAAATTAAGCATTTCTAAGAATTCATATACAAGTAGTTACATTGATAACATTTTCATTTTTCTTCTTTCAAAACATAATAATTATATAGATATTATATAAATATAGTCTTTGTGAATAATAATTAATAATATATATGTATAGAATAATTCAAAGGTTAAATATATTTACCATTGTAATTTATTGTGAATTCATCCAGTGACAAAAGTGTTATGCTTCAGATAGAACTGTTCCGGTTACTGCAAAACTCTGCATACAACTTGCCGATTCAGAATTTCTTTAAATCGCTAGCCCAGTATTTTATAAAAAGGCTCCCAAAGGCAAAATATGTTCAGAATTTTCAGTGTACTGTCGTTATTTGGATATCTTCAAACATCAGACATGTCTGCACAACGCAAATCAAACATATTGCGCACAGCTGATGGAGTTTGAGAAAAGCCGCATCGGATAGAAAGAATGGCCGTTTCGCCATTCTGATCTGACTGTAAGAAGGTGTTGGAGGCAGTGGATACGTCAGGGCACACATACACGGCAGCCAGGCTCTGGATGCCCCAGATAAACTATCAGGAGGATTGCCTGATTGGAAACAAGCACGAACAGCTGCAACAGCGTCTTTGTCCGCCATCCAGAGATAGATTGAAGCCTCGCTACAGAACCCTGTCACTTCTTATATCGTCCGCAGATGACTAGCAGACGTACTGTACAGCAGTAGTAGAATTTGAATGCACGGCTATTATTAACACTCCAACATCGTCAGCTTTGTTTTTAGTGATACGTGACAGAGAACCATAGACTTCTGCGGACTGACAGCAAAACGTCTTTAGCGATGAATTCCAATTCTGTTTGGGAACGACGACTACTGTTCTCAAGCAGGCACTTATGCTACATCAAGGCCTTCCGTTAGGTTACGGGAAAATGATCACATGGTCACATGAATTTTTACGGTTAGCTAATTAAGTATCAAAATTTTTATAATCCTTTCCCTAAGATTGTAAAAAATTGGATATTTTTCTACTTATAATTCGTTTTTTTTTTGTCCTGTCGTTCCTGTATAGGCACGAAATAACGAGACAGTTTTGAGTAGCTGAAGATTCCTTCCGTCAAAATCGATTTGTGATCAATTTCAACATAACGACGTTGTTACCTCTGAAATGGCTTCTTGGAATACTTACGTTACGTTACTTGTGCTTATCTGAACGCAGTTTTAGTGTGGAAGACCACTGGTGAGCACTTCAATACCGCTTTTACTGTTGATCGGCACTGTTCCACTACTGGTGTGCTGGTCTGGAGAGCCATTTCATATGAAATTGGTTATCCTTACTTGTTAATAGTGGTAGGAGGAACACGGAGATACGTTCAGGAAATCCTACACCCCCATATGTCATTCATGGCAAGACTGCAAAGAGCTAATTTTTCAGTAACATAATGCTCGGTTTCACGCAGCTAAGGTTTTCCAGTAATGTTTCTGTTACGTTGCCATACTTCCTTGGTCTGTCCGGTGTTCAGATTTGTCTGCCATCGAGCATTGTGGGGGGACCTGATAGAACGCCAGCTTTGATCATTTACATGTGTGAT
Organism: Centruroides vittatus; assembly: GCF_030686945.1. NCBI lineage: Eukaryota > Metazoa > Arthropoda > Arachnida > Scorpiones > Buthidae > Centruroides > Centruroides vittatus. The sequence continues at coordinate 8,128,324 of NW_027121101.1, read as the reverse complement.
GGATCCGGAGCGACAGATTTGCCCTCAGATATTTCTACCTGTGGGCAAATCTGTCTACTAATAAAGTTACATTCGATTTCAAAGCTTCCTTTCTGACGTGTAACTTTTCGTCCATGAGCTGACAAGCCCTGATATAAAAATATATCAAGGTTTGTCAGTCCGAAAATACTGTACTTAGGTCACAAGTTTGTGTGTAGTTTGGATACTCCTAAAAAGTAATAAAGATCTAATTTATTAATTTATAAAGAAGTGATTTGTTATTTAAAGAAAGCCTATGCTAGCCGTTAAACTTAGAAGAATGAAAATATAGGTTAATTTGAAAATTCGAAGTCGTCCTCACAGTTCATATGAAATACAATTTTATACAATTACCGAACTTTAATTATAATAATTATTGTAACGGACAAATGTGTGTCAATTATAGATTCAGAATATTACGAGATTAAAATGGTAATATTATTTTAAAATTATATATTTAATTTAAAGGTTTAAATACAAAACTTACTACAAATAATTGAATAAAATAAATTAGTTATAACTAAAATGAATACAAGTTAGAGAATAAAATTTAGAAAACTCTTAATTAAAAGAATATCGAATACAGTATATATTAGAATTATTCAAATAATAAGTTTAAATGATTTAAAACGAACATTCGAAAATCGAAAGGAAAGCTGTACTCGTAAGATAAAATTGTGTTTGTTTTTAATTTTCTAATCCGTAACTATAATTAACAATCATTATGAACTTAAAATGATATTCGGTTCTGAATAATGACACACAGCATCAGTGATTTTTCGATAACGAATAGTCATATCAGAATTCGTTACCCGCCCACCTGTTGGCAGGTGAATAAACCCTCCAACTGGTGGGTTCGTGGATGGCCAACGGACAACATGGAGTTTTCCGGATTTTCTTCACGTTTGTAACACCTAAATTTCAGTTTTTCATAGAAAGCTCTCCAGGGAGGCATCCACTTTGCAGATCGCCCACGTGTCGCGTTGCTGTAAACAAATAAACCAAATCAGAATTCGTTACCAATTTATTATGCTCTGTACCCTGGTGATTCATACCGGTTGGCCGACCGATTAAAGTGTGATCTACCATCTGGGGAGCCACGGATGAAACCGGCCGAATCAAAAATTCGCAGAATTTTTTCTGAGCTTGTCAGATCCCATGATGGGCTTAATTAAACGGTCCTCTTAGCACTCACGGGCCGGGAAAAATTAAACAAAATAAACGATTAACAAATAATATTTCATGTCTATTTTTGGAAGAAATTTGAAAAATGGAAATGATTTGATAGCGAAAGTTGAATTCATTATTGTTTTCGTTTCAATTTCTGAAGGCTTCTTCTAAATTAGTTATTTAAATTTATTTTATTGGTTCGATTAGTTGTAATTTACCTGATTTCAATATTAATTGATCATTTGATTCATTTATTGCTCACATTATTGTTTAATTTGTCATTTTAGAAATATTCACAATTTAATAGAACGATCGGTGCTAGTCATACTTTCTGTTACAAATTATCTGTTACAATCTATTAATAAATCATAAATGTAAAAATCGGATAAAATTCAGTTAAAATTTACAGAAATTTTATTTTTGAAAATCAGAACGTTAACTACTTAAGTGTAATTATTTGAATTTTCGATGAAAAAAATTAAATAATTTTAATAGTTTTATATATAAAGTATTTCTTAATTAAACTTAATTAACATTTTTAGGGTTGTGTGAATAATTATATTATTTCTCATTAAAAATAAATTAAATCTAAATAATTTAGTAATTATATCATAATAATGCTATTTTAAAATTAATAAAGCGTATAATCGTTGGTTTGAATAGCAGAAATGGAGTAGAAATTAAGGATGAATCCAATTTGTGATTTTTATTGTTATTTTTTTAATAAACAGAATTTAAAATTCATAAGTGTTTTCATTCGATGGATAATATTTTTTAATTATTTCTTTTTTTTTTAATGTATATTAAGAAGGGGGAATTTGGGATTGATGGAATAAGGCGACGCAATGCATGGGCAATCTGCCAAGAGGAATGCCTCCTGGGAGACTTTTTATGAGAAATTAACTCTTATTTAGGTATTAGACATGTGAAGAAAACCCGGAAAATTCCACGTGACTAGTTTGTTGGTGCAGTGCGAATCCGCGACCAACTTCCATTGTTTAGTGGTTCTATCTACTTGGCCACAGATGGGCCTTCATTTTATATATTTTTATAGAATGAAATGAATGTGACGGATAACAGTTTGGCTTGGATATGTCGTTCCTTGTATTGAAGGACAGAAAATGGCATATCCGACCCAAACCGTCTATGAAGCATCGATTGAAGATCGAATACAGGTTTCTCACAGTAACAAGCGGATTCGTTAAGTAATAAAATATGATTACATTAAATTTTAAAAAGTATGTACCGTATATAACTTATAAGGTATTGGCCTCCAATGACTAAGCTATCGCCTAAATTCTAGGAATAGTCATTTCTTGGAAAAAATTGAAGGTGTTCAAAATAATAAGCCAAACTTGATGCGCCATAGTGGGGATCCCTACCTTATAAAAAGTGATTAATATCATTGTATCAGTATTGGTAAATGTAAATCCTGTAAAAATTAAATTCGTAACAGTTGAGAATTAATATTTCTAAGCTGTATGCTACATATTTTCTGAAAATAGTAATAATAGTAGTATATAGACAGTAGAAAATAATAATCTATTACAATACTGATTATTCTCTTTGACTTTCTCTTCTTATGGTAATATTTAAGTAATAATTGATATTCTTACAATGCTATATATTAAAGATTGCAGTTATTCAGTTACAGAATACTTCATATTAATATATATTTTGAATTAGCAGCATTTTAGAAATTTCCTAAATTTTCTATATAAATAATGCACAAATGTCAATAAAACAATGCACTACAATTTATGTAATTTTCAGTATCACATATAAATTCCAGTCTGAAAAGTTTCTTCGGTTTGGTTATAATGAATTTTCCTTTGTCTTTTATCTAAGAGACTCAGACATAAATTATTGGATATAAATATTTGTTCTGAACAGAAATGAAAATTTAATCAACTTGCCACTGGAGGCGAAAATATTTATTTTATAACTTTAAAATGGAGAAGCTGACTATATACTGATAAAAGTTGTATTAATGGCACAAACAATCCACTATTCAAAGCACAAATGATGTATGTATTTAAATGATTTCAATAATAATCAACGAAGAGGATATTCTGAAAAAAATTGTATTTTACTTTTCAATTTCTTTAGTTTAAACTAAGGTATCTAATCGAAATATTTTCGGTTTCGCTTCGATTATCAATGAGATCATAAATTCAATTTAACTGTAGTTTCTGCTTCATCAATTATACGAACCAATTCGAATCGATTCTGGAGAGCTTTATTGAGTCAAGTAGAGAAATAAGAAGTGACTCTGAGAATGAAGAAGAGAATACAAGTGTGACTTTAGTTATGTTGACACGAGGGTCGGAATGGTTAAGTCATGTTACAGACATTTATGATGTAATAAGATTTGCTTCATATACTATTTAAGTCAATTAGTGAAATAAAAGAATATATAAAATTTCATATTTAAAAAGGAAAAAAATTTTTGATTATCTCACGGAACAATAGAATATCTGTCTGTAGATGTTTAATATGCATATGTTTAAGTAAATATTGAAATAAACGAAATATATTGTTGTTTCCTTCCTTGTTTTTATTCTAAAATGAATAATTTTAGTGTTTTCAACTTTCATTTTTATTAAAAGTAAAAATAGTTTCTCTCGGGATACATTGCATGTGATTTTATTACTGTGTGTTTTTTTATTGTATTTATTATACTGTACGTTTCAATATCGTTTTCCTCGATTAAATTATCAATAAATAAGAATTTTGTATTTATTTTCAGAGCTTCAATTTTATATATTTCGTTATAAATATTTCTGAATTTTCGGAATTTTAGATTTCTGAACTTTGTCGTTTCGTCAAATCATTAATTAACATGTTATAGTGAGCTATATACTTCTCCACTAATATTTTACCAATATTTCTTTGACATACTTATTATACAACAATTTATATCAGTAAATTAACAATTGCTGCTTAAATGAATAATCAATCAATGGATTTATTATTAATTATTAGAATTTCAAGTTTTGTTGGATTGTTGAAAGAACCATTGCTTAACTTTCTAATTTTAGATGTAGGATATGCCTAATTCAGCTTAATGTAGATTTTCACGAATGTAAAGATATTGACAAACATGATAGAAAGCCCGAAATTATCAAAATCTGGAGCGTTTGACACACTACACTGCAATGACAAGCTAGGTGTGTGTGCACTGAGATTTTGAGTAAATTCTGTTCATGAGTGAGATCGTGAAGAGCTATAGAATGTGATAAACGTAAATTTTACCCTAATTGGTAGGGCTTTGGAGCAGGGGTCATGATCATGGCTCCGTCTCCTCTCCAGGTGAATTTTCTAGCTTTGTTTCCGGATCCAGCTCACTGTATATTACAAAGGTTATGACAGTACTTAACATATAAACAAACTTAATGTCGTAACATTTTAATTAGTATTTAAAAGTTATTAATTGTACTAAAAACTACTATAGTATTATTGACACTTTCTTCTTATCCATACTAGGCACTGTACTATACGTTAGGCTGCCATTAAGGTTGCACTAGACATAAATTCACTTGAGACAAAACACAAAATTGTACATGAATGTATTCTGAAGGGTCTGTCGATAGTAAAATTTACAAGTAAGCGTTTCCTGGAAAAGATACAGAAGTGTTACCCGATAAAATGACAAATAAATTTCCTGCAGAAAGAGGATAAAGTGAAAATTATTTACGACGTGTTTTACAAGTTGAATATAAAAGATGAGGGATTAGATTATGTTTGAATATAAGACTATAAAGTGATATTTTCGACAAAGAATATAATAAGAAATGATAGTTAATTTTATATTAATTCAAAAGTATTAACGATAAACTCACACATTCTGAAACTGGCAAATATTGAAACATGTTGAAAGAAGAGATGAAGAGAATCTCCTGGTTGATTAAGTGAATAAAATTGTATATGGAATAAATATGAAGAGTTGTTTACAGTCCAAGAATAGACGAATAATATTAAACTGATCAGAGTTTCAAAGTAGATTTAAGTTATACTTGCTCTAAACTCACTATGTGGGAGGAATAATGTGAAAGAATGAAATAATATCAATGTGAAAGGATGAAATTTCGCAATGCTCTCGTGTCAAGATAATCAAAATAAAGTTTAAGATTAGAAAGTTTAAGTTTCATTCCAATCAGTTTTTCGAATAAAAGAATAGTGAAAGAAACATAAAAGTTTTATGTGTTTATTTTATTATTAGATTATAAATGGCATAAATAAACAAGAAATTTATTTCAGAATTTAATTGTAAGAGTTTTTCTTACAGAATAGAAATGATTTTTAAAGGTGGTGGAAAAAATGTAATGTTTTTCCAATTACAGATATATTATATAATTTAGTAGAGAATTAAATCGGAATAATTCAATTTGAATAGTTTACAAATGACTGACTTTAATTTTTCAACTAAAAGAAGAAGACAAGAAGCCCAAGAGAAAATTTAGGAAGGTGAAATGAAATAGCTTTCAAGCAATTTCAGTATTTTATTCTTGTTCAATATTGTTAAATAAAAGTAATTTATTTTCTTGTTAAAATGTTGAAATCAAAATTGAAATAATCACCAAATAAACTTCAAGAAATCCTATTTTAGAAAATTTTACTAAAATTTTTATAAGTAAAATCCTTTAGATATATTTAGAAAGATGCAGTTTTCTACTTTTTGTAAGCTTCTAATTTTGATCTTAATTAAATTAATGAGATCGTTACTGTGATAACAACTAATAAATCATTAATTTTTCCTTGTAATTCAGTTTTGTTAGAAACAAAAATAATAATACGAGTATTAATGGCAATTAGCGAATGAAAAATTATAATTTTAAATGTAATGCCTTTATTATTTTCTCAAGTAAATTAAAAATAATGTTTTTGTACTGCATAAATAAATAAAAGTTAAGAATTTGTTATGAAATATCTTTGGAAATGTAAGAATTAAAAAGTTTGTTTTTCAATGATTTCGACAGTGAAGCCAAAAATAGTTAATCCTTTTGATGAATTTATTGGATTTTTCTAGATAAAAAAGAAGTGTCGGTACATTTGTCTGAAAATCTGCACCACTTTATAACACTTCTAGCACCAAGGGGATAAAGACCCGCCACTACTCAGAGGTATTGCCCGAAATGAAGAGAAAAGTAATATTTAGAGAAGAGGCGAAGGTGAAATATCAATATAAAGAAAGATAGGAAAGGGAATGAAGGAGGAAAGCTCATGGGCGTCAGCATCGTTTTATTTATCAAAACCATCAAAATGTAACAAAAGATTGAGTACTTTATTGAGATAATCAGGACATTATTCGCTAAGATTGAATCATGGTTTCTTAAATTGAAGTAGGCTCCAGAACAACACTATAGCACCCTGGGCGTAGAATGAGAATACTCTGTGTCAGCTATCTTGTTTGCTATACAGCGATGTTCCACTCAAACCGTTCAAGTGTGCGAATACTAAAAACATCTAGGAATGGAAATTAGACCTATCAGTGTCTATTTCGTGTGAAGGAAGTGCTATACCAGACATGGGCAAATGCGGCTCTTTTTGAGTTACGTGCGGCTCTTGCTGAAAGTGTTAATTTCTGCTTTTTATTATTATTTTTACAATTTTATTTCCACAATTTTGTGAAAATGTGTAATTACATATATGTAATATTTAGTAATTTATTTCCAAGTTGGTGCAATAAATTAAATTGACATTTCAAATCTATTCTTTTAAAACAAGTTCTCGACCCGGATGGGGGAAACCCTATCCTTCCCTGCCTTACCATACTATCCGCCACGACAGTACAGAACTGCGGCTCCCATGCATTTTTCAAAACCTACATTTCGGCTCCCACTGAACTCTTGCTTGCCCACCTCTGTGCTATACATTGATTTTCCTCATAAAACTCACTTTTCCTAAAAATGTGCTATACAGAGTTTTTCTGGGAATCAATTCATATACTTTTCTCCCTTAATTTTTGCAATAGAAAAAATGCAATAAGTTTTACGTACGGTATTTAATTGTATTTTTTAAAATTTTTATTAGGCTAACTGTTCAGTAACTGTGTTAAATAAAGATTTCTTAAAAATTTTATTTATTGTTTTTATTTGAATTAGGCCTAAATTTATTTTTAAATAAATAATTTATAATTCTATCAATGTTATTTTCGTCTATAAAACGCTAAATAATAATATAGGCATTTCCGATTCTTAATCATAAAAATGTAATTTCTTACATTTAAAATTGCATTCGTATTCTAAAGATTTCTTATGAAAATATTTCGAATTTATGTTTTTATTTATAAAACATAAACACTATAGGACTTTAAAGGAATTTACGTGTAATTATTAATCTCATATAAGCCTATTCTTTCGTTAAATCACAATCCTGAAAGTTTATTCGTGGACTAGACGTAAATTATTTATCGATAACAACTCTATTCAGAGACTGTGCACACTAGTAGCTACTAGTGGATACAATACGTGAATACTAGCCACTAAACACTGGTAGTTTAACACAGATACTAGAACACTTGGTCGAATGTTTTTGCCTTGCCAACTAGCTGTCTGAGTGGGTTTCCGGGTTTTCTTAATATGTCTAGTACCTAAGTAGAGAAACGCAACACATCAGCAATCTGCAAGGGCTCACCTTTGGCAGATTGCTTATGTGTTGCGCTGTTTATCAATCTAATGAATAGTAATCTGTTTTTAAGCAATTCGCAAAACAAAACCAGAAATGTAATCACAGAGCACCAGTGCATTGCAAGAAAATTTTAATCGGATATCTAAACGATATTGCTTTGCATAGAATCACATTGAAATAAATCTATTAAATATGAAATATTTCAAGCGTACAATTATAAAAGTTTTTTCTATTAATAAGAATATACATAAATTTAATGGCTCGTATCATAATCAAATTTAAAATAACAAGTGCTTGAAAATCCTGTAATTTCCCAAATATTACTCTATTATGCAGAATAGACCATCTCCAAATACGCAAGTTACATCAAATTTTAAAATTGTTTATGCTTTAGAAATTATTAAATTATTTTGTTTTCCTCGAAAGAAAATGTATCGTTTTTTCGTTATTCGTAGATCTTATATTATGATGGATATATAGCAAAATTTTTAAAAATTATTTATTTATATTATAAAAAATATCCATTTCTCAAATAAATTTTAAAAATTAAAATTAAAACAAAGAAAAACATTCTTCACTTTAAATGATTTGAATAAAAATAAAATGTTGCAACTTCTGACTCTTGATTAATAAATGTTTACTTAACCAATGTTTGATCCTTTTCTGAAATTTTTTCAAATTATACAGCAGCAATTTATTCTCTTTCTTTTCAACCCGATTCTGGACCCATCCATTAATAAAGACGTATTAAATTTTGCAGTTTATAAATTAAAACACACCTCTTTATCTATGATATCGCTTCTAAATATTTTTAACTTTGCACAAACTGATCGCACTTGATAATTATAAACAAAATTTTTGAATTCGAGCTACTCCCAAATTCTGGAAATAACATTATTTTCACAGTGATTGTAAAAATCAAGATCCTAAAACTTCTGTCAATTATCAACCATAGCTTTCTTCTCTGTCACCATTAAAATATTCATATCCGCTTTAACCTCGAAAATTAACTTCTAGAAAGAATCTAACACTCTCAGTTCCTTTCAATGTGATTTTAAACAGAAACATTAGATTGAGTTTATGTTTTGAAATATCTTTTGTATTTTTAGACATAAAAATAGATTTTAGAACAGAAATAGATCTTCAAACTCTTCAATTTTATCCATATCCTTCTGTATTATAGATTAAAACATCGCAATATCATTCATAGACTTTAGTATCAGTTATTTCTCATTTTGTATTCTCTTAGTTACGGAAATCCTTCAAATTCAAATTTCTTTATCTCCATACGGAAATCCTTCAAATCCAATACTCTAGCCAATATTTAAATGATCTCACCACTATTAGAATGCAATGGGAATTTAATCGTTTGTATCGATACATAGGCTTTAAAAACTCACTTCTCAAAAATCAAAACTATTATTTTTCTCAGTGGTCAAACTAAGAAAGCATAACCAAAACTTTTTATTTACAAAAGCATGTTGAAATTATAAACAACCATAAATTTTAGAGATGTACTTCTCATTCAATATTAAAATTGCTTACTACTTTAAAGAATTAAGTCTATCTAATTCCATGGGAATTTATTCAGAACTTATAGCCTTTTCGCTAAAACTCATGAATTTTAAGTTATATTTCAAATATTCTGAACTCATTCTTTAAAGCGTCACGCTTTAAACAGTTCCTATCTAGGGATTTAATTTTCTTGATAAACTTGAAACTTTGTATGATACATTTATAAAATTTCTCGTTAAACTTGAAACAAGTATTCCGGGTTGTTTTATCAAGTTTGAACTTCATCTTCGTCATCGAATCTAATGAAATTGTTTATACAATTATCAGAAGTTCAATTGTATATATTGTAGGCGTTCCTAAATCTACAATATATAGGTATACAGGTGCTCCAACTAATAGTGCCACTTTTGCATCGAATGAGTCTTGTTTATAGTTTTAATTCTTTAATAATTGAATTTTTACAGGTCTTAAATATCGAGAAGGGGCAGAGGCTGCTGCTTTAAATTTAGAAAACCAGTTCAGTGAAATGAGACAAAAATTTCGAAACTAGAAGATAGCGTGCAGTTATTAAGAGAAATCATTGCAAAAACTTAAAATAGATGCTGAAAAAAGAAAAGGTAGCTAGTGATTTTGAGATTAGGATCCATTATGGAACAAATTGAAGGAATTTTTCAAAATTTAACAAAAAAATTTCACGAAGTTTACGAATCTGACAAATTACACCGGATTAATTTTTGTTTCGAAATCAAAACCAAAATACATTATGTGCAATGTCATAGCATTACACATTTTTTACTACTTATAAGAGCAGTGATGTGTTATTCTATGGGCAAGATGGGCAACTGCCTGGGGCTCCCACTAATAGGAGGTCCAAACCAATCTTTTAAAACTATTTACTGTAGTAAGAATATCAAAATTTAAATTGGGCCTTATGTGGAATCTTAGATTGATGGTGTGGCGCAGGCGCAGGGCACACTGGAGTAGTGCAGTGCGCCCTGTATTACTCCAGTTAACTTAATCCTACATGGCTAACACAAATACTTACAGAACATGGCAAATTTAATAATTATCTAACTACATTCAAAATTATAAATAAACCGAACTGTAACTGTGGAGATAATGTACCCGACACTGTAGAACACATAATATATAATTGTGCTCTTTTCGACCTTTGGCGGAGGCAACTCATTACACACTTCACAAACAAATTAATTACCTGGCCCGTGACACTAAGTGAACTCACACAGAACGAAAACGATCTTAAAATCTTCAAACGTTGCATCATAGAAAGCTTCTACAAATATGGACCAAACTAGACAAATAACCTTTTTCCTATCCTTACTGTACTTTGTATACTTTATTGCACTCTGTTCTGTTGATCTGCACCTACTCACTACTGACTACCGCTTTCGTCTATTTATAATTTATTATATTTTATATTTGTTTATGTTGTTATATATATATATAAATTTATATTTGAAAAAAAAATTAAATTAAATTAAATTAAAAATAAATAAATAAATAAAATAATAATAAATAAAATAAAATAAAAAGAAAATAAAAAAATAATAAAAAACCAATTGTACTGTCTTGTGTTTTCTTTTGTGTTTCTTGTCTTTATATGTATATTACGTTTGGGTGTTGTTGTCTACAGCTATACGTTATTTAAGTCTTAGTTTAGTATTTATTCTTGTATATATGTTTAGATTTAGCTCTCTATTTTTATTTTTATTAGTATAATAAGCTATATGTACTGTACATGGAATGCTCAGAGGCTTAATGATACTTCTATTTCTCTATCTCTCCTCGGTATATTACATGCTGTTGTTCCACAGACTACCGAATGGATAGCTTCCCCATGCATTGGTGATCCATTCTTGAAACCAAATATACATTCTTGTGCTCTTAGTGCTCTTTGAGCGGGAAGAGAGTGTCTCATTAACTGCCAACTTTTACAAAAAAAAAATCCTACACTACTACACGTTAACTTAAAACCCTCCATAAATCGCGTTAAGAAAACAAACGAGAATACCAGAGAATTCTCCCCAAAAAATTCTCACGAAGAAAAATGTCTGAAGGTACAACATTCTACATGGGGCCCTCTAATTCAAATTTGTCTGGGTCTTATGAATAGGATACTTTGTGAACTACTTCCAGGTGTTTACCTCCTTGATCTTCTATTTTGTCGTTAATAAGAACGTAAAAAAAAGCTGTTGATCATATCCTTAGATATTAGAAACGTTCATTTTAATTTGGGAAAGCTCTCTTTTAATACCCATAAATTGCAAACGGTCGTCTATTTATACAAATATATCTCTTATTGCTAAATGTTGATTTTTTATAAAACAATAATTCATTTAATAAAAAATAATCATTTTAACATTTGCAGCAAGTTCTCTAATTGCTACACTTTTACTCGTTTTAGAAAGCTTTTTAAATTCTGATGTTCAAAGTTTCATTCGAAAAATGATAAAATGACTTATTGATTTCTTTTTAACAACATGAGAATTTCGGAAGTGATAATCATTTTCAATTTCCTTTAAAGTTTCGGCAATTATACACTTTTCAGAAGGAAATATTTTACATTTACATAATTTCTGAAGTTTACGAAAGTATTTTTCATTTCGTTTTCTATTGTTGTAACTTTGATTAAAAAATTTTCTTTATAATTTCTTAATATATTTAATATGGAAATTCAGTATTTAAATTATCTGTACCAGTGTTTCCCAACTTCGTGCATCCAACGAGAAAGACAGGCCACAGTACTATACGTGACCAAGTTAGTGTTGTATAGTGTCTCTTGTAGTGTAGTGTTATGTTTTTCGCTACACGTACTATGCGTTCGAATTTCCAAAGGTTAATTTCAGTTAAAAGAAAAGAAGTAACTACAAGTTTTTTCAGCAGATTTGTTTTTAAAATCCATTGTTTTACTTGTTATATAAAATTATAACATTATATGATATATTAGTAAGTAGGCCTTTTTTTTAAATTTATGATTAGTAATGTTTGTAGTTAGGTCTAAATGTTAACGACTTGATTATATTTTGATTTTAATCTTTTTACATCCAAATATCAACTAATAATAGTCATTTTAATCATTTCCTATTTCTTTCGAATATTTAATTATACTAGTTTAGTAAATTTTTAAAAGTGAGATAAAAGTTAATTATTTTAATATATATATGTGTACCATATACTCAAGAGTAAATTTAATTATAAAGTAATAATTATTAGATATATACTATTTTACAGAATATATAAATTTTTTTTAAATGCCAAGATGATGTAATGTTAGTGGCTGTAAAACAAGTTATAGAAGTGAAAAGAAATCTTTTTATACCTTTTCTTTACCAAAAAAACCACTGAGAAATGTTTGGCTCCGAAAAATTCCCACTGATTTGACAGGATTAAAAAACCGTTTAATATGTATGAAACATTTTGATGGTTCAAACATTATTAGAACTGACAAATGCCTAGTAAATGGTTAACTATAAGAATTTCCCAGAAAAATTCCAAAATTAAAAGCCGTTCCAACCCTCATTTTGAATTTACATAAATATTTAAATAGTAAAACGAATACATGTAAAAGACTTGTATTCGTTGAATCTTCAGGAAGAAATAAAACAAAATCTTTTGGAATATAAAAAATACAAAGAAGATAGGATAATTACAAATCTCCAAGACATTGTAGCACATTACGAAATAAGGATCCAGGAAAAAGTAATTGGACATTATTACAAAATAAACAAAAATTAGTGTTGTGTTATATTAAGATTTCTGTTGATTCAGCATAAATTTTAGCCACTCTTACTATTATAACAGTTTAAATTTTTATATTTATGTTAACAATTATAAACTAAGTCCAAGTAAGCTTCCAAAAGATCTGTTAATGTTAAATTCAAAAAATATTTTGAGATAACTGTTAATAATGTTTATTGAAAACAATGTTAATAATAATGATGACAATGAATCTACAATCAATCATGTGCAATCAATTTATTTTGATAAATTCCATAATATCATTTATTTGTGAACAGTTAGAATTAGCAAAATACCATGTAATAATAGGAGATATTATGGAAACACACTTATGTTTGCTGCTATAAGTTACATTCATTCATCTTCTGCATATAATGCTTTGTATTAAAGTATATAATCCAAAGAATATAAGAAAATTGATGTGTAAGTTAGTGTTACTGATAATAATATTGAAAGTAGCTTAGAATATTTAAAGGATAAAATGAAGTATTTAAAAAGTCATGAATATATTGTAAATTTATTATTTGATGAAATATATATTGAGCAACAATTAAATTTTAAAGGTGATGCTGTATTTGGACGTAGTGAAAATGAACCATCAAAACTTGAAAAAAACAGCACAGGTATTTATATCTAGCATTGTATCTAAATATAAAGGTGGTGTTAGTATAATGCCAATATATAATTTAACTGCTGAAAGTTTTAAAAATATATGATTTTTAAAGTTTTAGAAGAATTGGAAAAAATAGGTTTTAAAGTTATTTCTTTAATAGCAGATAACAATACTGCTAGCCGTAAAGATTTTGATTTAAAAAAAATTTTACAGTCATCAATTCCACATCCTTTAGATAGTTCAAGACAGTTATTTTTTATTCTGTTCATATCGTTAAGTGTGTTCGCAATAATTGGATAACTAAAAAGTCTGAAAATAAATCCATTAAATTTCCTGACATGGATGATGATGATGATGATGATATAAAAGAAGCACAATTTAAACATCTGGAAATAATGTATGAACTGGAAAAACAATCTTTAGTGAAATATGGGCATTTACTTTCAATTAACGTATTATATCCATTCAAAAGCAAAATGTTAAATTATCATTGCGAATATTTAATGAAAAAATATTTCTGCTTTGAAATGTGTTGCATTCGATAATCCCAGTATGTTTCCAGGATATGAAGATACATGCACTTTTTTTGCATATATTTATAACTTGGTGGAAAATTGTAAGTGTTTTTAAATCTTTGACCATCAATGATAAATTTAAAGAACCAATAAAAATCAAATACTTTACAGATTGATTTTCTTAGTCAGATGATTGTATGGCTAAAAAGTGGAAATTAACGTTGCCTGTATCATACACATTAACATTTCAAACATTTCGGACATTAATTATAACAAATGAGGCTTTGTAAAACTGATTCCCTACATGTTTGATAATTACAATTTAGACTATCTTCTGTTATCAAAGTTTCAGAATGATAACATAGAGGAACGATTTGGATGTTACAGGCAGTTAAGTGGGTTTAATTATTATATCAGTTATATGCAGTTATTAGAAAGTGAAAAAAATTAAGATGTAAATTTGTAAATTCATTTTATAAAGGTCATGATATTCAATTAAAAACAGTATTACCTTGCAAAGAAAACTTTAAAAATTCTGTTAATATCGATCCACTTTATACAATATTTCAGAATGAATTTTCTTTTCAAAATGTACCTGAAGCTATGTTACAAATTTTCACCTGTATTGCAAGCTATACACTGAAAAAAGAATTGATGATGAAAAAGAAATGTATCATTTGTCAGATTTGGCTTGAATCAAAGTAGCAGCAGTTCAATTTCCTAATGAATTATTTTTTCATCCTGATAGAAGAAAATTAACTTTGCTTATTGAATGTGCTACTATTGCAATTGCTGCTTCATGGTTCACATTGCAAACAATAATTAATAAATTTCAGGACAAATTGATAGCTGATGTTTTTACAAAACATCAGTTATCAATTGTGCATAAGATTAGTAATATTCAACTTAATCAATATATCTTATCTCTTCTATCAATATAACTTAATCTCTATCGTCATGTAATCTTTTTAATGAATGTCTTTACAAAATTACTTTGCAAATTCGACTAAAAAGCAAACTTTATAGGTTGGAAAATTATGTTAAATAATCTTGTTAAAATGATAAGTGATTTTCAATCTCAGAAAACATCTTCAAGCTGTAAAATTAAACAATTAAAATCAAATTAACAGAATTTATATTTGTAATTATTAAAGTTAACATTAATTTTATCTTAAAAGCTTGGTGTATTAAATGTTTGTTTATTGTACAATGTAATTAAATATAATTATTTTATGTAATATATGTATTTAAATATTGATTATTGCAATATTAAAACACCATGTTTATTTTTATTTTAAATGTGTTATTTTCATATTAAAAAACCATGTTTATTTATATCGAGTTGTGATAAGTTAAACTTCTGTATTGCAAACATTTTTTAAAATCAATCGCAAATTATTTCACATTTTAAGCAGATAATAATAATAAAATAGACAAGTTTTTAATTAGAATAGAATTTTAAACATTTTTATTTTAAAAATTATGGTGTGTCGTAAGGATCTAATTAAATTCTGTGTGTTGCTAATTCAAAAATGTTGGTAAACACTGATCTGTACTATGTAATGTATTATAACATTTGTCACATGCTTGTTCTTTTTATTTATTTTTCATAAAATATAACGGATACGGTATAACATATTTTTTTCTGACACTGATAATTTTAAACTTTGATTCAAATCCTCGTCAAATCATCAAATGTCACGGCACGCCACTGGTCTTTAAAGACACTCCTGGAATAGAACTGATTGTCTTAAAACATTCACTGTCCTGCATATCATTTCTTTCTTTTAAACTGTGAATAATTTAAAAATTCTAAGTATTCTCGATCATCATCTTCACAATTGCTGTCACAGGTTTTGAATTCTGGGCAATAAAAATTAGCTTCAAGTTACATTTAAATTGTGTAGATGGAGGGATAGGCTGAATACTACGAATAATTGAAAACAAGTTTTCAAGATAGTCTTGTGTAAACCTGGCTGTTAATAAAAAAATAATAAGAATAATTTTCTTTATCTAAAAGTATTTCTAGAAAACCACTTTGACAGGGTTTTTAAACTATTTTATTTTGGAATTTCAAATTTTCAAAAATTGTGAGACATGGTTTAAAAATTCAATTATGTTATACTGAAGTTTTTTTTTTTTTTTTGTTTAATGCGTAAACCTTGTTTCTAGAAGTCATAACACAAAACTATTTATGGACAACATCAATAAACCAAGCAGTTGTTTTCATTAAAACACCGTAATTTTTTTCAACTAAATACATTCATTCTGTATTAGTTTCAGACTAGTGTATTCATTGCTTTTGTCACTTTCATCTTATCAAAATGTTTTGGATTCATTCCTTGAGGATATAATTTTCGACAAAGTACATTCACTGCATATAATTTCTTTCCTTCATCAAGAATTATAAACAGTTTTTAAGTGGAATCACATGTATTAACTTGTATGGATAAGTTATTATACCAAATATCATTCCACATTGCTTGATTTGACGAAACCGTGTCTGAGACAACTGCCATGACATGTAATCCTATTTCTTCTCCTTTGCATATAACAGTTTTCATTAAATTTAACAGAGAAATGCCATCAACATATTCTCCAGTAAAATGGTATGCTACAGTTTGTTTTCATCGGCATCCAATATACCCAACATTATAACAAATGCTTTGCGTGTTAATTCAGTGTTAAAAGAGAATATAACATTTCCAATTAAACTTTTTGATGTATCAAAATCAGAGTCTTTAGTTTTAGGCTTGTCATCGACACAATGACTTTGTTAATCTAGTTTAATTTCTCTAACTTTCGTTTTCAATAAATCAAAAACATCTGTTAATATTCCAGAAGTGAAATTTCTTAAGGTTCTCAGTACTTTTTTTTTTTTAACTCTCCGCCCTGTGGGCACTAAGACGGCCTCTTTTAGTAGGCCCATTATGGGTTCGGCCAGGCCCACAATGGAGCGACCGGGTGGTGAGGCCCGACATATCCGAACGGACCACCCCCCGAAAAATTCCTGGGGATTATTCGACCCGTTCGGATTCGAACCCGGATCCCCCAGAGCGGTAGGCTGCCACCTTGACCGCTCGGCCATCCGGCCGTCTAGGTTCTCAGTACTGGTAAAGGATAGCCTTCAGTAATTAAATGCTGATAACTTGAAGTTCCACATGCAAAATGTATATTTATTGTTTTTATTTTTTTATTGAGTGAGGTTTCTATTTAAATCGTCTTGTTTACTCTGCTCAAGATAGAAATTTGATTTGAAGTTAAAAACTTTGTCAACTATTTTGATAATGTTTTAAAGTTTTCTTTTAATTTACTATTGCTTTAGTTACTATTAGTTAATTGTTTTAAATCATATTTTAATTTGATTATCTTTGCCAATAATTTATCATTATACTTTTTAAAATTTCCAATGATTTTCTGTGAGTCAGCACATTGTGTATATATAACAATTGTACTTTTTGCTAATAGCAGAAGTTCATGTACAGTACGTTATTTACTTCACATTCAATATTTTCTTTAGTTTCAGCTGATATAATATCGTATAAAGTATCATCTACTGTTTTATTTTCATTTTGATATTGTTCACTTTGTGAAGTTCTACAATAACTATGCTTACTCATTACCTTTATTGTTTGTTTGTAAAAGTCATTTTCATTAATTCTACTTTTGATTCTTTACGCTTTTGTTTTTGTTCTTTTGGAAAACAGTGAAAAAAACTTAATATAGACGAATATTAAGTTGCATTTTTCCATCTACTCTAAATTTTTCCCATTGAGAATCATCAAAATAATCGTACGAAAAATAAATTATACAACAAATTGTTTTCTATATGCCTGAAAACTAATTTCTATATTTATTCCATTATTATTAACATAAATTTATATAATATATACATTAATTTCCCAAATATTATATAAAGCTACTTACACACCCCACAAAGACAAAAATAATCACTAAATGTCCAATATTATTGTTAATTGTCTACTTTATTATAATTTCTTTATTATATCACCTGTAGTAATAATTTCTGTTATTACTACAGGTGATATAATAAAGAAATTTTGTTCTTTCCTGAACTAACTCTCATTACTGTGCCAATCTTTAAACAACAGTATAAAGTCCTATTAATAAGTAAAGTCCAAGTAGACAATTAACAATAATATTAGAATTTAAGGACAGTAAGGCTTTTACAATTACTAGATGTCCAATTTTTGCGTTTTACTTTTGATGCCCAAATAAGCCTTCAAACTGGATCACGTGGAAACGTTTTTATCAATTTTTCTTTTTCAGCTGATTTTGTACAGCCAAAATAGCACAATGTGGCATAGTTCGATAAATCAGAAATATATAACGTTTTTTAAATTATTACTACTCAACAAACAAAAGAACAATGGCTTCGTCACCGTCGTAAAAAATATATAACGTGTTTTGGAATGTTTAACTTCATGTAATGAACAGAAATTTATTTAGTTTTAATGTAATGAAGCTCAACTTTATATATATCGAGTTATATCGAAATTCATTAAAATTGTACATTTACAAGAACTTTTAATGATTAAAGCCTTCGAAATTTTAAAGAGCATTAAGACTACATCAACTCATGTTAACTCAGATTAGACATAAGCCTATAAATCGAATTTAATGTTTAAAAGGAGCCTTTCATTACAACAAATCATCTGGAGATAAACTTACTTTAAACTAGAAACAGTTCAGTTGATTTTATAACTTTTTTAAAGTAAAGACTTGTCATTTTTACAATACTTTCGGTGTAGAACTCACAACACTTTCACCACAACAATTTACATTTACAATATTGGAGTATACAGTTCCACCAAATTTACAATCATTCACGATTTTTAAGACAGACAATTTTTGTAGTAATATTTCAAATGAAATTTAGGTAGTTATATTTCTACCTAACTCCATTTTATAAATTCATCATTCAACCGGATTTTAAAAACATTCGAATATGTGCAACAATACTTTTAACTGCACTTATTTTAAATTACTTTTTTCCATCATCTAGGTGTGATTTTAGCAAGATATATTTTTAGTGTTTGTAGAGAAAACATAAAAAAGTATTTTAATATAAGTGTAGTTAAAGGGATTGTTGCACATATTCGAATGTTTTTAAAATCCGGTCTAATGAAGAATTTATAAAATGGAGTCAGGTAGAAATATAACTACCTAAATGTTCATTTGAAATATTACCACAAAAAGGAGAATTGTCTGTCTTAAAAGTCGTGAATCACTCTTACCGCAAGTTTCTCCAGCGAATACGCCTAAACATGGCCCCCGTGATATCATGTGACAGAATTAGTAATCGAAATCGACATATATTAAAAAGCTTCTTGTCTGTATTATTATTACTACTACTTAGTTACTTATGACTAATGAACAAACTTATTACACACCCAGCCTGTTTAACTTATCCAAAATGCATTTCAGCCTTAATGGCCCTTATCAATTGGATGACATACAAAAAACAGAACCTATGGTGACAATTGACAACATTACAATATAAGTTAATAGTACAATTATTACAAATTATTATATCTTATTAGTAGGATTCTAAATTATCGCTAAGACAGTAACACAAACAATACTAAACAAATCCAGTCTAAACCCTGTGAATAGTTTTTCTGTCTTTATGGTTGTGGTAGTTTTCTATTCTGTCTTCACTACATTTGTAGGGTAAGCTGGTTCAATTTCCTTTTCTTGATTTTTATTTTCATTTGAATTATTTTTGGACACATATTTCATTACGATTACGGATGATCATGGATCAAGACCATGTACTGTATATCAAGACCAAAACATGGATGTACTGTATTTGTTTTGGTCTTTATACTCCACTGTTAGCTAAACAACCACATGTGGTTGTTAGCTAACAGCAGATGTTTTGTGATAACCAATTGGAAACAAGCAGTAAAACTAGTGGTAGAAACTTTAAATACATATCGCAGTATTATTGTATTCGAAGAGCTGATTAACTTTGTTAATCTGCATATCAAGACCAAAACACGTATAGGATCATTCATAATCGCAATGAAAAATGTGTCCACAAATAATCCAAATAAAAATAAAAATCAAAAAAAGGAAATTGAACCAGCATACCCAACAAATGCGGTGGAGATAGAAGAATAGAAAATTACCACAACCATAAAGACAGAAGAACTATTCACAAGGTTTTTACTGAACTTGTGTTACTGTCTTAGCGATAATTTAGAATCCTATTAATATGATGTATGTAATAATTTGTAATAATTGTAAATTGTAATGTCGGCAATTGTCACCATAGATTCTGTTTCATGTATGTCATCCAATTGATAAGGGCCAGTAAGGCCGAAATGCATTTTGGATAAATTAATTAAATAGTCTGGGTGTGTAATAAGCCTGTTCATAAGCCATAAGAAATCGACATCTTCATCTGCCAACCTCTGGGTATATAGGTCCTCTAAGTGGACCTAATGGAAAATTCGCCACTAAGTTTCAGCAATAACTTCGAAATTTCTTCAATCTTTTCATAACAGAAAGTTAGTACTTGCCTCTTATCATTCCTGATATTGTGTTATTATTTATCTAGATACTCTTCAGCTATACTTAATCTGAAAGCTTAATCTTTCCTATCTAATGCTTGTTATTCAGTCTAGGCTTATTACACGTCTCATGCATTGAAAGACACAAATACACTATTTCTACTCATAAACTATCTGAAAGTTCTGTAATAAACTAGTATTAGATATAAATTATATTTTTACGTGTTCAATCATTAAAGAGTATTCAACATAAAATGTTCTTTTTTCGTCTCGGCCAATAGAAACTTCGTTTATATCAATCAAAAAATCCATTTTCCTGCTTGATAAGCTCATCACTGATTCTTTAAATTTAATGTAATCCATTTCACTATATCTTTTTTCTTATTGGGATATTTATGTATTATTCTTTCTCCTTACCTCCCGAAATACCAGTGTACATCTTTTACTTTAATAAAATTATGGTTGATTGATGTAAATTGAATTTGTATAAGCCCATGCTTCGAATTTTTGTCACTTTTTATTTTATTTATTTATTTTTACATTTATTATAAAGAATCGTATAACTTTCCTATGAAAAAAAAATTATATATTCGCATTAGTTTTATAATTTATGATTACCAATTTTCTAGACTCGTTATTTATCATAAAATTTAGCTTTACATATTTCTTTCAATGTTATTTGATTGCTATAGATACGAATTTAATTTCTTCCGCGAGATATCAGTACTCATCGAGATATAGGACCAGTTTTAAATTTGGTCCCATTAAGCTTAATTTGCAACAGATTGGCTAACACGAATAAGAAATCAGGAAAATATTTTGTATCTCTAAATCACGAGAGAACGTTTTTATGATGTTAAGTGAATTGCAGAGCTTAATAGAGTCATGATTTTAACAAAATGAATTTAAATAAAAGTTTGAATAAATACTAATCAGTTTATATATTATTTTATTCAAATAAATTTTGTCTCAGACTTGGCCTATTTTTTTACGAAATGTGTTTAAGCATATCCTTTAAATTGCCGTTATGCATTTACTTTTACAAAAAGATCTTTAGTAGTCTTCCTACTGCATACTTTAAATATAAATTTACATAAATAAATTTATTTAAATATAACTTGCTGCTGTAATATTATATTTATTCATATTTATCAGAAACGAAAATATTCTTATTCTAAACGTTAACGCGAAATTGGTTATTAATTTATCATATATTCTACAGTATATAAGAGTCTATCAGCACTATAAATATAAAAATAATCGATGCACGTAGTTCGTGTAAACAAACATAGAACCATTATTATAACTATACTTCAAAAACATTAATAAAATAAGAAGCATAACAGTAATATTTTAAAATACGGTAGTCCTCGTTATATCGCGCTTGTCGGGAGACAAAGAAAAAGTGCGAGTACTAAAAATTCTGGGCTTATACTAAACAGATTATACATGCTATGGATTATACCTCTATCATCTATTATTTCATCAGCAAGTGTTTCTGAAATAAGCTTAGTTTTGCAATACAGAATTTTATTCGTCGTTATATCGTATTAATTGACATTGATGTAAACATCGATACCACCAACGCCCATTTACCACTATTGTTTCTTTAACAATGACATTTAAAGACAAATACCATTGATATAAAAACAAAATATTAGTTGCGATTTTATTATACAGTACTATATTTCATAATAAATCGCTCATTAAAAATTCGTGTAATTATATTTTTCAATAAAATTATAAGTACAGTAATTGAGAAATTAAAAAATAAATATTGAACACCAAAACTTACAAAATTGCAGAATAAAAATTTCCTAAATAGCAAAATAAAGTTACTACTGTATAAAAATTTTAGAACTTTCTGTTCAGAAATAAAGAAATCTTTTCCTTACACATTCGGCAGTGAATTCGAAATTTCACACTTTATGAGAATTGACGCAACACAGTCAATTCAGATAAAGATGTGAAATTTCGAATTCACAGAGACTTCTAAATGAGGAGACAGTACTTAAAACCAATAAATACATAAATGTTAATTGATCCGTTCACCTGTTTTGCTTATTTAGATCTTGACGAATTTATTCTTTCGCCTGCTGTTGGTAGTTTTAAAAACAATGGTATGAATAAAATACGAGATTTCGTTGCAAAAAGAAATTCAATGGTAATTGATATTTTAAAATTTATTGATTCGAGTGCTTTTAAAATTTGGCGACCAAAAAAAGCGCGATATATCCGAATCCGCGGTATAACGAGGCGCGATATAATGAGGTGCTATTGTATTTATATAATTAAAAATATACTATAGTATGAATTCTTAGTAATAATGTTTAAAAATTAAAGTTTTCGCGTCGTTACGTCAAAATTTTTCTACGCTTTCGATTACATATTATTATTAATTCAATTTTATGACGATATTATTCCGAATTGATTTAATTAATAATGAATTTAACTGTTCTTCGTAATTAATCTGAACTATGATTTGATTAGTTTTAATTTACTGAAACGTCTTTTGCGGATTACAATACTTGCTACACTTGTCAGCATTATTATTACCACTCTTCGTACAATATTAATATTTAAAATGTTTTTAAAACGAACTGTGAGAAGAAACTTGTTATATAGAAAAAAGATAGAGATTAATTTCGAATTTAAATAATTTATTTATTTTCTCTTTACATAACGCAATCATTAAATATGTCATGAGTAAATTATTATTAATAATAGTTTTCTATACAGAGAAACAACGGCTCCCTCCGTCTTACATTAGATTTTCACGCAAAAACAAGCCTTCAACCAAGGAACTCAACTTTTATTTTGTCGGAAAGTTTTCGTGAAATATTCAAGCATTCTTCTCGTTTTCAGCGACCTACACACATTAAATTTGAAATAAAACAAATTTTCTTCGGTAATTAAGTAATTATAATTATGATATTTGTATTTTCAAATTCAATTATAATTAACAGAAATAAATATGTAAAATGTTATTTTGATATATGAAAATTTAAATAATAATAAACAGACATTTTCAATTGATTTCACATACTAATATTTAAACAGCGCGCTTACTTCTTTACTGTACAGTGTTATCTCGTGCCAAATATTTCCATCAGTATAAGTGTGCACTATATGATAATACACATCCTGTGACTTTTATAAATCTAAAAATTTAAATATATAATTTATTATAATTTTTTGGCATACTCGAAGTAAATTTAATGGTTATCAAGCATATATATTGGCTTCTAGTCTGGGGACTTATTACAGCTTTTGGGGGATGTTTTCATTTGGATACCAAGAGACTTTTTTTTGGCTGTTCTACTTTAGTAAATTTATAAAAGAACTTGTAACCCGAAAAACATCTGCTTTAAACTGAAGAGGGACAGAACTGTCCGAAATGCGTGTTTAATAAAGTAGAACAGCCAAAGAAAGGTCTCTTGGCGTCCTAGTAAAAACATTCCCTAAAAGGTGCGATAAGTGTTCTGACTAGAAGACAATATATAAGCTTGATAACCATTAAATTTCAAAAGAAGGACAAGAAGTAGTTTTTATCTGAGTAAATTCTTTTAGAAAATTGCTACCTCATCGGGTTTCTGGGCATCTTTACGTTAAGTCAACTTTATGTAGAATAATAACTTAACTATGCCCATTTTATAATAAAGTCGCGATTTATACATAATTATTCAACAGGAAATTCCATAAGAGAACAAAACAAATAACTCATATCTTCTGAGGATTTAGGGATCTTGTGGTTTTTCTTCATAACATATTAATAAAGGATTATTCGGCTTTGTATAAAGAAAACCAAAATGTAATTTATAACGATTTATTTATTATATTTAAGCTACTCGACGTCAGTCAAGTTAAGCAAAATAAAATTAATTAATTAGTCTTTAATTTTCATCAGATATTTAGAGTCCAAAGTTTGTCATTATACATTCATAACGTCGAAAATAAAATAGATTATATAATATTTTTTAACGAATAAGAACTTA
The DNA here is from genome assembly GCF_030686945.1 of Centruroides vittatus. Taxonomy (NCBI): domain Eukaryota; kingdom Metazoa; phylum Arthropoda; class Arachnida; order Scorpiones; family Buthidae; genus Centruroides; species Centruroides vittatus. The sequence continues at coordinate 8,103,570 of NW_027121101.1, read as the reverse complement.
AACAATATAAAATAAGATAACTCTGGCGTGTTTTAATTTCATGAAAGAATCGACGGAACTGATTTAAACATTTTTATCTAATATTCAAATTAAGGAATTGGAAATTTTGAATTTATACTGCATCTAACTGCCTCGGGTATTCGTATAGATAAAACTTATTGTAATTTACATCGATTGAACAAAATTTATTCTTTAAAATTTAAAATTACTTCTGTTTTTCGTCTTGCCTAAGTGTTTATCCTTCCGTTCACTTTTACCGATTTTGTATTTCAATTTATTGAACTGAGAGCTTTGAATATTTTAAATACATTCTTCTCAACGAGAGAACTATTTTTTAAAATTTTCTTTTCATGAACTATTTTATTTAGAAAAGCATTTCTTTCGATACTTTTAGTAGTATAAATTTGAAAATTTTGATTAAAAATGAACAAATGTTAGTTCTATGCGCCATATTTTAAGATGCACACTAAGTCACGGCCGATATGCCGTGACTTAAACGTTTACTTTCCGAAATTAAAATTATATTAAATCCATTAAATTTGAAATAATTTTAAACAAATTTAATTTATTAAAACTTTATTAAAATATATTGCATAAGTTATAAAATCGCCTTCACTTAATAAAATAAATCAACTTAGTGGCCAAGTACTATACACAAAATTATGTAACTTATTTAAATTAAAAATTTCATTTAAAAATAGAGATTTTTATGATTTATAAATTAGTTTCTTTAATTTTGAATTACACTCGAATAATTTCTCTTCTGTTTCGCTTTATTGTCGAAAAATTAATTTAAAAACTGTAGCAATCGTGAGTGAAATCACGATTCAATTCGTTTTTTCTATTCTTTAGCAGGAAATTTTTCGATTCTGAGATTGTCTTTATAGAATTTTGGACGTATGAAAAATGATAGATTTGTTGATTCTTCTTGTTCTTCGCTCTTCATGTAACGAAAACGACTACAATATATCGTAGCGTCATTGCTTTCAAGATATTTTTATTTTGTCGTAAATCTTATACAAAAATCTTATTTTCAAATTAACAAAGCTATTCATTGAATATTAATGTATTCCTTCACTTTCGTTTTACCTTTTTTTAATATAACGATGTTATTCATTGACTTCGCGTGATAAGAAATAATTTTATCTCACGAGAATAATTTTAGTCCCATTGGTATAAAGATCTAAGCAAAAGCTCTGTTTACTACAGTTTTGAAAATTAGTTTTTCAAATATGACTATCGGATTTAGTACTTCGATTGGTACAATTTGTCAGAAAAAAAAAACAACCGAATCGATGAATACCGATCAATTTAATTTTTATGTTCGTTCCGGTAGAAATTCTTTTATGCTTTTGGTTTTCAGTTTTACTTTTCTGAGCAGAAAATTTTCGTTATATTCTTAGTTCAAGCTTTGTTAAACGGCATAATTTATATTTTTATACGTTCTAAGAAAAATAAAATCTGTGACCAAAAGAAATAAAATCCACGAGATTTGACGAAGCGAAATTACTTTAAATTTTATTAATTTCACTTCCAATTTTTAAGTTATAATTTTGATTCTGTTTCTAACTCCTCTCTAATATATATATATATATATATGTATGTATGTATATATATTAGAATATACGAATATATATATATTCGTTTAAATTAAATTGTACTTTTTTGTTCTGAATATTGTTTTTATTTAAAGACATTTCTTTCTTTCATTCGCTTTTTACTTTAATTTTTATAATTTAATTTATAGCTATCGTTGTCCAAACAAGATGCAGACAGAATCAATTAGTTAACGTACTGCAAAAACAACTTGTTACCTACTGCTAATTAATTTCCTTTGGGCAGTCAACTTTCCCCAATAAATTGTAAACACGAATAATAAGATTAGTAACTGATATAAAAATTGTTTAGTCTATAAGTGTTGTTTTTGATCGTTAACATGAATTTATTAACGAGAAAGAACGAGTTACCATGTTATAAGCCAATACAGTATTATGAATATAAATTAACGAATCTTTAATATTGCCATCCCAATAGTAAATAAATCAACGACATCGCAATATTTATTTAATTACGTCCTTGTTTCGAACTATTTTGTAGCATATACGTATTGAAAGTTACGTAAAGCAATAATGTCAACATACAAACTGAAATAAGCATTTTCAATGAATTACTGTCGGTCTGATCGTAACTTTTGAGTAATTATCATCGCAGGGCACATTTTTAAATACTTTATTCTGTAAATAATAATACTAATAGATATAATTTATATACTTTCTAATTTGCTACGCGCAATTACTGACTTATTGATATCGATAGGTCAGAATGTATATTGTAATTGTTTTAAAGCTAGAAGTTCCTAACTTATAAAATCAATTCAATTTTATTTTTAAAATATGGAAATTTGCTATCAATCGTATATTAATTGAATAAAATTTTCTTCTGCTGTCAATAGGCTAAATCATAAGAAAATTCTTGAGGATTGGATTCATGAAGTAAGTCAATGCGACCCACGAGTGATCTGTTAAAAGAGTCGCCTTTCTGCGGGAAACTAGCCTCTATTTAGGTGTTAGATACATAAAGAAAACCTGGAAAACTCTAAGCGATCAGCCCGTTGGTCGGGCGCTAACTCATGACCAGTGTTCAGTAGTTTTATCCACTCGGCCATTGATAAGGACGAACTCTTGATGACACTCTATATAAACGAAATACTAGCTTTATAGATTATTAATTAATTTATAAATTAAAGATTAAATTAATAATTTAATTAATTAATTTTTAGAATAATGAACAATTTGATATATCATCATTGAAACTATGAAAAGATATACTTTAATATGCATTGATATTACACTACACAGTTATATTTTAGATTCTATATGAAACTTTTCTAATTTTTTATTATTACGAATCGAGAAAAATGACAGAATGGTGGAATTTATTATGTTTTCACATATGAAATAACATTTTTTTTAATAATTCGAAACTTTCTCCGAAAATTAAATTAATATTGATAGACTTATGTGTTACATATAAAATAGTAGGAAAAATATTTGATCAAGCATCAGTTTTATGAAATAATAAATAATTCATTTTTAATCTCTCTCTTCGAATAAAGTTGACCTTTGTAAAAGGAAATGAAACCAAATAAATAAAAAGTGTAATTCTAAAAATATACATTACTTTCAGCAGAGTCGTAACTAGCCATTCCTGTGCCCTGTGCAAGAATTTGCATTTAGGCCCCCTAATTTATTTGGTTTGGAAAAATAATAAAACAAATACATTACAATAGATTTTTAATAAAATTTATTTTAATTTAATTTTTTTGATTTTCATTTCAACAAATTCATTAATTACATCATCATAATTAATATTTTTAACGATATTGTATTTTATTGAAATAATAGAAATATTGGATAATCGTTCTTGTCCGATAGTTGATCTTAAATAATTTTTTATTAATTTTAACTTGCTAAAACGTCTCTCGCAAGAAGCAATATAAAAGGGAAGAGTTAGAAATATTCGAAGAGCGACATTGACATTTGGGTAAGACTCAATTAAACCAAAATCATGAAGAGCCTGTAGAATATTAAGCGGAGATGCAGTTTCTATATTTTGTATAAGAGTTGTTACTTCAAACTTAAAACTTTCAATTTTACTTGTGAATTCGTACTTTTTTAAATCTTTGCTATATTTAATAGCGAGATCTGCAGCCGATTTTTTAAAATTAGCAACACTCATGTATTGTAAAGATGAGTCATAGAGAAAACAAAAATCGTCACAGATAGTTTTCATTTTTCGATAACGCCAATCTATTTGAGACAAATAGAGTGTCAAAAACACTGTAAATTTGTATTTTAAATAATTTTTCGGGTGTCAAGTTACTTCCTTCATCTGGTGTTTCATCTATTTCCATTATCTTAACTCTTTTTTTTTCGTTTATTAAGAAATCCCTTTTCTATACCCATTTCTTCAGCCAAATTTTGTACTTCCTGGAAATTTTGTTTAAAACCTGTATCTCGAAGCCCTCATAATGTACTACGTAATCCAGCAATTAATTTTGTTCCACAATCTATTGACAAATCTTTCTGTTCTAATGCTTTATTTGTTCGATCGATGCATTGTAGAATTTTATTCCATATAGAAAGAGTACAGATAAATTTATAATTAATTTGCAAAATCAATTTTGCAATCGTTGCAGCGTCCTTTCATTACTTCAGGTAATTGTAAATACAGCGCCTTTACTGCACTGGCCTTTGATGACCACCTTGTATCAGAAAAACTTTTAAGTGATAATTTTAGGCACTTCATTAAAATGTTCCAACGTATTGTTGAGGACGAGAAAAAAATTAAATAATCTCTGCACAGTACCAAAAAAAGTAATCATTCCTGAAGTTGTAGATGCAGCGTGGACACCAGCTAAACTTAGATTATGAGCTGCACAAGGTACAAATATTGCTAAATTATTAATTTTCAAAATACGTGCACTTACTCCTTTACATTTGCCAGCCATATTGGCACCATTGTCAAATCCTTGCCCCCTGCAATCCCGAATATCCAATTTATCAACTTCTGGTTTATTTAAAATTTCAGTCGATAAACCTTCTCCCGTTTTTTTTCATGTGACTGAATAAAGTTGATGAAGCTTTCTTCAATCGTTACCTTTCCATTACAATGAGCATGGACATATCTTATCATATGACTCATTTGGTCTTTTCTTGAAACATCAAGGGTGCAGTCGAATACAATGGTATAGTACTTTGCTTTCTTAATTCTGCGTATGATTTCATTTCTAGTTTTGTCCCCAACTAATTTTATTATTTCATTTTGAATAGTGGGTGAGAAATAAAAAACCGAACTTTTTTTATGTTTTTCGATATGTTCCTTTAAAGTAGTATTATAATGGCTAGCAAATTCAATCAAATTTTTAAAAATGCCGCAATTTGGATCGCCAATAATTTCATTTAAACCTCTAAGAGCAATATTATTTCTGGCACAGAATAGAATAGCATCTAATATTATTTTCAATATTTCACGCCATATCATTTTTCCTTGTTAATATATAATCATTAATTGCATTTCCTAATTTTATATATATATATATATATATATATATATATATATATATATTCCATCACTTTCCATTTCACATACGAATTTCGGTGCTCCGGAGAATTTTCGTGTAAGAGAATAACCGGATAAAGATGCTTCCAATCATGAAATCCTTTTTGTTGGTCTGAAAGATTATGTGATTTGTGTCCAAAAAGCATGCAAGGAAAGCAAAATACTGCATTTGATTAATCGAATATAAAATCCACTTTCTTTTAAAAAATTTCTCCATTAATTTGTTTAACATAAAATCAGTCTTTTGTAAATTTTTTCACTGAATCGTCTGCTTTCAATGTGTTAAAGTTAATGTTGTCGCCTTGATCCGGACCATGTGTGACAAGGGAATATATTAATTTATTAGTAATAGTAGGCCAGGAAAGGGGATCGTTGTAATTTAGCAGTTTCTTCTGGAACAGTAGAGCACATATTTTGTACAGTGTTATCGATTTGTGAGACAGTGCTTTGTGCAGGTTCGTCCTCTTTTGAATTATTATGGGGCAACTGTGGTAAAATATCTTCTAAAGTAATAGATTTTACTTCTTGCAGTGGCTCCTTGTTTTTGCTTCTCTGAGAATTGTCGTTCATTGAAGGGGTAGATGTCAAATGTAGTGTTGTATCATCAGCTTGTGAAACCCAGTAGTAGGTTTGGCCTCTTCCGCACTTCCTCCGTTCTCTGGTGTTTCTGTACTTAGCCATTTAACAAATTGTTGCGACATTGACTTGCATTCTTCTAATTTTCGTTTCCTTATATTTCTCTTTTGTGCACCCGACAGTTGCTTAGACATTTTTAAACTAGAACTAAACAAAAATATTATTTTTAACAAGTATGAAACTGTTAGTATACAGTTTACAGTATCTTATAACTATTATTTATAGAGCGAATGCAAGCACATGATGAAATATCATTTGCTTGGATGCTCTCGTATCCCATATTCCCATGTCTTTTTCCAACCAAACATTTTACAGAAAATAATAAAAACCTAAAAATTCGTTGCATATAAAATTAATTATTAAAATTTTACTATAAAACTTAAATGTACATTAAAAAGTACTAAACGAAATAGTCTACAAGTACATAAAAACTTAACATTGCAAATCACTTCACTATACAAATACAAAAGTACAAAATTACATACAGAAATAACAAAAAGCCAACATAACAAACTTGACAGAGGTAGCCAAGCACGTCCGTCACGTGTCTGTTAATGAAATCTTAATATTAATCAAATAATGTTGATATTATTATTTGCATTTTTACCTGTTTTCACAAACACAAATCTAGTGACTACGTTGCTGTATTCACACTGTAACCTAACTGTAGATAACCTGATTTGAATTACGGATTCTGCCCCTCCGATTCGTCACAGAACTCGAATAACTAAATATCGTAACACAAAAACAACTTTAATCCTTAATTTCGCTTTTGGACTCCACCACTTCACTACTGCTTCCACTCTCTCCCGATCTTCTACCTACTCTTCTGTCCCCCTTTTCCGCCTTTTCTCCCTTCCTTTTTATGGCCCTTTCTCTACATTTTCTTATTCATCTTTACGACTGCATGAAAATAGATTGCACCTGGTAGTGGTCCGTCTGGATATGCCGGTTCCCGTCCTCACCACCCGGCCGCCCCATTGTGGGCCTGGCCGAACCCATAATGGGCTTGCTATACTATAAGAGGCCCTCTTAGTGCCCACAGGGCGAAAAGAATTACAAAAAAAAAAATAGCATCTGTTAATTAATATTGTTGCCCATAAAGCTATATCACTTATTAATTCCATGTCTATATCGAAACATTTTTTTGGACTATTTCTATCTTCTGCGTTTTCGCAATCCCTTTTTTCGGTAGCATTTTAAAGACCTCAGGGGTCCCTTTGGGGCCCTACGCGGCCGCATAGTTCGCTTACCGCTTAATCCGCCGTTGAGGTATACACCACATATGTGTACCACTATAAAGCAAAAAATGATGTCAGAATTTCTGTACCCCTTTTACAAGCTTGAGACTAAGATATTATTCGAGAGTTACCACGTTTTTAATTCAGCAATTAAAAAAATCCCCCGGCAGATTTACTTTTGTTACGAAATGTTACCTTTACAGATTTCTAGCTCTGCATACTGTAGAAAAATGAAAAAATACGGTTTTGTATATCGTAATAATATTAGTCGTTGCCAGAGAGTGCTATAAAACAGAGAAAAATCTGTAAATTTGAAAACTATAAACATGAATTTAAATTTCTCAAAAAAATAAATTAAAAAAATTTCAAAAGTCGCTACTTTTGGCTGATTTGTCTGCGGTTGCGCTACGTCACTACGTCCCTCTAAAAGTCGCCACGGTTGGGAACACTGGTGAGCAGACATCTAGGGTCTAAGTAACTCAAAATGTAATCGCCAAACCGCGCTGTAGAAAGGCGAAAAAATTTTAAATTTAAAAATATAATTTCTTGTGAACAGCAGTTTGGGCCCCCCTTCCAAGTGGTCCCTGTGCGGTTGCACCTGTTGCATCTGCCTAGTTACGGCTCTGACTTTCAGTTTGATATTCATCTCCTTCTCCTATAGATTGGTATAAAAATGTTATTCTTTAATAATAACTTTTTATGCACTTGAAAATATTACTTAATTTAAAAAGTTTAAAACTAAACTTTTAATTAATTCTACATTTTAAAAGTCATATAACTTGGATGCTGATTTCTTCTTCTGTCATAAAAATTCTGAATTTTATTTAGCTAAAAAATTAATAAGATTATTTCTAGGAAAAAGGAAAAAAATCTAAAAATTTTAAAATAAAAATAGAATTTTGAAAATATTTTTATCAACGTTATTTAATAAACTAAATGTAAAAATAAAATAGAATGTATTTTAGCATGTTTTCATTAAATGTTTCTTTCGTTCAACATTCTATCTGCTTTTATTCTCTGTTTATATAGCATAATATACAGATTCATGCACTTGAGAAAATTCATAATTTAGACTGAATAGCTCATTCTTACCGCAACTTCACCACCATCGTAGCAAGGCTTTAATGTAAAAACAATAGTTGGTGAGAGTTAAACGAACTTATTGTTCTCACTTTATAACTCACCCATTCATAACACTTTAATTAATACGTTAATAATTACTTAAATATTCTTAAATATAATAAACAAATCCCCCATACAGGTGGACAAAATGTTGAAAGACTGTTCATAAATGAATTTAAATAACGATAAAATGAAAAAGTCAGTAAAGGAAATCAAATGTTTTAGCATTTTTGTTTATTATCACAAAGCAATATTTTTATTATTCTTCTTGTCTTCCAATATTGAAAAATGTAAGATGCTCAAGATGATGTGACGATGGTTCTAACTATAAAAGTCTTTTATTAAGATAAAATATTTTTAAACCACTAAAATGTATATTGAATTATTTATTGGTTACATTCATAATGATTATTTATTTATGTTTTTAACAATTTATATAATGTTTATATACAGTTATACCTTGATATTCACACCCCTTATATCCGAATTTTTACAGTAATATTTTAATATAAGATATAAAATACAGTATACAGTTTTCTTGCTGTCTACTTACTGCACGTTAAAACGCAGTTCAAATACATTTCTAAGGAATAAGTTACAGTATTTTTCCATACAAAATTCTACTAGACAAAATTTTATCGAACAGAATCCCACCAAACAAAAAATACACGTTAGACTACATAAACTTAGCATTAGAATAATATATTTTTTAGTGTTTATTAGTGGACATAACCATATGCTCGTTACAAAGGCAGGTTTTTGCAGAAACCATGATTATATGAAAATAAAAATAGTTATAAACTTTTATTTCTAATTTATTCAGAAATAAATAAAATGGGAACATGCGTGTAGATATTCCATGAAATTCATTTCGGCATACCCACTCATCACTGTTAAAGTTAGTGAACACGGTAATTATATTGTATTCTCTAGGTTTAACAGTGATAAATATGAGATTATTTTCGTTCGATTTTTACCGTTCGTGATAAATCCGTCTCGTGCGAAAACAGTTCCTTTTTTTCTAAACTTGTCTGTAAATACTAATTTATCTTATTTTGTTTTAATATAGCAGTCTTCGGTAATTGTTTACAAACATTTACTAAGTAAAGGTATCCTATTGAGGATTGCTGCGTTATTGACATCTAGATAATCTTCATATACGAGTATGTTTATATTTAAAGTTAACATAAATTTCATTATTTGTATAAACTAACCTCTATAAAACTCAATTAGAGTTATCTATAAGGAAAAATTCCAAATTACTCTTTGTTTGTTTGCATTTCTCTCTCATACCGATTTGCTCCCGCTAAAATATGGGCGCAGACATTTTGTTACATACGGAAAAAGTGCGGGTACCGATTCTTATTGGTCAAATTTGAATCGCTTCCGATTTTTTTCGGCTGCAATTGAAATTAGAGTATAATTTTTATCGAGTCGATTTAGTCAAATCGTTGCAATTTTTATCTGTACAAATCCTTGTTGGCTGAGACGTAAATTGCTACAATTTTCAAGGAAATTGTACCGTATTCGCTCCCCTATAGAAATCGTTGATTCGCCTGTTTATATTCTCGACAGCTATAAAATGGAACTCCTTCGTCCTGATCAACTTTTATGCAAATAGCATTCATCCGAACATTTTGAGATTACAGTCACATTATTTTTTAGCATAATTAAATTAATACTCATCACATAATCTATAGTATAAAAACTGAAAGTTCTTTTTATAATATAGTATAATAAAATAAATGAATAAGTTACTTAAATATAATCCGGAATTTATTAACGAATTTTCAAACTGATATTTAAGAGATTTCATAAGTTTTGATGTAAAACTTCAATTTATTTTTTCTTATAAATCAATAAAAAAAATTATAATTTGTACATTATAGCATCAGAATCTCGGTTATTTATTATTTAGCCAAGTTTACTGCAAGTACGTGTGTAGGATTTTTAAAAGGGTGGAGTTTCGAAGAAAAAGCACAATACAGTAGAGTGAGGACTCGATGAACGGGTACAAAATAAATGTAGTTTAAATAGTATACAACATATTTTTTCTTATAAAATGGGAAGGGTTAAACCCCAAAAAACTGTGCACAACCTTGTAAGATGTCAAGGAAATTTAGATATTAGTAGGTTCTGTATATTTTTTATATTAACTTAATCCTCTCATTTTTACAATGATTGCATTGCACTAGGTTTTTTTCTCGATAACACTAGTTATATAGCCAATACAATCAATTTCCTCCATTTCCAACAAGAGTTTGACTACAATGGAATTGGCTACTTACGTGAGAGATAAGCAAACGAAAGCCGCGATTGAAAATTTCTCGCTACCAATCATTCGATTGATCAGGAATTAAGTGAATGAATTGAAAAATGCACACTTTTACACATTCATATCAGTGTACCTAATTAAAACAAAAGAGCAAATTCACTAATTCAAAAAGTATTATGACGAAAATCACGAATTCAACAACTCTTGTGATTTAGAAAAAATTTTAATTAATTTGATTCTCTTTCGTTATTTCGATATTAAATTATTTATTTTCAGTCTACAATAAATTATTAATATTTAATAATTATATTTGTGAATTACCTACGTCTGATTATTTTAATGTCATAATATATTTAATTAGAAAGTATTAATTAATTCATCTTTCTGTAAAACTAATAATTATACCAACAAAAATTACTGGATAATTATAGTATTTCGACTGAATGCGGATAACAGGACTTTATTTTCAATGTAGAGATATAACAGTCATTTCTGCTTTACTGAAATGCCATTTCAAGGAAGTAGATAGAACTATGGTATATCTGATCATCAAAAAATCGCGAAGAAATATTTTTGGAAAGATTTGGTCCTTAGATCTTTTTACATCTTTTGAAAGATCCTTTTGAACTTTCTCTTAAGATAAAAGAGTGATCAATTTTTCAACTTTTACAGTCTAGTTGACAAAACTTATCATCCTTTCAATCAAACTTTGAAACAATATCTTAAAGATTGCTTGTATTGAAGATTATTAAAAATTGATTTTTTCCTATTTTTTCGTTATTAAAAATATATGTCTTTAACAATTCTCTTCCTTTAGTTTTCTCGCAACTAAAAACAAAAGAAAAAGCAATTATTAAAGATATATTAATATACAAATTTTTTTTTACTCAACTCTACAAAACTGGCAATTCTCTTATTTTTTATAATTACCTTTACATTAATTTAAATAGTTATAAATTTTTTATTGTTTATAAGAAATATTCATCAGAATTTCCGTTCGCAGATAAACTTCTTTTTCAGTATCTTAAACTTTATTTATTTGATTAATGTAACTAATTTTCTCTGAAGTCTCAGACATTTGTTTTAACTTTATTTAAATTTCAGGTTTTATTCTTGTTTCGAATCGAACTCATTAATTAATTAATTTAATCTTTACGATCTGTTTTTCTAATTTGAACGTTAGGCATTGCTTCCTTAAGGAGTTTTCTCTGTCGCATTTATAAAATAAAAATCATTTTCTGAAATATTTTATAAAGAAATTTCATATCTGATTCTTTAATATAGAGATTAATCAAGGGTTTAATGATCTTTTGATTTTGTTTAACGACGTCTATCGAAAACAAAAAATCGGTCATACGACACTTAGCACCTCTTACACAATGCAGGTTTACTCTTTCTAAATCAGGTAATGCTAGACCGTGTCAATACACCCGGCTAAACAATAATTTGTGGCAGAAAAAGCTATATAAAAGTAAATTATTAGACTGGGATGCAATAAATACTTATTGTAACCGCATGTCATAGGTCCGATGATTGGATGTTATTAAAAGTATAACAGATAAATGAGGACATTTATGCAACGTGCAATCGTTAAAGAAGGAGAATGATGGCCTCTGCGTGGATGTAGAAAATGCAGTATTCTACATTTTCTCAGGGAGAAAGTAGCTTTAATTTATTACATTTTCAGTTGATTTTTTCTTCTGTGTACTTTGTTTCATAAATTATGAGGTGATTTTACTTAGTAAACAGTTCATTTAATTTATTTATAGTACTACGGAGCAAAGGGAATCGTGTTTTTAGACAAATAATATTATAGATATAAGAAAACCTATCTCTTTTCGGATTCATTTGCATCTCTACAGTTTTAATATCGGAAAATAGTCTCCATGGCGACCACGACTAAAGTAATCGTACGTGTTGTTGCTACAGTATATCAATCGAAGATGAAAGATTATTGTATCTGTCGGAAAAAACTGTTATTTTCCGTAACTTAAATAAGAAAAATGTAGGCTCATATGCTTCTTTTGATGTATACTTTTAAGAATTAAACGATATGAAACGCATCATAAATTTTTATCGGTAATTTGGTTAAATTTTTTTTTCCTTTCCTAATATTGAAATGGATTTAAGGTTAGATATTCAGGAGACAAACATAAAACACTCTCTTAATGGAAACCATACTTCAACTTTCCTGCGAAGAGAATTACTTTTATTCGATTCTTTAAAGAGGGATTTTCGGATGAAAGAGGAGTTTTAAATTTTCATCATATTATAAAGGAAAATATTCTGATTTTTATCATAGAAATTTTAATGCTGTTCTAGTTTGTTAAAATTTTAAAATTGAAGATAATTTTTATTTCTGTACTCTTGCTAAGAACAAACAGCTGAATATAATTTTTTTCTATTTTAATTCCCAATTGTTATTGTGAATAAAAAAGGGAGAGATTTCTTATTTTGCATATTTAAATAGAACTTTTTTTAAGTTTATGTGGATGTACAGCATATTTCAAAATATTCTCAAGATGAATTTTCTTCAAAATTTAATCCTTTTTAAACAAGCATTATATTTTTAAATTTTCCTCATTATTATAAGCGAAAATAGATAAGAAAAAAACAATATAACAAAAATTTTTATTTTTCGATTAAATTTTCCTTATCTCATTTTAGAAGGATTCTTCTTCTGACTTCCTTAATTAAGGAGATTCATTTTTGTTGAATAAAGGTTAAAATTTTCAAGAATCTCGTCACGATCTTTCTCTAATTAATGTCCATCATACATACAAAGCCCTTATAATAATAATTTTAATTGGAAATACTCAAAATACAGAAGAAAAAATTAATCGTTAGATAAATTTATGACATAACAGAATAAAAATTTAATTATTATTAGTAAATATTTGTAATTTAATTAAAACTTGTTCGAATTTCTAACAAATTATTGACACAATTCATCAGCAACTCTTTATCGATTCTACTGTTTATTCGAATAACTGAATTTAATTAACATAATTTGATGCAATGCTATCGATCAAAACTTCATTGCTATGAAAATTGCGTGAAAAAATACAAGTAACAGGTGAAACAAAAACAAAATATTTTGAAAATATAGCATCTGTATGAGTTCTCACACTATTTCGATCAAGACTTCATATACTTTCCATGCGATTGAAGTTGCCTGTGGAGACAATTTTATCTACAAAGAGTAAATATTCCTCTCGGAATTATAAAGTGATTGACTACGAGTGAAGAATCGATGTTGATTTAGTTTATGATGATATCTTTATTCATCCATGTATAATGTAATATGGTAACTTAATTAAATTCGGATGAGAAATATATATATATATAATCATTATTTATAAATCAGATAGTTCGTAAATTTGTTAAAATATGCCTTATTTATAATTTAAAAATTCTATAAATATAAACTACATAAATTATACCTTCGAGTTATTTTTATAAAGCAAGAACCTTAGCAATCTACATAATAACAATTCTATTCATATTCAAATAGAGTAATATAATTTTATACATATTGCTCTAATGTATTAACTTATCTCAGAGTTTTATAATTTGAATCGAAAAATACCGCTGATATTTATTTCCTATATTAAAAAAATCAATGGTATTTTCCGATTCAAATTCGAAACTTGTAAGAATCGCATCACCCCTATGAGAAGTATTCACGAGAGTTCAGTCAATATGGGTTTCCTTCATTTAAAATTCAAAAATATTTGTTTTTTTACTGTTGAATGAAGTTTGTTTGTCTAATATAATTAGGCCGTCGTTGTAATTTTTCAGTCGTGTAATTCTGCTCACGATGTAAAAAAATAAAAAAATAAAATAAAAGAGAAAAGAAAACTAAAGCTACTTAGCAAAAGCACCAGAATTCTTTAATCCAGTTAGTAAGACCACATCTCTACTTTTGTTTCCCGAAGGGTTGTGGGGTGTATGACCAAATAATAAACTCGATCTTAGTAGATATACACCACGAACAAAAAATACTAAAATATTATTTGGTAAATATCACTTTATCACTATTGCAATCGGTTAATTGAGTTAGTTGAAAATTAAATACTGTATATCTGTATTATTTCAATACTTTTTCAACTTGAATTCAATGCGTTTTTTTTAATGCGGTCCCTATCCCCCGCATAAAAACAGGTTTGACTGTACTAATTATTTTTTTAAGATAATTATTACGGATTTTTATATGAATTATCAACAAAATAACAATGAAAAAATCAAAAATAATAATCCGTTATAAATTAATTAAATTTTATTTATTTATTTTAAAATTTATATCAAACCACTTCACATTAAAATTTTTATAAAAGTCTTACCTTATATTACACAATGTAATTTAATTGCCGTAAATGATTAACAGATCAAAAGAATAAAAATAATAAAAATAATGTAAAAGATCTGGAAAAATTGTTTTTTAAAATAAGAAATAAAAGAGGAAAAGGCAAAATTTTGCTAATTATAATGAGTATTATTATTTAAAGATTCTTATTATAAATTAATTATGCATTTTTAAGGTAAACGTAAAATTAAAATTCTGTTCATTTTCATAAATTTCATTAAAAATGAATAATAACTGCTTTGAAACTCATTAATATTAATGAGTAATCAATATTTTGTTAAAACTTCACATTATATACAAGAGAAATATTATTTAAAGTCCACATCTATACATGTTTACAAGAATTTTTTTTTTTTTATTCGAGAACTTCATACAAAAAATCATTCTGTATCTATACGTTATATACAGTGTAAAGCACCTGGAGTTCGTTGTCACTTTATACAATTGAAATTCTATTTTTCAATATCACAAAAGTGTTTTCTTATTTTCCTTTCGATTTCGATAACATCCTCCTTTTCAAAGTTATTAAATCTATAGAAATTACAAGAATAATATAGGAAAAGTTGTGATTTTTTTTAAATACAAAGACAATATTTAGTTAGTAAAAACTGTTTTTATTTTCATGTATTTTCATCAGTTAAAATACATTGCCTGAAACAGTGCGAGAATTGTAATAATAAGATTTGTGTAAGCTATTGTTGAATAAAATGCAAAACTTAATACGATTATGCTAAAAGATACCATGAAAACTTTGCAATATCATTTGATAAATTACACCGTAAAAGAAACTTTACCTTATTTTAAATATATGTAATGTAGTAGTAGTAGTTCAGCTTCAAAGTAACTCGTTAATGAGATATAATTATATTCCATGTTTAAAAATTAATTTTTTATATTGACCTCTTATATTTACCATTTAAATAAAGAAATGTGAACTATTAAAAAGTGTTTAAGTTTTTTTTAAATTAATGTATTTGTTATCTAAATGACGATGAAATTATTTAATTAGAAAATTGAATATTTTTAGGGGAAAAAAAGACTTATAAAGAAATTACTCTTGTTTTAATGAGCCAATAGCGATAAAATGTGGTAATGCCATTTTATCCACATTTTTTAACTGAACAGTTAAGAATATTATACCTGAAGCATACATTGTGTAAAAAAAGGATAAAAATAATTTTAGGGAAAATGTTACTTTATTCACAAAAACATCCTGTACATGATTGCCATTTAAAATGTCAGCATTAAGATTTGTGTCAATGGATGGATTGATTGAGGAGAAACGCAATGCAATACATGGATGATCGGCCAAGGTAAGTGCCTCCTAGGACAGTTTCTATGAGAAACTGATTCTTATTTAGGTGTTAGACAAGTAAAGGAAACCAAGTATGGATGGAAATTGTACGTGGAAAGCCGTTGGTCAGGTGCAAACCGGCAATCTACTACTAGTGTTCAGTAGTTTTATCTATTCGGCTACTTGGGGTTCGATTGGGATCAATGTATATAACATTTGTGTCCTATATAAGGAGACTGCTACCCTGTAAGGTAGCAATAGTTTGATTTTATTCGATTACGGCAACGCGACACATGGGCGATTTGCCTAGGAAGAATGATGCCTCCCGGGAGATCTTTTATGGGAAAATGACCCCTATTTAGGTGTTACTAACATGAAGAAAACCCGGAAAACTCCACGTAAGAACAAACAGCGTGGGGCCGCGCCCGTTGGCGAGGCGCGAACCCACGACGGACTACCAGTGTTTAGTGATTTTATCCACTCGGCCACTGGTGGGCGTAAGGCAGCAATAAAAATTTAATAAAGCTGAAAATTCGATTATTTAATTAAATTCTTTATCATATGCTTATTCTTATTTTTTGATTAATCATGCTTATCTGAAAATCATTTGCGTTGCACAAAATATTTTTTTTTTTCGAAAACTTATTACAATGACACGATAATGTATAGTGAGTAGAACAATTATCAGAAATTCTACTTATCGATTTTTTTCTGAACTATTTTAACAAAAGATTGTTTGTAAAATCCTCGGATTTTGTAACATAAATCACGGGTGTAATTAACTCATTTGATAAAAATCGATCACTGGAATAAATGCAAACGATAGTCGGACAATCATTGAGCACCTTTAAAAAATCGTGCATTGCATCAATTACACTTATTTTTAAATGTTATTTTACTTTGTTATAAATTATCGTATCATCTAATTTTTCTTCTTCATACTCCGTTTGACTCAATATAAATCGATTTGAAATTTCGAAACTTCAAATTTAATTAATTTTTTTTCCCTTATTTTAACCAGTACAACACAATCTTCTTCATCAGTGCCAACTCTAGGTATGATTAAACTGCTCAGGTGCACAGGATGACGAGAAAAAATGGGCGCAAAATTTACGCTATATTATTCATTGACAAACCCAGGGCGCTCCAAAACTTCTTGCACAGGTGCAGATATGGCTTGAACCTGTACTATTCTTCATAAAACATTATTATTATTAATTTAGAAAAGAATCGTTTGAAATTAACTTATATTGGCCTTTTTTTAATACACTTCTGTATATTACTATTATTTAATACATTAATACTGAGTCTATCGAGCGTGAGAAGTATTATAATTGCTTAAGATTTATAAGCAGGATTTCGTATTTACTTATTGAAATAATGACAATTTTTCGAATATTATGATTAATAACGTCAAGTAAAAACTCTAATGTCAATGTCAAACCAATAAGATTAATTCTATAGTTATTTAATTCATATATTTTATAAAGTGAGTCATATAGATATTTCAAAAAATTAACATAATTTTTTTTAAATACCCAAAACTTCGAATTATTACTTTATATTATATTAAATCTATCGATTCTGGTAGAACTGTAATAATCAACATAAACTATTACCTATACATCTCCAAGCAATTCTTACTGTCCGCCATTGATACAGTAAAATAAATGATGAAAATATTTGACAACTTTAGCATTTAAATGATTGAAATAATATGAAAACATGAATTATTTTATTTTATAACGAATTTATTTCATTATATTTATTAAATGCATATGTATATATATATATTATTTAGATATCAAATTTTAAACACTATCATAAAAAAGACGCATGCGTATATGCTATATGTAAGTGTTTTCTAAACGAATTAACAAAGGTGACCCAAATAACCGTGCTGGATAATCGAGATTCTATTTTTTATCATTTATTTTCCTTCCGCTTATCTCGGAAAGAGTATGGGAATGTCACTAATTCACTTAAAGTTATTCTTTTTTTACAAATAATTTACTCTTATTCTTAAAATTGAATTAGTATAGATTAACTGGAATAAAAGTTTAAGCATCATTAAAAATTATATTAGTTTTAAAAGTAGACATTTTTTTTATTGCATTGCATATGCGACACAGATGCGTTGTTATAAAATTAATTCCATATTGGATTATTTGGATTATTTAGAATATGAGTAAAAATATTTTACAAGAGATAAAAAACCATAAAAAATTTAATTATTTTCTCGCCATTTAATCATTCTTGTTAAATGATTTTTTCACGCAGTTGCGTGAAAACGAGCAATTTTAGAATTCGATGAATGAAACGTTAGTGTGACGTCAGGAATTATTCGTAAATTGCATCCAATCATATTTGAAAACAAAAATAATGAAATATTCGAATTTAATTATGTATGTGATCCCCTCCCTATTAAAATAAAAAATAAAAATATATAATTGTATGAGTAACGAACGTGTCTCCATCTCTGAATATAAATATTAATTTCATAGAAAAGTTTTAAATTTATAAAAAAATTAACGGTAATAAATTGAAAATAAATATATTAAAAATCATATAAACAAAACGAATCTTTTATGAAATAAAAAGTTATTGATTATTTCGATTATTATGATTATCAATATAAACAAGTAGTAATATTATTTAAAAATTCTTTCATTATATATTTAAATATAAGTAATTACTGGTTAGTTAGAATATTTAAATTTATTTTAAGATTTCATTAAATTAATTATTAAAATATAAATATTGAGTGTTGATAAAGCGAAATTATTATGCTGCCCTCTGTTGATACAAATATAAATTATTTAACAACAAATCATTAATATTTAAATATATAACGATTTCTTCTTGTATTGTATATGTATATATTTGATAGAATTACGAATTGTTCATTTTATTTAAAGTTACTTTAATTTGAAATTGATTTTTTAAATATAAATTATATAAAATAATAAAGGCCCATTAATGTTTACAGATTGTTGTATCAACTAAATATTTGATGTGTTGTGTTGCTATTTAGATTAACTATAAAAAATTTTTCTGTTGAATTTATCATGTACTTAATTTTAACTTGTGCTTTAGGCCTATCCATAATATAAGCATGAATAAATTTAAATTCAAAGATAGACAAACTAAAGTTGATATTTTAAAAAAATGAATAAAATAAATATAATTATACTAACTTAATTTTTAACGTAATCGCACCTTTAATTATATTTTAACGTAATTTAATTTAACTTGTTACTATCTTTTAAGTTTGTTACAAATTAATACAAATGAAGAAAGTCATTAAAAGTGTTAGTCAAAATTCGATATTGTGACGAAACATAACGTCGAGTCCACGTGACTCGACAACCAATCATCGTCAGAATGAAGGTAGTGGGAGTTGTTACTTTTGTCAGTTTGGTTGACTGTGTTTAAGCATTTAGGGCGAAATCGTATGTACGAAGTTGTGCATCATGTATGTATCCAATTGATAAATTCTTGTACTATTTATTAGTTTATAAAAAAGATTTAATTATATATTAAATTATAGGGCTACCGTACTACTCTATATGAAAATTGCGGCTATTATTTTAGGAATTTCTGCCGGGATAAATGGATATCCAGATGCGGGTTTGGGATGTCATCCACGTTCTTATACTTACATGGCTAAGCGAACCGACGAATTTGGAAGGAAATGTTGGGATGATATTACTACAATCGCTTGTTGGGGGAGATGTGATACAGCAGAGGTAAGTTAAATCATTTATCTTGAATTTTATATTTTCGTGTACAAAAAAGTTAATTTCTAAACAATTTCCAGATTGCTCATTGGAAATTCCCTTACAAAATTTCATTCCACCGCGTGTGTATCCACGATAAAGTAAAATTAAAACAAACAACTCTCCAATTCTGTGATCCAGGAGTAGATCCATCTCTACGAATCTACCGATATCTTGAAGCCAAATCGTGTTCTTGTAAAGTTTGTAGAAGTGAAACTACCAGTTGCGAACCTTACAGGACAATGTTTCCTTCGGAATAGTTATATTAACGTAATATAATTAGTCTGTAACTATCAGATTTATTTGTAATGAAATTATACCTGTCTGTATAAGCAAAAATTGATGTAAGCACATGCTTCATATCAATCTTGGATAATGTTTTAGCTGTAGATAATAAAGTTGCTTCTATATGACTAGTAACAGAAATATATCATTGTGAGACAAATCAACAATGAGATGTTCCTGTTACTATTGGATTAATAGCTTTTCTTTCAAACTTGTGTTGATGTTTCTTTGTTTTTCGAATCATCAATCACTCTTAGGAAAATTCACTAAGGATATAAGATTTTCTTTTGTTTGTTTGTTTGTTTTTGTGGCACACAGCTTTGAATAAAATAAAGATCTAAAAATTTCGAAAAATAATTTATTATACACAAATATATTTAAATTCTATTTTTCTGTCATTAAAATAAAATATTATTGCAGAATTAAAATTATAGAAAGACATTTTTATTATAATAATGTGCATGTTAAAGCAGAAGTAATTTACATATTGTTTAAAATGTATTTTAATTACAATAGATTTTATACACGTTATATTGATACTTTATGTATTAATTTTTGACAATGCTTTCTTTTGAAATAATAGGGGTGAGCAATGAAGTGATATTAATTATCGTTTTAAAGATATTAGAAATTAAAAAGCTAGCTTTCCCAAATTAACTAAATTAAAGTTATTTTTAATCAGAAACATTACAGATTCAATCTTCGTTACATTTTAAGTTTACACTTCAGTACAGATACATTGAAGAATATTGCAGTACATTAATACTTAAGACATTGAAAACAAGAGCATTTTATAGCTGACTTGAATACCAAATCTCTTAATCCATCTAAACACAGCACTTGAACGTTCACCTAAAAATAAGAACAAAAACTTTAAATATATTCAACATTTAAAAATTAAAATAAAATTAATAAACCATTATTTTATATCGAATTAATAATAAAAATTACTATAAAGAACAAAGGTCAACAACATCGAACATAATTTCAAAGTTAATATTGTAGAAAGTTGTTTTACACGCGTCTCGGATATTATATAATGAACTATCCACTCCCATTTTAATTTCTTTCTTAGATCCCTAAAGACGCATTTTTCTATCACGAAATGTTTTTTATTATTGTTACAAACTAGATATATACCCTATTTTAATCTATCGAGTTTATAATACATTAAAACATTCTTTAACAACTTACATCTTCAGTCTCCATAATATTACAGCATTTTGCGTACGAAGTCAACCTTTGATTAGGATTGACTTTAATAGTTCCTTCTGGAGATGGGACTGAGTACGAATCACAATATCCTCTACAGGCATTTGTTGTCACTTGAAACTCAACACAGTCCGGAATGCTGATATTTCTCGTGTGTCCTATATTGAAAAATAATACTTTATGTTGCTATTTCTGACAACTTAAAGTTGAATTTATTTCGAAAATTTTTAAATTTCTAATCTAAAGCAAACATTATAATACTTTTTTGTTTTTATAAATTTATAGGAAATGCAAAAATAATACGCGTTAGTTATAGACATGTAATGTTGATAAGATATAGAATTGTTCAAAAAAGAAGTACAATTTTCAATCATTTTAGAAATAAACAAGTTTTTTTTACATTCTTTATAGAAAGTTCCTATCTAAACTCAAACATTATTCTATCATAACAGATAAATTCACCCGAAGCAAAATATAAGATCTCATAACTAGTAAAAAAAAATAGTTTTGTCGGAAAAAATAATAAAAATAAATCAAAATTTTAAATTATTTTTTTTAAATTTCATTTATCTAAATTGAAAACGTCACAATTTCACAATTATTTTCAATCCAGATTAAATATTAGATTACAGTAACGTAACTTCTTTAAACTATATGTTACATTGTAACATTAGCCATTCATTGTTCTGTTTATCTTATCTAAATGAATAAATATAAAATAGACAAAATCCTATATTTGTAAGGAATCTGTGCGTAAGCCATCTGCAAATAATATTGCTCCTTCGCAAGTTACAAAAAATGAAATAATTTGATATAATGGTGCTAACTTATCGTATACAATTGCGGTCAAATCGTATTTTTACTCTTGTTTCGATTAATTCTAAAATATATAATTACGTAATTATAAAATATTAAATTCAGGTTGTGAATTGATACCATAAGTTATTGATTTATCGTTTGATTTGTGTGACTAAAGCATTATAAGGTATACGCCACAACGTGTATTAATAAGCTTATTAAGAAAAGTAAAGGTTATAATGAGCTTGTTAATAGATTAAATATTAATTAAAATTAATAATGATTTAATAACAGTGACTCTACAGATATCAAATTTAAAATATCAAATAATGAAACAACGCGTGTTATTCATTATCGCTTCCCTCTAACAAAGTGTTTCTCGACAATATCTAATAGCAATTAATTATTAAGTTATAAATTAAATACAATTTTATTTAAAGTAATTTTAGAATGACATTAACTGGGTTTTTATTTACAGAAATTTTACGTTTTACAATCTTCAATAATTAGCATAATTAGTTGAATCGTTAATCGTTACTTAATTATATTAATTTACGATGAAAGTAATTAAAAAACTTAAAAATTACTTACCGACACGATAGCATCCCGGTTTATCCCAGACATTCCCACCAATAACGTGACCGAATAAAGCGATGCAACAGGTTAATAAAATGAACCGCATCTGCAAAAATTTAACAATTAATTTACGTTAAAAGAATTTTTAATTTATTTATGCAATTATACTGTTTTAAACATAAATTAAATCTATAATTTATATTTTATAAATAGAGAATAATCTGGAGTTTATTAAATAAAAATAATGTATATTTAGTTCTGGAGTGCTAACAAGTTTAATATATTTAGCCACGGAGGACAAGAACAACTTATCAAACTCGCATCTTCTTCTTATTAACGCTTAAAGGCCCGCCTGTTAATTTCCTGTGGGTCATTGAAGGTATTAACATCAACGCAACCACATAAATCTTTAATGTACCTGCTGTTCTATTAGTTTTATTCTCCACCCTTAACAAATCTTTATGGGCTTCTCTTTCAATTAAGGTTTCTTTCTATACAGACTAATATAAGAAAGCTTCATTAATTTTTATGAGTTATACTCTCGAATAATTTTTTACATTTTATTCATCACAATAAATCAATATATTATATTGTAAGTAAAAAGTTATCTTAAATTCTCCAATTTTTCGTGTATTATAAGATTTAAAAAAGATTTAAAAAATAATATTCTTTAAATCTGTTTGCAGAATAATTTCCAGAAGAATGTTTATATATTATTAAGCAATAAATAAAATTGTTGAAGATAAAACTTTAGTTATTTAAATATATATATATATATATAATGAAAAATTAAAGAAAATTGCATAGTAAATAATGAAATTATTTTTGGTTTAAGTTTATATTATCTTTTATATGGGCTATTTTATAAAAAATAAAAACAGTTTTACTTGTATAAATTGTTTAAGATCATAAAAATTTTAATACCGAAAACAAATGCTTGAAATGGGTTAGTCTAAATTGCTACAAAATACAGAAATGTTGTAAAATGGAACACGATTTTTCATTTCGCCTAATAAAAGATATTTATTTGATTACGTAGAATATCTTATCTGCTTCTTTTAGGCTTTAATTCTAGTTAATTTTTTATAAATAAATAAAAAATGCGAGTCATGTGCTCTTTTAAATCTACTTTAATTGGCGTAATTATATAATTTATTTATCGAGAAGAAAAATAAATAAATGTGTAAGAACTTTAATAGTAATTTTATCTCTTATATTCAACAAAAATTATATCGTATAATGAATTTAAAAAGTATTATTTGTAAGAAATTTTAATGTAAGTTTGAAAGTAAACATTAAAATAAAATGAAAATGACATACCTTTTTACTAATATTCGACAATAATGAGATAAAGTTAGAAAGAAATTAAATAAAAAAAATGTATACTAAAAGTATTAGAATTGAAAAATTCATTATTTAAAATAGGGCTAGGCGAATGCAATTTTTATTTGTAAAGGAGAGAAAAATGAGAACTACAAGTCATCATCAAATACAGATTAAATGGATATATTTAGAAAGTTCGATAAGAATATTAGGAATGAATTAAAATGTCAACTTTTAAACGAGGAAAGAAAACGAATTAGTTCCTTGTTTTATTAACATAATTAATTTATAATGTTATAATTATAATTATATTTTATATATGTTGTAATAATCATCGAGATGTTATTGTTTTCCTTTGATAATACGAACACTAATTATATTGACATTAATGTAACTTTCTCGATTAGTTAGAGAGTAATTTGTAGTAAGGTAAATTAAACATTATAACTGTTATTAAATAAGCAGGTGTGCAGATGCACTTTCTACATAATAGTTACATTAAAAGCTGGTATAACACAGTTGCACATTTTAATAATATATATGCATTTAGAGTTATAAAATATTAGGAATATGTGGTGAACATGCCTGTATAACTCCTATTTTATCATTTTAATATCATTAAATAAACCACTGAAAACTGATAACTAAATTAAAACTGTATTCACTACCAAAATATTAAAGATCATCTCCTTAGATGCTATGTAACTGATAATCAAAGTGAAAAATATGCTCAGAATTTGTAACTAAATTAATGTAAAGAAAGATTTTTAAATCAAAAAATATAATATTAATTTAAAAATTAATAATTAAAATTTTGAATTGAATAAAGTGAATATATTTATCAATTTAGCCAAAGTGAATATCGTTATTATTATTCTTATTTCAGTTTTAAACGATAGAAATAAAAGAATATATGTACTGTACATAATATTATATACATATATTCTTTTATATATATACACAGGATGTCCCATAACTTTGGTCCCATAGGAGATAACTCTTATAGGGCCAGACTTATAGGATACTTGGTATACAGTGCCATAATTAGCTTTCACGTGCCCTGTGCACAATTTATTTTTGTCTCCACCCTTTTTAGAAAAAACGAAAAAACAAATACGATAGAAATAGTCGATTATTTTTTAACTTTAAGTATAAATGTCATGAAATCGGCCCACACGGCAACAAAATTTAAAATTTGAAAATAAAAATATAATACTGATTATTTTTATACCCCATTTCAGAGTCTCCTTCGTCCTGGGCCTTGTGCCTAAGCACTCGTTGCACCAGCCTAGTTACGACACTGGCTGTATATATACAAATATAGCAAGACATCGTCGATAGATTCTTGGAAACTGCAAAGTTAAGCGAAACGACGTAACGAAACCAATTTTACCACAGGCTAAATGATAGAAACAAGATGTAATTCGGTTAATATTATTCTAATTGGATCATGTTCGCAACCTTCAGCATTTATTTCCCATCTTATAACGTCACTATTTATAAACAAAATTCAACAACGGTAATTGTAAATGATCGCAAATAGGCCTACACCGTACTTGTATCGTTTTTCAACTACTTTCGCTATATTTATATACATACTCACACACCTATGTATGTCCTGTATGTATGTAGGCCTATGTGTTGTACGTACACATACATAGGTTAGTTCTAAATAATGAATTTTCTATCTTTTGATATCTGTTTTATCAGCAATTATTGTGTTTTATAACTTGTTTCATCAGTTATTTTTATATATAAAAAAGCTTATCTGATTGAAAAATCTTTTATTATTATATTAATCTCATACTTAGATAATGTTTGTATTAAATCATTATTTTAAAACTTAAAAACTCGAAAATTGTTTATAAAATAAACACGTAAATAATAATAATAATATAATAAACTTTATTTTATGTGAAGTACAGAGGTTACAATTTATAATCATGCTGAGTTCAAATAAATATTTCAAAAAATATTAGAAAGATCCACTTCAGTTGTTTCCGATCAGGAAATTATCCGCTTATTTGTTACAGAAATAGCACTCTTCATAATAACTGACGATGGCTCCACTATAAGTTGCAATCTGATTAAAGGCAATGTTATGATCAACAATCAATATTATAGATCTAAGTGTCTTATATAACAACTGTTATTATCGCAAGAAGTGCAGAAGAAAAAAGGAGGAATTTGAGAATTTCACTCCTTTACTTTTATTAACAGCGTGTACTTCTCCATTCACTATCATTACTTTTTAAGCATTCGATTATACAAATACTAGTTTATTTTTTTAAAATTAAAATTTCATTTATTTTTTACAACTTTTCTAAACTGTTTGGGTTAACCTGTTCGGATTACTGATGCAAACATTGCGATAAAATCTTTATCATGTCATCTCTAAATGTAGTTTACGTTATTTTTACTTGTATTTTTCTAATGAATAAACTGTTATAAAAATCGCTTATTAATAAATTGATATCAATAATATAAAGCGCAAAAAAGAGATGCAATTATAAAAATCGATTACGATAACGGATGAAAGTAATTACAATGAAACCTGATACTTATCGCCCGATATATCCGAATCCCAGAAGAAGTCGTTAAAAGCTAAAATAACCTTATTCGGTGAGGGCGTGCCAATAATGAATCATTCTATTTTAATTACACTTTTTTGTGTAACCTTCGGAGATCTAAATTAAGAGGAAAATCGGTTTTATATTCAAATCGAGCTCAAATAATTATTCTTAATTAGTTTACGCGTTAATTAACACCAGACAAGACAAAATTTGCTCGATAACTTTAAATCTATTAGAAGCAGCGTTTATATATAAATCATTCGTATGGATCACTTCAAAATAAATTATATATAGCATAGCCTTTATTATCATTAATATTTTATATAACCGAAATGATAAATGATTACCGGTACACAAAAATATCAATAACAATCGAGCCCAATAGATACGTCGTATATTATCGTTTACTTTTTAATAAGATCATAAGCAGCGAAAACAAAGTGTAACTGAATTTTTTTTAATTTAGAAATAAATTTCAAAAATAAAAGTTTTTAAAATTCAAATAGCTATTTTCTTTATTTTAGTATTAATAAATTCCGATTGCTATTCATAAGCTAAAAGTTCAATGTTTTCTATGTCTTCTGTGAGAGCCCGGGCTAATATTTTCTGTAATTTTACAGATCTCGGTCACACTTTAAATGTTTATATATAATCTTAACATTAGTAAAAGATTGAAATACAAATTCCACAAATCATTAAGTGATTCAAAACAACAGCAACAACAAAATATTTTAAGTGGCACACTGTAGTAGCACTGAATATACCACAATTATATTCTGCTATATGACATCGCCTTTTCGCCATTTTAGTTTACTACTTAATGTACTGTACTGTAGTGAAAAATGTTATGCAATTATATTAATTTTTTCGATAAATATATTAAAATATAACATTCAGAGTCCTTAATCTCAATGAAAAATATGCTACTGCCCAAAAAATTCAATGTATAGTATTGTCATCCAAAGCTCTTCTATGTTTTTCCGAGATGGAAAGTATTACTTGATATTCTGTTAACATCTATATTTCGTTGCCAATCTTTTCGGTATGAAAAATAAAATCGTATAATCTAAGCTGAATTAATGTAAGCCGTATTGGCTTACATTATACGGCTTACATTATTAATTCAGCTAACGTTCATAATTTATCAAATATTCATTCACATCAAAACAAAATTAATTGGGACATGAATATAAACAATTTAATTTTCCTTCATTTTATTTTTGAAATTGATATTTTATTACAGACAGGCATATGAGAAGACTCATTTTTCAATTCGACAGTTTTATTTGTATACCTCTAAGAAAAATTATTAAATTGGAAAAACTTCTAATCATTTGTTGATTTGCTTTCTTTCATACAATTATTGAATATTTTTGAAACTGTTAAATTTATAAATCGATTAAAATAAATTTTTTGCATATTTACATCAACAATTTAATCATAATTTTCATATTTGTGTTAATCTTTTACCTTGTTAATACTTTTTCTCAATCTGGATAACAAATAGGAATAGGGAAAGAGAAATGAACATCATTACACATCCGAATTCTTCAACTGTTATTAAAATATGTAAGAGTAGTAAAAAATTTCTTTCCCTATATATATATATACCAGTATACATGGAAAGAAGTGTTACACATGATGCATTATATCAATATTTTATTTTGTTAAAATTAAACTATCTTACCGAACAGGTTTTAATGAAATTTAAATTTAGTTGTCCGTAAAATATTAGGGTTTTTTGAAAAGAAGGATATAGGATAGTGATGGCAAACTTTCAAATCTCAGGTAAAATGTTTAATTTGAGTAATTAAAAAATAACAAAACATGCCTAAAAATTTTTCTTTATTTAACTTTTTAATCCATAACAGAAAATAAAAATAAATTCTGTGTAGCTGGAAAGAAAACAATAATGTTATTATAATGGAAACAAATATTTAATTTAATGGAAAATCTGTTACTTATTTGATGATAATTTTTCTATTTGAGGCTCTAACATAATAGCCTTTTTCATAACAACTTAAGGATCTTGCTTTCACATTATGTATGCCAAGTTTTCATATCCAACAAATATTTTTTATATAATTTATAAAACTCTAATAATTTTTATTAACCTTAAAATCGTCGTGCGTTTCACAGGCTCATCTTCCATGAGCAAATCCGAGCGAGACAACTTTTAATTTGTGTAAAGATAAAATCAATAAATACGGATTTTATTGTTATAATAATTACTTAAAATAAACTACATAAAAATGTTACAAAATTATGTAAAAATAATGATGTAAATATTAAAATATAAGAATTATTTTAAAAAGTAATGACATTCTATGTATTTACTTTGTTCAAATTTTCATTTATTGAAATGGACTGGATTTAGATTTGTTAATAAAAGACAGCGGAGCATTATGGACTGCATTGGACTGGTTCAATTTTGGTCATTGTAAATACACCTTAATCCGGAATGTTAGTTTGGTTTTGTTTGGTGGAAAGTGATGAGGCAAAACGTGCAAGATCTATCAAGGGGGGGGGGTGCCTCTCGGAAGGACTTTTATGAGAAACTGTCTAACATCTAGGTGAAGAAAACCCAGAAATCTGCACGTGACTTCGTCGATAAGGCGTGAATCCAACTAACTACCAGAGTTCAGTGCCGAAATGTTAGGTCCGTCCATATAATATAATATTCAGATTTCTGTCTGTAATGTGCGTATTCTTTAGCATATGGAATTGCATCTCGAACTTAATTCTAATTCAATAAAAATATACATAAGTTATAAAATTGCGTTTATCTTTCTTTTTGTAAGATTGACAAAAATAATTTTTATTTTTATTTTTTTTAAATTCAATCAATGGAATTTGCAAATTCTAATTTCAAAAATTATTCTGGTAAATAATGGAACATCTGAAGTGGAGGAATTTTGAGTCAATAATGGAATAAATAACAGAAAGATGTTCACATAAACGGAAAAAATAAATAATATTCGTTTTACATTCTATATTTCCTTTCAAGTCTTCAAGAGATTTAAATTGAAATGACGAAAAATTTTTAATTAAAAAATGAATTATATAATTGATAAAAGCATAGTCATTACTTGATAAAAAATATAATTCATCAAAGAAATATAGATCTTTTCGCGTCTAGATTATTAAACGAAAGAATTAACTTAAATTTGAAAGATTATGGAAAAAAGTACTATTTATAAAATTCGAGGAAAGATTCCCATGAGATGCAAAACAAGAAGAAAGTAAAAGACATTCATTAAATTTTTATTTTATAATGGATAGAATTATAAGAATAATCATTCTTTTGCGTTAATAACGGAAACTATACTGTAATACGAGTAAATAAATAAGAAATCAGATATAGCGTATAATTAAAGAGCATAATAAGTAGTTTCGCAAATGTTAGCTTAGAGATTGTAGATATTTAAGAAATTAATTAAATAAGATTTACTACACTAGAGTTATAATGAGTTACACGACCGAATTCAATTTTATTCATAATAAACACGCTTAATCACAATAAATAAGTGAAGAAAATAGAAAACGTCTAAATACGAACTTTTGTTCCAAAAAGAACAAACGTTTAGGTTTAGTCATTTTCTGTTTGTGTTAATCCTCTACTTGTGGATGTATTGAATAAACACGAAACCCCTTTTTGGTGAAAACAGATTTATTTCCGAGTCGTTATTCGAGCGATGATATGACTATACACATTGCGCATCACTCTTAGAAGAAAGTGAGCCCTTTAAAGAATGGCAATTCTTCATAAAAGAATGTTAATAACACTGATTAGAAAATAAGGACATAAAAAACTAGCAAGATACCATTTGTGAAATGAGGTATTCTATTCAAGATAAACAAAGTTTGTAAATTCCACGAAATTTCATTTTGATAACAAAATGAAAAAATCGACAGGATTGTTGCTCAATAAGATATCATTCTGTAGGCCGGTCAGATAGCTGTGCTTAAAATAGTAGCCTAAGAGTACAGTACATCCTTCGTGGTAGCGTCCACCGATAGGGGACAGAAAGAATCTTTGTACGCTCTTCCTGCTCGCGAGCGGCCTCTGTCTAGAATGAACGCGTGTTCATTACAAATTGGCGGCGAGACGATTTCGTCTAACGCTTGCCACGAAAAACAGTTTTCTACATCGTATTACCGAAACTTCTTACAGGCAAAACCCACATGATATTTATAAGAAATGTCGTCAGTTCTGTAAATTTTCCAATTGTATCGTAAATAAAAGACGATCTAACTTTTCTTCTTTTTTGGAAACACGAACAGTAGAAGGGGCTATCAAATTTTCTTAGTAGTTGCTTCCTGCACGCACCTGTACAATGTCATCTAGTGGTCTCTACAGCTAAACGCGGTTACTCTGGACATGTATAGTACTGTGATAGGTTTCCCGGGTAACTACCGGCCCGACCTGGTCTTCATTGACGACTCCACAAAGGAAGCTACCATCGTCGACGTCACCGTACCCTTTGAGAATGGGGAAGACGCCTTCTCTACAGCGAGGACCGCCAAAATTAACAAATACAGGGATCTTGTGACACACTTCAGAGGTAAGGGTTTTAACACGTTTTGTGATGCTTTTGTAGTTGGAGCCTTGGGAGATTGGGACCCAGCCAATGAATCAACACTTCGTCGTCTGGCTATCCCAAGAAAATACGCAGCAACAATGGAAAAACTCATGGTGAGCGACACCATCAAGGCAAGTCGAGAAATTTACATCAACCACCTTTACGGCATCAACAACTCCACTGACAGGCGCCCTCAGCATCATCCAGCCCATGGCCAATTGCCACAGTAACTGCTTGGTCTTCTCATCTTACCTTCTGGGATTTTGCTTCTGTTTTCGCGAATTCTTTGTACACATTGTACGCGTTCTGGCTGGCTTAGTGCCCTTGTCAATCTCGCGTTTTTGCTCATCTTATTTACTCCAATGTTTGTACTCTCGCGTGGCTGGCTATGTGCCCTTGTCACGGGTTTTACTGTCAATAGTATATTGACTTGTGTACTGTACATTTCTTCTTTCATACTCTGGCTGGCTATGTGCCCTTGTCGCGGAATCTGTCAACAGCATCGTTGACTTGTGTATATTTACTTTTAAATACTTTGTATAGCTATTTTAGTGATAATTAATTTTAATAAAAAGTTTTTTAAATATGCAGTCGCTTGTATCGGTTTGTCCGCTCCGCTCGGTAGCGCGTTCACACCTGTGTTCGCTGGATGCTGCCACGTAGGACGTACTCTAACATCACCGGGCTCCTAGGCTGAACATTAACAAGGCTTTCGTTGACCCATTCTTTGTTGACTAGAATAAAGTGACGTTGAATAACATATCGTTGTAATAACGTATCAATAAAACCATTTGTTTTTTTTTTTTTTTACTCTCGGGCCCTCTTCCTTTAGGGCCCTAGGCTTAAGCCTACCCAGTCTAATGGTTAATCTGTCGTTGATAAAATTTAATTGCAAACTAACCTGAAGGAAATAGGGCATTTGCATTAATCAATCAATCAATGAAGTAAAATGAAAAGCATTTATTGCATATAGTAATTTATAAAGACACTTTCATGTTGTAAATTGTTAATTTAAAATATAACTTATGACAAGGAATTTCAGATTCAAATAGAGAATTTCATGAAAAATTCTCAAATTTACTACTTACTGTTGAGGAGAAAGTTGTTATTAAAAAAGTTAAAAATTTACGAACCAATCTATATATTAATATATATATATGTATATATAGTTTAAATAAATTATTTAAATAAAAGCCAAGATAACCCTTAACACTTAAAGTAAAAAATGGTCGTAAATTCGAAGTTTGTTCATTACAAATTTATTTTAAATTTCATCAATTTCATGAATGTTAATATTATCCATGAATTTTCCAAATAAACGATTCATTAGTTGATTTAACTTTTTAAAATATTGTTCGATTCCCCTCTATTAAAAAAGTGTTGTTGAGCCTATTGAGTAATGCCCAATTTTAAGTCTATTAAGAATGATTGCTGACCGATAAAATATATCATTTGAAACTCAACTTTTTTATAATTGGTATCATTTCACACATTGTATTATTGATCTGTTCATTCTACAAATTTTACCAAACTTTTGTTAATGTTTTATGATTCATTACAGTTAGTATTTTTAAAATCATAAATTACATTCAACTGATATAAAATACTCAAGAGAAACCGGAGCTGACTAGACAACTACTATACAGCAGCCAGCTCATTGTCTATAAGATTAACATGGTCTGAGACCCAATATAGAACTAGAGTGAGATTCATTGTGAAAAAGTTGGAAAGAGTTTATAAATTTTTGTAGTAACAGAATAAAATTTAGCTTCCTTTGATACTGAAGCCTAGAGTGCACTCATTTAGAATAGTTTAAACCTATACAGCCACGATAATCTTTCTTCACGATATGTCTTAAAGTTAAACAGATAGCATGAAATTCAGCAGTAAAGATGAAAGCCGATGGAGATATATGATCTAACCTACAATTTCAGTGCAGCAGATCATAGGTGTTTCAACAGTAATCACATCCATCTTTGTAAATAGGAATACTGTCTGTTATCGTATCAGATTTCTACAAATAATTATTTACAAACACCTTCTGGAGTGGAAATCTTTAGATATTGCTTTAAGTTAGTGTCAACCAAAATTTAAACAAAAAAAAACATCAAAGTGGAATAGTATAAATCTCATAATCCAGATCAATGCTGATTAGTTTTCATCGTATTCCAAAAATGGAAAACATGATGCTCAGACAATATACTTTCAAATTTTATTCTAGCAGCTGCTACTAATAACACATAGTTGACTGTGATTTTAGTTTCGTGGAATAAAAGAGAGACAAGTCCTTCCTCCTAATAGATAATGAAAGCTCAGAAGCTACAGTATACGTCTTCAAAATAAATACAGTGGTACCTCGTACTCCAGGAAGCCGTTCGAACTCCGAATCGTTGAAAATCAAATCAATTTTTCTCATTAGAAACAAAGGAAATTCAATTAATCCTTTCCCAAACCGTTAACAACATCCACTTCGATAAACTTAAAATAGCAAATGCAGATAATTTATGATAAAAATAACACAATTAATGGCTCCAATAATAAGTTAAAAACACGAAAACAATGTAAATACTGTATAATAAAATAATATTTGGGTTGAACGGACAGTTTTTGCATATTTTTGAAAGCTGTCGTTATTAATCATAGATGTGCGACTTAATTATAACACTTGTGGAATTTAACACATTATTGTAAATGTGAGATTGCATACTTTGTTTAAAAGCTTATTTCAAACTTTTTACTTTAAATTTTATTTGAATAAAATCAAGTTGTAATGTCTTCGGATAAAAGGCATATTGGGATTAATATTTTTATCGGTTTCTAAAGAATATAACGCCGTAGGAACAATAAAAACAAATCTGTAATATGTATTTGGAATGTGCTCTTAAACTTCGAACATGTCAAATGTAGTTTAAAAAGTTCCATTTGGGAAATTTTAAACTAAAGGATATAAAACGTACGAAGTCCCAAAAGCTGTGGACGAAAGAAAATTGCGAGAATAAATTGTTAAAAATCGACGAATAACACAAAAAATTTAAAATATAACCAAGCACCCAAAAATAAAGCGCAAAAAGTAATGAAAACATACTACTGTAACGCGAGAGCGAGAAATGACTTGGGTGCACAACAGATTAAGCTTCGAACGCATTTTTCCACTGCGCCAGTTCGAACTGAGAAGCATCGTTCGAACTCCGAACCGAAGTTTTGTCGAATTTAGAGTTCGAACTCCGAAGCGTTCGAAGTTAGTCATTCCAAGTACCACTATATTATATGCACATAAACTATTGTGAGCGTTGATTTTGTGCAATAACGAATTGATTAACGTTGCTGTGGGTTTTCTAATCAATCTGTACAGTACAGTACATAGTATAGTCTTTAATTGTATCATCTTCAGACTGATTAAAGAGCGTGATTAAACAAATTGGAAGAATAGAAGAGAATGCGTTGGTACAAAATATGTAGTAAATATCTGCAACATATGCAAATCGTATGTAACTTATTGCATATAATTTACGACTGGACTATAAAAAAATTCAAAGAAAGCTCACTCTAAAACAACATAAATTTGGGTGGATAATATTCGCATATTTAGGAAATATGTCGTCGTATTTAACGAAATTCAAACAAAGAAATAACAGAAAATAAGTGTATTAGAAAAATTAACAGAAAATTTTAATCTGTACAAAGTTATAATTGGGTTTTCAAAAAAGTCCTCCCGGAAGGACTTCTTATGAGAAACTGGTCCCCATTTAAGTGTTACAAATGTAAAGAAAACCCGGAAAACTCCACGCGGCCAGCCCGTTGGCGAAGAAAAAATCTACGACCAACTACCAGTTTTCAGTTGTTTCATTCACTTGGCCACTGTGGGAAATCGTAAAAGCAGCTTTAAATTATTGAAAAAGCTGCAATCAAGCGAGAGTGTAATTTAAACATATCAAACAACCACTTGGAGAGTGCTTCGACATAATCCACATTTGGTTCGCAAAAAATGCAACCAGCACCACGCTTGCTACAGTCGCAAAGTGGACAGGCTAGCTTGCTCGTGAAAACATGAATTGTGATTTAAAAAAAAAAAATCGATTTTCTAATCACATTTCTATACCTTTTAATGAGAACTATTCAAAACTGCTTAATTGGGGTGCAATTTTCAAAAATTTTATACCTACAAATTTCCACTAGCATCCGTCTGTCTGCCTTCCTTAACCTTGTGAACGGAGTTAGAGAGAAGCTCAGCGGCAGGAGGCCTTGATTAAATAAGTATTTATTTATTTATTTATTTATTTAGACATACTGGGATACCCATGATGCGGGAAATACATACAACAAAATCATTGCAATATACATTGCAAACTAATGTAATATTACAATTCATACGTTATTACAGAGAAAAAATTAAAATATACATAAATAAAACAAACAAATTATACAAAGCGATACTAAAAAATATTTAAACAAAATATCCATATATAAAACAAAAAATAGAAAATTGTGGAGAGAACTATCCAAACAATAAAAAAGCAACATTATATAAAGAAATTAATTACACCCACTTATAAGACAAAAAAGGATTAAGTTATCACGTCAAACAATGGACGGTATCCCCGACTCTGATTAACTACATACGAACTTCCAGTTTAAACCGGAAGTTACGTTATTTCAATTCAAAAGTTTTCTCCTGAATGGAGTTAGATAGATGACCGGTAAGACTCCACTCTTAACCAGAAAAGTATGATGTACAGGGGCGAGACACTAATAAAATGCATTGTGACGATGTGACAATAAATAATTGCTCGTTTTCTAATTCGTTACCATTCTTATCCCATCTTCAACGATGAAAAATTAAATTTGGATGTCCCAGATGGTTTTAATAGGTATTGGCGTAATTTACGCAAATCTCCAAAACTATTTCCTAAGAGAAATTTTGGCGAAGTAGCATCATAGTTTGGGAGCGTTTTCGTTAAAAGGACGACTTGAATTAGCATCTCCAACATGCAGAATAACAGCGAGGAACATTGGAATCCCTAACAATTCTCTGCTGCCTTATATGTAAAAATATAGTCGCCTGGCATTTATTTTTCAGCAGGACAAAACCAGAATTCATATAAATAACGCTATGAAAAATTGGCTGCAAGATAATCGCACCAATATCTTGGAATGGCTTGTCTGTTCTCTGGATTTAAATACAACGGAAAAGTGTGAGGACTTCTCGTTAGACAAATTTGTGTCGAGAATCGATAGTACAAAACAGAAAAATTAAAACATGTCATAATTAAAGCTTGGAAGTCGAAAATACCATACTTAATAACTTTGTCTCAAGCATGCCAAATCGGTATATTCTAGGTTATTAATAAGCAAGGAAATCAGATACTTTATTAATAAGCTTATTTGTTTTTTGAATTTTTTGAAGTACTGAGTTCTTCTTAAACTAGTGTTAGTGTGCACCTAACTGTATAAAAATGAAACGTGTAAAAAATAGGTGCTTTGAAATATAACGTAGTGTTGATTTGAAACTTAATGTAAATTTGACTGCTGTTGTTTAGAATCGATATTTTATTATATTCTCTTCCCAATGAAATACTTTGAAAACAATATTTGCCCCAGAAAGTCTCAAACTGTTCGTTTTCGGGATGGCTATGAAAAACAATAGTTTAAAAAACTCAAAAAAGTTTTAAATAAGAATTTTAAAATATTAATTTTTAGATTATTGTTCATTTTAATTAGTTCTATAAATAAAATTTTTATATTAATACTAAATGAAATTTATTTGATTTGTTTTGCATGCTTTTTCGAAGGTTATAGACCTCGCATTTAGATATTTGTCTATTTGACCCTTTTATATTTAAAAACCTTTTTTTTTCTTTTTGTCTTCTTTTGCTTGTGCTGTTATTTCTGCATAAGAACTAAAGAAATGTAAAAGATTTAATTGTCCGTTTAGTTTTTGTTATATTTTAAATAGTCCAATGTTAAAATCCAAAGTTTGATGTTATATATATAAATAAAAATACTATTCGTAACCTTAACAAGTGGTACTCGTTTTAGATTCTCTAAAACAATTTTTAAAAGTATAAGCTTTTAAAAAATTATTTTATTTGTAAAACTTATTTAAAAATTACATCGTTAAATCATCTTTCCATGGATGTAACTAAATTTTCTAGAAACGCAGCAATAGATACATAACAGGACCCACTAATGGCCACTCGGCCACTAGTGGGCCCTATGAGTTCATGCCTGATCCATGGGCTAGCTGTGTGGAGTTTTCCACATTTTCTTTACCTGTATAATACCTAAACAGTGGCCAGTTTCCCATTGAAAGTCCTTCCGGGAGGCATCCCTTGTCAAATCGCCCATGTGTTGTGTTGCCTTACTCCATCACTCCATAACGTAATTTGTTATGATATTGGACGATCATGGTGAACACTTTTATAACTCTTTTTTTCAACGATAAGTTTCTAAATTAAGAATGTCATGTGATATTTGTTGATATTCGTATCGTGATACAAAATAATACATTACATATATCCCGTTTGGGCGAGTCACATCATTTCAAAATCAAAACTTACTTCTCGTTTCCGGTTATTACTATTGGGAAATTAGAATAACAATCTCAATTTTTATTAATTTTACCTATTACATTTATTTTTATGTTTTCTTTTTCACTTTTTAATATCTTACATATTTAAATTACCTACTTTAAGCAAGAAAAATATTATTTTAAAAAAAATAGATTTAATAAAAAAAATAAATATATAAAAAGATTATTGATTTATTCGAATATATTTTTCAAACATTGCTAAAGAAGATAATTTACAATTTATAACTTAAGGCAACTATTAATTCACTTCTACACACCAACAGTTTTTGTTTCTGTCATTCGTTAAGCCGGGTACACGCGTACCAAGCTTTATGATATATAATCAAATTAACATTTTATACGCACGATTTGATTTATATTCGTTCTTTCTATTTTATCGAAGAATTTATCTACGTTAATTGAGAAACGATATTGGTTAATTTACAGTGATTAAAAGTAATGACGGTGGATAAGTCGAAATAATGTGAGAAGAATGAAAAGATATCTCGTTTCCTTATCTCTTATGCACTTATTTCATCGAAATAAAATAGAAATTTAGACACAAATATTAACAGAAAAAAAATCTATAAAACAAATTATTTATAATACAATAAATACAAATTTAAATCCAATTCAATTTCGATTATTAAAAAAAATCTAAAATTAGAAGTCCTTATAATTAGTTGTGAAACGCATCATTTCTTTTTAAGAAGATAATATTAAGCTTTATTCTAAAAATATTTTAATATTTATAGAATAAAGTAAAAAGTATTAAATGATAATTAAAGCCATTTAACCAATTATTTTCTCTGTAAACAAAGTAAAAAGTTGTTTGTAGATATATACCCATTAAATATATTCTGTACAACAGTTGTTTATAATTTTTATAAACAAACAGTGTAATAAAGAAACTATATAGGTAATTAAAAATAAATAAATTTTTAAGAAAAAAAGTCTCTTTAAATAAAAATGTATTGAAAAATTGAAATAAAAAAAATTATTTTGTTGTAATATTCCAAGAAGTTAATGAAATTATTTTTAAATTATTTATATTTATTTAATTTTGCTAAGAAAATACGAGTTGATAATGGAAAGAGTATTAACTTACGTTATTCTTTCTTCAATGCTTTGTTCGTTTTGATTTAGTTACACTTCGCGCCATCTAACGCCATGTTCTGACATATCACGTGATTTTACGTCATGATTCTTTTATTTTCCAAATAATTAAAATGAAAAATTTTATATACACAGAAATTTAATGAAATGTAAATATTTTACTGTTTGGTCAATTTGTTATACATATAATATTTTAATATTAAATTTAACTATATTTTTTGAAAGTTTAAAATGAGTCTTTTAGATAGCAGGATTGCTTGGAAAGATTTTTTATTACGTCGAACAAACTTTTTCCATTTCGATTTTTATTAAAAACCCGAATAAAAATTCCATTCGAAGAGAAAAAATGACTATTAAGATTTGAGAGCCGAAATGAAGTACAAGATTAAGTGTTGTGGAAGTTTGGAAAAAGAAAACTCAAGTGGAAAGCTAACTGGTTTTGTTTTGTTTTATTCGTTATACGTTATTTCTAAATGTTACTCTTAATGGCGCAAATAAGTCAGGTGGTGCCACATAGTATCAAAAAAATGTTGACATCAGTGCCAAATCAATTTCCGAACTTACATTTAACACCAACCCTTGAAGATTTTTTTTTCTTTGTTAGGATAAACAAAATACATTCTTAAATTGTAAAAAAATGTTTTCCAAAATAAATCCAGGACGAAATATATATTTTAAAATTGTACAATTTTAAAACATTTTTAAATCTTTAGTTTAAAAAATGCTACAAATTACAAAAATGAAACTTAATATAGAAGTAAGGTATTTGAAAAGTCCGCACATTTTACTAAAGCTTTTAGTCTTTTCTTTACTACGTCCATTAGTAAATACTGTATATCTACAATATTGAGGTTGATACACATTCAAACGACAGTTACTTTGCTTACAATGTACGTATGAAGAAATTGCCAATCTCGATATGTTTATTATGTTCACTTATTAGAATGTTTTTCGCATAGAAATTGCCTCTTGATCATCAACGAATATCTGTATAGGTGTTGGCAGCACGTCCATAGTTGGCAGCTTCTCATTCAAACTTTACAACCACAAACCTCTTTAGTTGCTTGCACCATACTAATTAACTCTGCTTCTATGCTCCACAGAGCAACACTGCGTTGTTTCTTTGCTGCACCAGCTCTTATTGCCCACTACTAAGATATACATATAGCCCATTGTGAGTATTCCGTCGGTCGGAGCAATTCCCAAGTCTGTATAAGTTTTGTTTTACCAGACATAAAACGTAGTTTATAGTCATGTTAGATAACAAAGAACTTATTTCACACTTGACTCCTTTGTATGTCCGTTATTAAATTGGCTGAGGCATGTGACAGCAAATGCGATATCGTGTACAATACATGAAAGATAAAGCATTAACCCTACCAATTGTCTAAATGGCACATCATTTATTCATTATCTTTTGTATGACGTTTAAATTTTGGATAAATTAACATTTGGATTGGCTTAATCGGAGAAGGCAACGCAACATACAAGCAATCTGCCAAGGGAGATACTTCTTGGGAGGACTTTCTATTGGAAA
This sequence comes from Centruroides vittatus, assembly GCF_030686945.1. Classification (NCBI taxonomy): domain Eukaryota; kingdom Metazoa; phylum Arthropoda; class Arachnida; order Scorpiones; family Buthidae; genus Centruroides; species Centruroides vittatus. The sequence goes on along the minus strand of NW_027121101.1, from coordinate 8,063,165 downwards.
CTGGTCCTTATTTAACTGTTAGATACATAAAGAAAACACGAAAAATACGTATTATCGCGCCCGTTGCTGAAGTTTGAACCCGAGAGAAATTGTCAATATTCAATGGTTTCATCTACTCGGGCACCGCATATTATTGATCATAGTGTTTAACCATAATATTAAAAAGGAAAATTAATTCCAATACAAAAATATATGAAAAATATTAAGAATAATAGATTATACTGAATGGTTGATGGCCCTGAGGATAAAAGCACTGAATTCTGTAGTTGGTCACGGGTTCGGCCTCACTAACGGGCTGGCCTCGTAGAGTTTTCCGGATTTTCATCATGTGTCTAACGCCCATATAATGTCTTCCCGAAAGGTAATCCTTGGTAGATCGCCTAAGTGTTATCTTATTCTATTAATCCAATCCCGCGGGATAAAAGCGCTATACTGCCACTCTGCTCGACTCATATTTTTCATTGTTTTTTTGTTCTTTCCTATCTGCAAGTACTAATAGAGAAGTTTTTAATGTAAACGATGGCTTCGGCTAGGTCCACATTAAAGAGCTTATCAAACTATACTTTTTTGCATCATAGCAAGCATTAGATCTGCTTATTGATAAACAATTAATAATTACAAAATCTTATATGAAAGTATTTCATACTACCTGCGACATGTAATCGGTAAGAATGTTTATGCATTACAAATTATTGATAAATGAGGTCATTCACCAATTCTGAAATTTTACCCATCGGTAAATGTTTTATTCATGTAACCCTTAATTGTTACTTGCTCTTAGTATAGTAATTTATACTGCTTTAATTTCTTACTTTAATTATACAATGGATTAATTACTATTAATTAATAAATAATTATTATAATTATTAATTAATTTTAAAGTTATATTTTTATGTCTTTTTAATGTCAGCATGAAAAGGACATATTCTAGAATTCCCACTAATTGTAGTCTTATTTACTTATTCCGCTTTAATGTTATTTTGTAAATTCGATATGTTTCGGATTCGTTATTTCTTGCTTTATTGACGTAATTATACAATACTATTATTAGTCTCACTATTGTTCATGTAAAAATATTAATTTTTGTAAACGTGCATTGAATTGTTTAATAATACTGAAACTAACATGGCTTTACATCAGTTCGATTTTCCTAGGAAAGATAATGAATTAATTGTGGAACATATGGAAATTGACAACTCCGTAGTAAAATTGTGTCCTACAAAACTTCAGACACTCAGTATTCCCGTTTATTCATATGCACGTTTAAATGGCAGGAATGGAAGAAAAACGCTTTGCATAGCCATGTCAGATTCAACGTGTCCTTTTGATAACATCAGAATGAATCAATGCGTAAGAAAAAATTTACGAGTCAAAGTGGGGGAGACCGTCCGAATTTATAAGATAAACGATATCGATTATGGAAAAAAATTTCATGTTTTACCAATCGAAGATACAATACGAGGAATGAATTGTCAAGTTTTCGACGATTATCTTAAACCATACTTTCAGGGAGCATATAGACCAGTATTAAAAGGAGATTTATTTCTTATTAAAGGCCCCCAAGAAAATGTCGAGTTTAAAATAGTTGCGGTCGATCCCGATCCCTTTTGTATCGTCGCACCAGAAACTATCGTATATTATGAAGGAAATGCAATCTTAAGAGCAGACATAGAAAAAGAAATGAATGCTATTGGATACGATGATATCGGTGGCTACAGTTCCCAACTATTACAAATTAGGGAAGTAGTCGAATTATCTCTGAAATATCCAAGTATATTTAACAACATGGGAATTAAACCGCCGCGAGGTGTTTTGATGTACGGACCACCCGGAACCGGAAAAACTTTAATGGCCAAAGCAATAGCTAATGAATCGGGAGCACACTTTTTGTTAATAAACGGTGCTGAAATTGTAAGCGAATTTTCTGGGGAATCAGAGAAAAATCTTCGATTGATATTTGCTTATGCCGAAAAGCTCGCTCCGGCAATAATATTCATTGACGAGATAGATGCTATTGCACCAAACAGAAACAACGTGGAAGGACAAGTAGAAAAGCGAATCGTTTCTCAATTTCTCACATTATTGGACGGTGTGATGGGAATGAACGGAGTGGCTGTAATTGCTGCCACAAATTGCCTGAATAGTATCGATCCCGCTCTACGTCGAAGCGGAAGATTCGATCGTGAAATATACTTTGGAATTCCGCAAGTAAATGAGAGATTAGAAATTCTTCGTATCGCAACAAGGAGAATAAAGTTGGCCGAAGATGTCAACATAGAAGAGCTTGCGAGAGAAACACATGGATTCGTTGGCTCCGATATTCACTCTCTCTGCAGAGAAGCCGTATTTCACCAGATAAGAGAAAAGATATGTCTCGATGACATTGAAGATGAACTAACGGATGAAGTTATAAATTCTCTGGTCTTGACAATGAATGATTTTAGATCTGTTTTAAAAAATATTTGTCCAAATGTGCTGCGAGGATGCTTAGTGGAAAATCCTAACGTGTCTTGGGAAGATATTGGAGGTTTAGAAGACGTTAAGAGAGAATTGCAAGAATTAATTGAATATCCGGTGAAATTCGCCGATAAATTCCTAAGATACGGATTGTCACCTGCTCGAGGATTTCTGCTATTTGGACCTCCGGGATGCGGAAAGACCCTTTTGGCCAAAGCGATGGTTTCCAGCTGTGGAGCAAATTTCATCTTCATTAATGGCCCGGAGCTTTTGAGCAAATGGTTCGGTGAAACAGAAGCCAACGTGAGAGAGGTCTTCGACAAAGCTAGAAGAGCTGAACCCTGCGTGCTCTTTTTCGACGAAATCGACTCCATAGCTAGAAATCGCATTTATTATGGCGGAGACAACATAACGTCCGATCGTATTCTTACGCAAATATTGACAGAAATGGACGGAATAAATGTGAATAAGAACATATTTTTCATGGGCGCCACTAATCGGCCGGATGCCATCGATTCTGCCATTCTGAGACCCGGACGTTTAGATGAAGTAATTTATGTTCCATTACCCGATCAATCGGCCAGGAAGAGCATTTTGACGGCTGCTCTGAGAGGATGTCCGCTAGCAAGCGATGTCGATTTGGACTCCATCGCTAGAAACACGGATGGATTAAGTGGCGCAGATTTAAGTCAGGTTTGCAAAAATGCTTGTAAATTAGCTATAAAAGAGGATATTGAAAATTCAGAAGCAGGCAAGGATTTCATTGCCGAGATTCAAATGCGTCACTTCCAAGAAGCAATGATAAAAACACGACCTTCTGTCAATAGTGAGGATCTTCAGAAATTTGAAGAATTTTTTTGCAAATTTTAAAATCCGAAAAATTTTGTTTACATCTATTAAATTGATACCTATTTTGAATACACATTTGAATAATTAATTAAAATCTTTACTCTGATTTTACTTCATGATTTATTTAATGATCTTAAATTAGAATAGAAAGTTAACTAAAAACGATTTTTTCTAAAAGCCGTGACATTTCCTACGTGAACTTACTTGTTTGTCGCTAGAATCTCTTTCGGTGTAAAATTATTTTAGCTCACATATATTCAAGTATATTCTTTTCACGGATATACATTTTTATAGGGCCTATATCTGTATTTTTTATTAGTATATGGCCGCTTATTTTTATAAAGTGTATATTAGGTCTACATATTTTTCTCTTAAGCTATACAAAATTGTCCATAGAAAGATCCTCGAAATTTGCAAACATTTATTTATAAAAAAAGTCTTTTCGAAAATTTCATTGGAAATATACAGAAACAGTGACAATATTACGCTTTCAATATTGTCGATATTTTGGGGAAAAAAAAAAAACTTTCTGTTTCTATTTCTTGGTGTTTCAAGGTCTCCCGAGTCCAAAAATGTAAAAATCTGGAAAGGTAATTTTTTGATCGATTGCCATACTTTTTCTCAGTTATATATAACAGCCCGGAAAGTAATAACAAAAAAGCGGAAAAGTGTCATTGTATGTTTAGCGAATAGCGAATGATGCCCAATATAAAGGTATACAGGAATTATTTATTTTCTATTATTTTACAAAATGAATTACTGAGAATCTTTACTGAAAATTTGTTTAATTATTAAATTTATAAAATTCAAAACATTTTCATGCTAAAATACATTAGCCCGTTGTTCGTTATATAGAGTATATAGGGAGACAAACTAATTGGGTGATATATCAGAATCCGCGATATAACTGATGTATGTATCAAGTAATTGCTAAAGAGCTTTTATATTTGGAATTAAAAACAACCGTGAAGTATACGAATGAGCGATATAACGAGGGGCTATCATATCATTAACACAATTTACGTATACATTAATGTGATAGATCTTAATATAAAAAATAGTAGAAATTAGTAGAAATTAGTGAACTAAAGTATGCTAAACCTTCGATTCAACAGATTAATTTAGACCGTCACAGACCATTTACATTCTAGAAATGTGTACATGGTTTGTGATAGCACGTTGTAGTGCAAACAATGTGAAAAGAGGGTAAAGAAATAATGGAATAGTGGATAATGGATGGCGGTTTGGCATGTTGTTACAATGTGTATACTTACTGAAGGGGGGACAGTTGTAAAAAAAGAAAACTCCAACGAAATTTTGTGTATTAAGAAAGGAATGTAATTTGTGAAAAATTGTATGTAAAATATCGTTTATATCTATTTATGATGATATTTGCGACTGAAGCCATTCAGTGGGTATGACCGAGTGGCTCGACTGAAAGCAGTGGCGTAGCGTGGGTGTCAGCCGCCCGGGGCGGAGGACAGTTTCGCCGCCCTCTTATTTAGGTATTATTATTATTTATTGTGAAATTTTGCCGTCTCCTTAAAGTGCCGCCCCCACTACGCTACGCCACTGACTGTACGACAATTGAACAGAAAATCAAAGTTGTATTCGGAAGCAAAACAATTTGCCTTGAATTATCAAGCGGCTAAAAGTACCTTGAAAGAAGCATTTGAAAATGCAGGTTTAGGAATTTGGATGATGAATCCTTTACATCAAGATGATAGCCACATGCAAATTGCAGGACCGGTAGAGGTGACAAAGCTATGCAAATGATTAAATTTGCGTACGCATCGGATCATGTACCCAGTTTCGAGTTGTAAAGGCCAGCAGCCGGCTATGGTCGTTTCGTGGTGAACTTTTTTAATTTTTTAAGGCTGTTTTAGTCTTATGGGAAGAGGGACCTTTTCCTCATGCCGTGAATCGGCTAGGGTCTAGCCGCTAGGCCCAGAATGGGACGACTGGGTGGCGAGAAACAGAATTCGACACATCCGAGACGGACCGCTTCTTAAAATTTATTGGAATTGGTTGCCCACATTCGATCCAGGATTTCGGAACAGCCGGCTGACGTCTTAACTGCGTTTTGAACTTGTATTAGTATTAATGTAATTTGAATTTTTGTTTAAAGTTGCCAGTTAGATTGCTGTAGAAGAAAATTTTTCAGAAAATAAAAATTTTTAAATACAGTAAGTCCTCTACTTACGAACTTAATCCGTTCGTAGCGGTCGTTCGCAAGTCGAAAAGTTCGTAAGTCGAAAAGACGATGTTTGGCGCAAAAACTCAAATACAACGTTGTTTTTACAATTATGTAATGTTTAGGCTATTTGAATAATGTTGAATTAAGATTGTTAAAGGGAAGTATAAATTCAAATCAATCACATGTGCATTATTTATTAAAATTACTCATTTAAAATAACTACAAATGTACTGTACATATGTATGTACTGTAAATGTTTTAACGTAAAACTTCAAAAATAAACTTGACTATACATAAAAAATAACCAACTGCACTTTAACCCGCCATCTGTCGGCTTTGTTCGTAACTTCGAAAGTTCGTAAGTCGAATGTTCGTAACTAGAGGACTGCCTGTATACATTTAGAAGAGATAATTGCAGTAACAAATTTTACTTTTTAAAAATATGATTTAATAATTTTTACGTTTGCTTACTAAATTTGTAAGCAAAAGTGAACTGAAATTCTTTGTGCGTTATGCATTATTAAGATGTTCACTTTAATATATCATTTTTTACTATAAAAGGAAGAATAATTTCAATTAATGTGCATAAAATCTTTTTCTCTTATCAATAAAAAGCATTGTCTTTTTTAAGGTTCTCAACTAGTTCCAGGAGAAACAATGTAAAGACGAGCAATTATTTATTGTGGCATCGTCACAATTCTGGGCTGCAGGTTTTAATTATATTTTTAATTTATTCAATTTAAAATATACAATATGCTCTTCATCTCAAATTAGTAGTGTTTTGCTCCTGTATATCATACTTTTCTGCTAGCAATAGAGTCGTGTCGGTCATCTAGCTAACTCCTTTCAGGGGAAAATTTTTGAATTAAAATCACTTGACTTTCTGTCGAAACTGGAAGTTCGCACGTAGTTAATCGGGGACTCCTACCCCAATACGTTCCATATCTGGTCTCGATTTTTATTTATCGAACTCCATTCTCGAAATTAAGGAAGAACAGACAGACAATCAGACTGGAAATTTGTCTACAGTTTTTTCAAATGGCAGCCCAACTAGTTTAGGATATCTAAAAATATATAAATAAGTATTAATAACAAAAGGCATTTAAGGTATAATTTTATTTTAGAGATATTTTTAGATGTAACTTCAGTAATTGTATCATTTCATTACAACACAGTTACATTTTTAAATATTTTTATAATTTTTAAATGTGTAAATAATTTTTCAATTTTTCCAGAACAGGAAGCATTTGACATGTCTCTTGTTGATATGAGGTCAGTTTCCAAGATTTCTTGAATGCTGTAAACTAAACTTGCTACACGTGTCTGATCATTTCCTCCCCGCATCTGTCTGATGAATCGAAACAGCAACTAATCATCATCACTATCAAAGTTTTTTGTTAGTATGTAATGAAAACTAGCTTTCAATAGGTAGTGGATAGGTACTACAGTTGAAATAGTAGTATTTTTAGTATTAGATGTTTCCATTGATAAAAATTTCACTGCTTGATCAATACATGATTTTTTCCATTTTGTAAATATGACAGGAATTCATTTTCAAGCCACAGTAGACATCCATCTTTTATGTCAGAAAATAGAATTATATTAGGATTTATAGTGTAAAGGTCGCTTTTAGCGTCCTAAGTCGAAAAGCCACGCGACAGAGATAATTAGTCCCACCTGGGGTTTGGGGCTATAAACGGCCGGGAACAACAAAGGGAGTAGCGTCTCCGTTTATAGTACACGTCAATGTGTTTGCCACGTGGTGGTCGACTTGTAAAACGTAAACAAGGGACGGATGCGTTTGTAAGCTACGTCGTCGGGCGTAGGGCGGACGTCTTTGGAAGCTCCCAGGGGAAAAGAAGGACCCTATTGGTTGCAAGTGGTCGCCGTAAAATCCCTTAAAAGCTAAGGGTGGCGAGAGAAACGGGGAGAAGGGCAAGAGACTGATAATACGGTGGTCTCAGGCACTTGGACAGCCCGCTGAGCGTAGAGAGAGTGTTCTCCTCTGACAACGATTTCAGGGACGGGTAAGTGCGGAGACTGGACAGGCCGTATAGTTGAGCCAACTCCGGAAAGGCGACCTGAATTCCCCGGAGACTAACAGTCCCCAATAGACAAGCCGACGTGAGATACCACATCCTTGTCGCATAGTGTATGTAATGTTGTCGAATTTGTACATCTTGTAAATATTTGTTGTGTAAATAAACTGTATATATTTACTTGTTGAGTGTGGAGGTGTAGCTTTCCTCGAACCATCTTACGGACATTCTCGAGTCACAAAACCCAACTCGAGACGATTCATCGTAAAGTTTTGACGGATTAATAAGGATATTCACTTATAGAATGTATGCAGAATTTTTAATTAAAAATGTTACATAATGTCTACCATTTGTACATTATTTTCATGAATTTGATTTTTGCACCAGAATCTTCAAATTCAATTATGGCCTGTGTAACGGTGACACTGGGAATTTCACCTTCCGTACAGACTACGTGCCACTCATAATGCCACACGACCCTCTATATCTTTTTTTTTTTTTTTTTTAACTCTTTCCGCCCTGTGGGCACTAAGAGGGCCTCTTTTAGTAGGCCCATTATGGATTCGGCCAGGCCCACAATGGGGCGACCGGGAGGTGAGGGACGACCCTCTGTATCTGTGATGAGCAACCTTGATGCGGACCACTTGTGAACTTTATATGCTTCCGGCAGGCCGCATGCAATTTTTTTTACGGAATTTCAGGTCTTAAGCCACCTAGTACCAACATACTCTACAATCATCAGTACAGTATTAAAATACTATATGCAAACTAGTAATATATAGTTTAGTCTCGTCTTTTTACTGGTCAAGTTTGTTTGAATGTTCTTCGTGACTCAGAGTTGTATAATGGCTCGAGACAGAAAATAAAAAAATAAAATTACGTTGCCAAACCCCGGAAGCTGCATATTAGGACCACATGAGCTCCACGGACCACGGGTTGCTCATGACCTGTCTATATCTTTATAAACATGTTTGAACATGTTCTCCAACAAAATAAAGCCTACTTTTTGTATCAGTTTCTGCAATATTGTCTTTATTATTTACAGTCGGATACTATTTGTATGTTAATTATGCGTAAATATGTAATGTTGTATGCTCAATCGTCTCAAATTGATTTCTTCGGTTATTTAACGCTGAAATAATCATGCACCATATACATATTCTCATGCAACGCTGGAAAGATCTCTTTTGCTCGTGGCTAGATGTTTGTGGGCACATTGGATTAAAAAAAGATATTAATATTTTTTTGTTTCTTTTGACTAAGAACGATTAACTTTAAATAAACGTATAGTATTTCTTTCAGGTAGTTTTTACGATTTGGTTTTTCTGATTACACATCATTTTTGCAACGTTGCAAAATGATAAGTGTAATCAGAAACTCTGCAGTTTTGATAAAAAAAAAAACATGGTCTTAATTATAGTTAGCCAATAATATGACGAGAAAAAATATGTTGTCTAATGGCATCACTTAAACTGAGATATAATTAACAGAAATAATAGATTTTAAATTTTAATTTGGTGGACGTAAAGTGTATATTTATATTATTTATCCATTAATCCAATAATTTAATCAAAATACTGGCTATAAACCTTATGATTACTGTGATTATTTTTTTAATTCCTTTGTGATTTTGTAATTTGTTTATCTTTGTTACAACTGATAATTTTTTTGTTTTTAAATCTTTCTGTAGACTACTTTTGAGATTTTTTATTCGTTTTTTCGTTCGACATTAAATATACTTAAAACAAAAGAAATTTTTAATATATCTACCTGTAGAATTTTATAACAATTAAAAATTTTAAAGTTAACAATTTAAAAATTTTGTTTAAATTCCTATATCATCATGGATGCGGAGAGGCTAGACTTTAAAAACTCTCGGAAAACTCTTTACCATATTTTCCTTAAAAACTAAAATTTTTACTTACTTTTTTTATTTATGTTTATTTTTTTATTTTTCGATCGTTTTGTCCTGTGGCCATTAAGAGGATCTCTTTTTAGCAAGCACATTATGGGTTTAACCTGGCCCACAAGGTGGCATCTGAGTGGCGAAGAACGGGCCGACATATCCCGATAGACAACTCCCGAAAATATTTTGAGATTTTTCGACTCAGAATCCACCCAGAGCGGTAGGTTGACAGTGCGGGAACCACATATGACTAAAAGTAAATATCGTGTCATGTGACGACGGGTGGTAGCTTCCAGAAAGTGTGTGTGACCTAGACAATATAACTGCCATTCGAACCTGAGGAGCCCTAAAATCGAATCCGAACAGAAAACTCCAGGAATTTTTTGTGGTCGGTATGCGGCTCCATCTTGCACCACTCGGCTGCTCCATTGTGGCTCTGTTGAAAAAGACTCTCTTATGAACCATAGAGCAGAAAAAGTCAAATTAAAATAGTATATTATGCAATTAGTTTATCATATGGGCGATTATGGCACGAATGGAAGTTTGGCACACGAGCGGAGCGCGTCCACGAATACCATAATCGTTAATTATAAACGAATTGTCATACGGTATTTTATGGTTAGACTACACCCATAACACTATACTTATGGAATTCAAAATCATGTATAAACACAGTGTGTATGTCATGAAACATTCCTTTGGTATAATAATATAATTTAACATAAACATTAAAAAATTGCACCAAATATTTAACTTAGAACATTTTACACGCTCTTCATTTAATGATTTAACTTTAAAATGATACTGTGTTGTATTTAACAGCAAAGAATGGCTTTTGATATCATAGTCGGAGTATTGTATTTAAGTTATTTTTTATATATTTTGCATGACATTCCGATCCAGTCGTTTCTTACGTAAGATTTCTGTACAGATTACTTATACAGTCAATTTATAATCCAAAGCCGGGGAGATACATTTGACCTAAATTTTTTTACGTTTTCAATGTCACATATTAATCACATGACAATAATAATTATAAATTACACCAATATTATAAAACGTATATATATATTTAATTTAATACGAAATATTTTATAATATTAATAAAATTAAACAATTTATTAAGATTGAATTTAAAAAAAAAAAACGAAAAATAAATTTTGTGTTTTGTTTCTGATAACGAGATTACAGCCAGAACATAAGCAGACGAACGATGGCGTCTACTGGTTATAAAGGAAAACGTATCAAAATGGATTGCAATAGTAAAATAAGACAATCAGGTAATGTATTTTCGTCTAAAGTTCTTAAAATGCGTATATTTAAACTTATAATCTACACTTGAGCGTCATATTCTTAATGAACACGAAAATTGACGTCAAGACAAGTAGAACAACATTTAAAGTTAAGCCTAGCGATCAACAAAAAACAAGAGCGTTTTTATAATTAATTGTTGCATATCACGAAAAAGTTTTCTTCGACTTTGTTTTGTTTCGCTTGATTTTATTCGATTGACTTAATTAAATAATCAAATAAAATCAAGCAACGAACCAATCTCTTATTATATAAGTTTGATGTTTTTTTTTTGTTGTTGACGTCAAACAATTTTCATTTTAAAAGTAGGCTTAGTTTTGAAAGGAAGAATAATTAATTTTTTCAGTGTTTTAAATAAATATTAACGGCGGTAAGTATTAATAAAAACTATAACGTTTCAATTATATATCTGCTTATTAATAATTTTTGGATTTTGTTTAATTTTTGCTATTTAATGATTTAGTTTCATTATAAGAAATATGTGCATATAATGATTCAAATTAATAATTTAAGTAACTTGTAAATTGTATATTTGGGTTGATATATACCAATTGAATATGGAAAGATTTCATGAAATTTGTGATGTCATTTCTTCTCTTTTATGTCACTGATGTGGTTTGCTGATCGTAGATTTAATTCTGATAATTTGTTTGCTATTTCAAATAAATACAGGAAAATACAGTATTATTGTGAATTATGACTGTAATGACCGGTGCTGCCACCTGCTTCTGGTGGAACTACCCCAATGATACCTTCGTTTTACCCTAGATTAGGCTACCCTAAATTGAGAAAACTCTGAGCTCGTGCTTGTATAAAAAAAAATAATAATAAGACGAATCAGTCTATGACGCAGATCCCTGTACTATTATCGTGAAATAATAATTGGAACAATTCCTAATTTGTTGTTTTTAAAAATCTTAATAGCTAAAATGTCTTAGGATTTTTAGGCTTTATCAGAGGTATTAATTTACATCTGATATGGAGAGTGCCAATGGCCCAATGGCTAGATGGCTGAGAAAAGCAAAATCATACTTGGGTGTAATATACAGTTTACACCCATGTACCTAGCACCAATCTGCTTTATTTCTTTAGCTTCTGTTGATCTATCCTAAAACCCTTTAGTTATAGGGGAAAACAGAACTGTTTTAGGCTAAGACTTTTTCTGGTGAAACTTGTGGTGCAATGGGTAAGGATCAAAGGATAGTTTTATCCAAGATTTACCCTAAATATAAGACTACCCTAAACATTACCCTGAGAGGGTGAAATTACCCTAGAAACAGCAGCACTGGTGATGACATTGTGTACAAATACAATTTTCACTTTTGTGAAAACTAATATTGAATCATTATATGTATCATAAAACTTTTATTAAAAATAGATGAAATAATACACCAAATATTCTGCAGAATTAAATTTTGTGTATCAGTTTTGTTCTATTTTTTTCCTTAGATTATGTAATTAATAGGTCATACTTTACATTTTAAATAAAATTTGGAACAGTCAAGAATTTGGATTATGGAAATATCTTTGAAAGTTAGGAAATTTACTTTTAGCTTCCCATAAATTCATTCACATGTTGACAGAACTGATCACATATCAAAACTGAATTTTATGAAGTGTCAAAAATATTCAAAAGCTTAAGTTATAATAATCTGCTTACTTGATTTTCAATTTTGTTTCTTGGGCAATAGATATATAAGTTCTGAATTTTAATTTTTTGAATAATTAATTTAGTATTACTAGACTTCATTCCACAATTTGATTTCAGAATGAATTTAAAATTCATTGAAAACTTAACAGTTTTTCAGATACTTTATGAAAATATTTGCTATTTGCATTATATAGTTTTTAATGTGCAATGAAAAATAATTTTTCTGTAATTCGTAAGTATTCAGATTAGAGTATTTCCTCAGATATGCATAAATTTAAAAAAAATTTACCATAAGTTTGATTAGTTTTGCACAAATTTATTTATGATGCAAAAAAATAAGGAAAGGTTCTTTTTTAAATATTAGAATCTAATCCAATCAGTTTTTTGGCAAGGAAACAATAAATTTATGAAGCAAATTTCAAAATTCATAGCTAGAATACATTTGTAAATTTACATATTATTATTCTTAATAAAAAACCTACCCGATAAACAGAAAGAATATTATAGATGGATAACCACACTGAGGACCATAAGAGCCAAAGAAAACCCGGAAATGATGACGTTAAGAATGAAACTACGGCTAGCCAGCAAATGGATGAAAAGGAACGATATTATCCTCACCAGAGCAGATAAATCGAAATCTTTGGTTATTATGAAACGGAGCACATACCAACGAGAACTGCATGACTACATCAATATCACCCAATGTGAACGAGAAAACGATGTCGTTGTGGATAAACTGCAGAATAGGGTGAAACGCTTTGCAACATCGAAGTTAGCGAAACGTCTAGCCTTACAGGACTTGATAGTAGACTCACCGGACACACCTAAGCTCTTTGCGTATGCTAAAACTCATAAAGAGGGCCAACAACTTCGTCCAATAGTAGACAAAGCAAGAGCACCTACAAGAAAACTAGAGAAGGCTACCCACCAACTCCTTTCGCCAAACTTGGAAGATTACCCTTACACCATTGCAAACCCAGAAAACCTCATAGGCCTACTGAAAAATCTACCTGAGTGTCCGAAACTTATCACAGTCCTTGACTTTAAATCACTATACCCATCGGTGAAGCTCCCGGCAGTTTTTTGCTCCCTCAGAGATTTCCTAATGACATACGTTCAGGATCAAGCATTCCACCAACATATATTGGAAATGGCCCATCTGGTCTGTTACAATTCGATCTTCGTTTTCGAAAGTACGATTTATAAACAGACAAAAGGCGTCCCCATGGGTAGCCCGGTATCAGGCGACCTATGTGAGATGGTGGTAAGGAGGATGGAAAGTGGAGTCATCCCGCGATATCTTCCGGATATTTTACTCTATAAGAGATACGTTGACGACGTACTCATTTTATGGAAAACGGAGCCTGATATAGCGGCCTTTGTACAAACTGTCAACAACAACCCGTATGGCTTGGTCATAGAAGTAGAGCAGATAAGCAGCACGAAGGCCCATTTTCTAGACATCGCCATCAGGATAGAAGCGTCTACGATCCAAACGTCCGTCTACAGAAAACCGACGGCAACACCAATATACATACCTAAGGGTTCCTGCGACCCGTTCTCGTATAAAGCGGCCGCTTTCAAAACCTTAGTAAGAAGGGCAACCTCGTACTCCTCCACTAAGAAAGCGCTAGACAAAGAACTGGCATATCTTAAAAAGGTCGCAACGGACCACGGGTACCCTTCCCTAATACGGCGTATAACCAGGCAACATCACCAAGGAAGCACATCCGCTGGACAAGCAAACGGTAGCGCTAACAAAAAAGATTTAACAAGGCTTCCTATCACATACAACCCATACGTTTGTAAAGTATATGGAGAAATAGCCAAAAAACAGCAGATGCAGATAGCATATCGAAGAGGCCCCACAATAGCCGAAATCCTAAAAAATTGCAAAGACCCTCCGGATCCCAACAGAATGTACGGAGTGTACTCTATCCCCCTAAGGGACAACAGATGGCAAAGGGAGCTCGTTTACATCGGTTCCACTAAGCGCTCGTTAAAGACCAGATTAAAAGAACACCAAGCCGACCTACAACACCGGAAACTCAACACGGCGCTAAGTATATACGCGTCTGATCAAGATATCAACGCGGAACTGGATAAGGCTAAAATCATCGTAACGACGCCCCACCCGGAACATATAAAATGGTTAGAAGCGGTCGCTATATATAAAACGAGCTGTAATAATATCTGCATCAACCAAAAAGAAGAGATCGACATTTCATCGGCCTGGCAAATCCTTTTAGACACGCATAAACGATAACCAACACCCCGACACTACAGCGCATGTCAGCCATGACGGAATTGGATGAAGCGGTTCGATTTGAAACGTTCTATTCTATCTTTTAAATTATTCCATCTTCGCCTGAAGAAGAACTGTTTTAGGTTCGAAAACGTTAGCCAGACGCTCATAAGAAGATTTACACCGGTAACAGGTTCGTTTTTTGAAGTTATAGTTATAATACCCGGTGTCGGTAAGGAGCAGAGAAGTACATGTCCTTATTTTACACAAAATTGCCAGAAACAAAAAAACCCCTCTCACTTGCCACTGAGCTGGGTTTAATCGTCTTTTAAAGCATTAAATAATGAATCAAAAGTTTTTGTTATTCTGTTTGTACCCTCTAATACTAAAAACTACTTGTTTAGTGTCCTAGGGCTGGATGAAGTCATTTTTTCAAGTTTTTGAAGATATTTATGTAATCAATCTCGTGTGACCCAATTTTGGGAGGCTGTATTCGCAAAGGGTCGCTTGCAGAAGTATGGTTCCTTTGACTTTTTTGCTCCTATGGATATGCTTTACAGCTCTGATAAGGTCCCAGCCGTCTCATTTAGAGCTTGAATTGAGCCGAATTTTAGGCTTGGGGATTTTTGTTTTGTAGTCAGTTTTATGAAACTTAGTGTTTAACAATATTCCTGTTTTATGCCAGAGATGATTTTGTGTCAAAATGTTGATGTTTTTAATCAAATAATTAATTAATTTTTATGTTTTAGGTATAGGCTCAGAAACCAGTTTTTTTACTCGGGAAATCCCAGTTTTCAAATTATACAAATTTCTTCAAAAACCGGTTTTTCAAAATCAAGTTTTAAAAACCGACAAACCCTAAATAGTCTGCATAGATTTATGGATGAAGAGAAAACTGTACAAATGAATTAAACAACGCTGCAAAATGACTGTCAAAAAGGACTATTCATTCAGTTTTAACCAAAAATAGAACCCAGGAGAAATTAGAACCTCCTAGATGAAAAAAGATCATGTGTATCTCTGGTAACTGGTCCAGTAGCAAGTTTGATTTATCTCTTGTTTTCAGAACAGTTTGTGAAATGTGAGTGCAAAAGGTTTTGTCAACTGTGCATAGCATTTTGCAAGCACTTCTACAAAAAATTAATTTTTATGGTCAAGAAAGTTCCCTTTTGACAGGTCCTACAGAAGCTGGGTTTTAGGTGGAATAAGCTAAATGGTAGAAAATTTCTGTGAAATTATACATATTGTTTCTATGCAAAGAAATTGAGTTAATTTCATAAAAATGAATGGAGAATCAGCTGGAAGTGATGAACCAGAATGGAATGATGGACAATGTCCCTTATCACTCCATTCAAATTGACAATGTACCCAGCAGCCAGAAGAGGAAATCAGAGATCATTAAGTGGCTTTTATAATCATGCTGTAGAATGCAACAATGGATTTCTGAAACTTGAATTTCTGAAAAAGTCAAGTTGGTTCATGATGAAAAGAAATTCATTATTGTTGAATGTGCTAAACAGTGGAGGCACACAGTAGTAAGGATTTCCCTATATCATTGTGAACTCCAAGCTATTAGCTTATTTGGGCAAATATGATGGACAATATTGGGTTGCAATAATGCAACTTTTATGAAACAAAGTGTCAAGACTTCATGGAAACAATCTATTTTGCAAGTCATACCAAAATTGGAGAAATTATGTCCAAAGCACAATGAAAATATATGAAAAACTTTGGGAAACACAGCATTGTGGATTGGCTATTGGAGGAGTTACTAGAAAGAAGGATTACTATTAACCTGCTTAATGAGGTTCCTCTGACAAAGGTCCTGCTAATGACAGTTTGGACTGGGATGATATGCCACTCCAATTTAGTACTAAGAAGCTCTTAATTTAAAATTTTTTTATGCAGTTTTCTCTACATCTGTTATCATTATGGTTTGATAAGTATTATTCCAATATTAAACAGACACAATTTAATTTTTCTGTTGATTATGATACAGTCAACTACACCTGGAAACCAAGCTGACAACTTGGACTAAAGTCCTCAAACACTAACAAGATTATTGAAGAATACAAAAATTTTTGTCTTCACAAATTCTTTGTTTCACAATAAAAAGTGACAAACTGAAAAACAACCTTATAGATGACTTTTTAGTTGAGATGAATTAACTGTTGCTTAATGAGCAAAGGAATAATTTATCCTAAATACTAGACCATACATAAAGAAAGGAGATGAGAAAAGAGCAGATAATGAAATGTTGCAGGTCAAAAACAGAGTTCAAGATGTTACAATTTTGAATGAAAATTTTCCTGGTAAAATTCACCTCATAAAGTAATAATCAGGAAATTTGAGAATCTGGCAAAAATTTAATTAAATGGAAAATTAATTAAATTTTTTAAATAATAGTTTCTTAAATCAAATGAGCAATTATTTATTGTGACATCATCACAATGCCAGGCTGTAATTTTTAATCATACTTTTAATTTACTTTCAAATATATGCTCTCCACCTCAAATTAGTACTATAGTGTCTTGCATCTGTACATCATACTTTTCTGTTAGCAATGGATTTGTGCTGGTCATCTGGCTCCTTTTGGAGGAAAATTTTTTAAATTGAAATAATGTTATTTTCGGTTTGCAACAGAAGTTCATATATAGTTAATCGGGGCCATCTGCCACTAAGCTTTCTATATCTGGTCTTGAATTTCATTTATCTAACACCATTGAGATTAAGGAAAGATAGACAACAGTGGAAATTTATAGGTCTACAATTTTTTCAAATTGCAGTCCAATTAATAATTGCTGCAATTTTAAATTGCTGCCTATAATTTATAATATCTGGTTACTTTTTCACCATCACTTTTTCAAATACAGTAGACTCTGCTTATTGTAATCATAGATAATGTTATAAGTCAGTTAAAATTAGTAGGTCTCAAAACATACAGGTTAAAATGCATTGTAAAAATGTTATAATCAAAATCTGATTATCTTCATCTTTGGGTGTATAGGTCTTTTTAAGCTCTCTTTTTCATTCTAGCAGTCTCAGTATGTGGCTGATAACATGCAATCATTATCAGTCTTAACTAGTACTTTAAAATAGATAAAATTAAAAAAATAATAATAATAATTCTAGGTTTCTAAGCTGGTTCGAATAGTAATCGATTATCTAGGTTAGCGGTCCCCAACCTTTCTGACCTCACAAACACTAAACTCACAATTTCAAATTGCACAGACCACTATCATAAATTTTTTAAACGATACAAACATCTATAGAATAATGATCACAAAAGTTCCATTTTATTTTACTTTATTAATATGAAATCCACTTGTTTAATTTCAACAAGTAAAATGATGAAGCCAATTTTGGGACGAGACTAGTGAGCAACATGTGCGCAAATCTCGCACTCATGCCTATTTGTAGAAACAGTCTCAGCATTTCATATTTTATTTTGACCCGGTTCTCGGTCCCCTGACTACCTACAAGTTTGGTTTATTTTGTGTGTGCATGATTTGGGCACCAAATACTCTGTGCCAAATTGCAACTCCTGACATGTACTCCTTCAGATCTCTAAGGTGTGCAGGCATTGACAGCTGCATGATTCTAGAGATGAGACACAGTCTCGTCAAAAATACCGTATATTTCTGCAGATAAGACAATAGTTGAATCATAAAAAAAGGCCCCCAAAATCCGGAGTTGTCTTATAGAACAGATACAAAAAAAATTAGATTGAAATTTATATAAATTAAAACCATTATAAAAAGACAGACAAACCGTAATTATTTAGTAGAAGAGAGTAGAGTATGTCCACAAAGTAGAATAGCCCATACGACGTTTTTGTGAATAGTTAAGGTCATTATCCGAATGCCCAAATCAGTGCAAATGTTTGCAACAATCGCAAGGCAGTGCTGCCAAATGCAGGAAAATAAAATTTGTTCATTCAAAAAATTACAAATAGGACATAATTTCGTATACGCTATACAGTATTATTATCCAGATGATGATTGCTGATCTAAACTAAATTCATAGACCATTGATAGTTTGGGAGTCGTCTTATAGGACAGATATATGCTAAAACTATTAAATTTTGACAGAAATTTATACTTTGTCTTATCTGAAGGTCATCTTATCTGCAGAAATATACAGTAGTTAAAATTTAACATTTATACTGAGATCAACAGACAGTTTTTGCATATTTTTGAAAGCTGTGATTACTTATCATAGATTTGTGATTTAATTATATAACAGTTGTGAAATTTAGCATGTTATAGATAATGTGAGATTTTATCCTGAGTCACCCAAGCCAGCATCCACATTCTTTCTTTTTTTCATACAAAAACTTCAAAAATGGCAAATGATATAACAGGACAATGTTCAGAATTATTTCCAGGAAAGGTACTGGAAAAGGCACCTGGAAGTTTCCAGGAAAATTCATACTCACATATTTGTACAGCATGCATTCAAATATCACTGGGGTGACTGGCAATGATTAACCTGGCAGTGGACATGTGGGGTGACTGAGTCACCCCACATGTCCACTGCCAGGTTAATCATTATTTGCTCTCAATACAATAGTTTAAATTGCTGGCTACACTACACTAGCTGTTGTTGAGGTTGGTAGCAGACTGCAACAATACTGACAGCAATACTGGATAAATTATATATTAATTACTAGTAATAATAATTATAGTTTTGGTTGATAAATCTTCTAGGTATACATTTTTTTTTTAGCATATTTTTTAAATGTTTTAATTAACAAAACTAGAATTTCTTTTAATTGTAGTCTTGCTTGCTCACTTAATGTTATCAATTTAGGTGAGTTCCAAAATAATTACAATAAGCAGAATGCACTACTAACAAGTAAGCCAAAATTTTTTCATCAGATTTCAAAATCATATCTGATTATCACAGCTGTTTTATGTATAAAAATGTACTAAGTAGATTTAAACATTTATACACATGCCACTTATCTATCATCTAGATCAGTGGTTTCCAACATATTTTTATCACAAAACCATTTTCACCTTAATAAAAAAAAATGTTGGAACCCTGACAATTTTTTATGATTACAGATAAAACAGCAAATAGAAACATTAAAACAATTTATTGAAAATGGAAAAATAAAAAAGATTAATAATGGAAAGCAAGTATTATTACTTAACTCAAACTGTTCATTAATATATTTTAAACAGCACTAGTGCCTAGATTTGTACCTTTATTTGTGTATCTGCCTTTTCAGTCTGCTTGTCACTAGAAACATTTGAAGACTTGCTACATTTTTCTTCAAAACTCTTCTCTTAGCCAATGCTCCATGATTTTTTAATTTGGGGTATACATAATACTGAAAACACTATAAAATTATACAATTCTCACTGTATTTTTGTATGAAAAATACTCAAAATATCATAAAAGATTACTGTGCAAATTTCTAATGATCTTTGACTGATATGCCTGCTTGTATGCTGCATCATTGCGCTACAGATCGTGGGACACTAATTAATTAGCCCCCTTTGTTACACATGACGCTCATCTGACATTAATGTCCAATCATTAGTATTGTAGCATTTACAGTACCATCAGGCATCTGACCGGCCACTTCCATCATTAGATTCAATAGGCTTGCACAGCAGATATTGACAAATTAAAGCATATTTAACAATTGTATTATTATTTATATGTTTGATACTTTTTATGTTTTTTTTTAATGATTTCAAATTTGGAATGAAACTAATTTTTGATTTGTATAAAGGTATTTGATTCAACAATACAACATCAGTAGATTTGTTTTTAGAAACTGTTTATTAAGTCTAATATTGAATTAACAAATTTATTTTAGACTTATAAATTATAGATTAAGGAAAGACTAAAAGGTTTAAAGATTATTGAATGATTAAATAATTTACTAATGTGTATGTATGTTTTCATATTTGTATGCTGCATGTAATATATATATATATACATATATATATATATTTTAAACAACAAATAAATGTTTATATTTACAGGGAGTGTGTGTTCTTCCATTATTTTGTCACAAGAAAATATATTGGATACAAGTAATTCAACATCATGTAATAAATCTTTTAGCTCAGTCCCACTCTTAGATATGCTAGCTGAAGTAGCATCTGCAACTCTGAAAAATGATCCATCATTAAATACTAATGAAAAAGACAGAAATATTCAAAAGAATACTTTACAGAAAACTTCTACCAGAGTAAGTATTTTTATTTAAAAATATTAACTTTCTATCTGTCTCCATATAAATGAGTTTTTAATAACTAAACTACTAAATTTGGCATCCTTTTAAATCCAGGATGTATTGAACTATACATTGGGTAAGACAGTATAATTTATTGAAGTTCATATAAATACTTATATGAACATGCTTAGCATATAAATACTTATGTGCAGTTTGTCAAATCATGGATTATAGCGTTTATGGTTTTCTTATTACAAAATAATTGACATTCTTGTAATATGTTGATTGTTGTGAATGAGATTTTCAACCAGCTTTGTTGAGTTGCAGGTATCTTACAAGAAAAGGATATTGTTTGGGGACAAAGGTGGCAAACTTGGTCTATCCAAAAGACCTTATAAAGATATGTTGATGCACAAAATTCAGGTGCCATGATCAATACATTAAAGAGAGATTTTGCCAAGGATATGCTGATAAACATTAAACTTTTTTGCACTGAGATTACTTTCTCATTTGTTTACAATTGTTTATCTGTTTTTGGTTCTTTACACCAAGATTCAAAAATCTGATAAAGTATGCATTTTTCAAATATGGGTATTTATTTGACCTGCATCATTCAAAAGACCCTTAGTGTTTTGCTTTGAATGTAGTCTTTCTGAAAAATGTGAAGAAAATGGATGTTCAAGTTTTGCATTTATTAAGTGTGCTCACTGAAAGGTGGTCTTGTCTTGATCATTGTTTGCTGTCCAGTTACACACACTGTATATACCTAGTATTTTCTGTACAATGACACAACCTTTGCATTACATTATTTTTATACTTTAATAATTTTTTTACCAATTAAGCAGGGGCAAATTCTCTGGGCTTGCTTAGCATGTGCCGCATGCTTAAGAAAAAGTTTTGACTGTCAATATACTTTTTGTATGAAAACAAATATGTCAATAATAATCTATTCTAACATGTAAACTCTTTTATCATTTGTGTTTGCTTTTACATTGACGGCTAGTGGCTAGCTGTTTTAAGTCAGTGTGATGCTTGCGGGAACTCGATTGCTTGCCGCAGCAAACAAGTGCACATGCATGATGTCATTCGAAGCATTTAACACGACCAGATTGTATCAAAAGCTTGCAGTACCTAGTAAGCATACATGTATTGTGTAGTTTCAAATCTAAGTTATGAATTGTTGAGTTACGTATGTTATCATAAGTAGTGGGCTAATTATGGAAAGTGAAGTTTTGTATAATCAGTGACCTGTTACAGAAACCATTTTCTAGAAGAAATGTTGCTGAAAAAATTGAAATTGTGAGGAATCTCAAGACCATATCCTGAGATTCTGAATTTAACTTCCAATTATAAAGATAAGAATGGAAAGTATGTATGACATTTTAAAATATCTCAATAGGCAAATATACCTTGGTTAGCTGGATCTAAAAAATTAAATAAACTATCATGCTGGCCCTGCTTGTTATTTTCAACAGACAATGGAGATTGGAGTAAAAATGGGTTTGTGAATTTAAATTGTCTTTCTGTGACTGTCAGTAGACATGAGAAATCTGTAACTCACCTTTTATCTTTTATCAGTCTGAATACTTTTGGGAGGACAAGAATTGATCATCAGCTTAATGAGCATCAAAGAATTAGCGATCAGATGTGTAATGAAATAGCAAGAAAAACTGCAACATTCTTAAATGGTTGATTGATGTATGCTTTCTGGGAAAGCAGGGCTTGCCTTTTCGTGGCCATGACAAGTCAAATACTTCTCACAAGAAAGGAAACTACATAGAACTTCTGGAGTTAATTCATCTATATGATCCACTATTAGAGAACTAGGCCTATTTAAAAAAATCAACAGTTTTCTGGAGCATTTCTTCTGCAATCTAAAATGATTTGATTGTCTCCATCTCTTCAGTAGTTACAGACAGAATAAAGCAGGAACTCAAGCAGACTAAGTTTGTAATGCTGATTTAGATGAAACCTCCGATGTAATAAAATCACAGCTTTCAACTGTTTTTCATTTTGTTGATCAAAATGGACAGACTCTGGAAAGATTCCTCCACTTCACTGATATTAGTAGTGATCATTCAGCTGCAGCACTTTTAAAGAATGTTAAAATTGTTCTGAATGATTTCAAGTGTGGTAGCAAACTTATTGCACAAACCGATGATAGCATTGCAGTAATGACAGGCCAAGTCAACAGTTT
Source organism: Centruroides vittatus (assembly GCF_030686945.1). Taxonomy (NCBI): domain Eukaryota; kingdom Metazoa; phylum Arthropoda; class Arachnida; order Scorpiones; family Buthidae; genus Centruroides; species Centruroides vittatus. The sequence goes on along the minus strand of NW_027121101.1, from coordinate 8,040,114 downwards.
AAATGTAAAAGTGGAAAGAGTTATATCCCAATGCAGTTTTCATTACACATGCTACAGCCATATGCTAAATTTAACTCTGCAACAATCATCCTCAAATATCAAGGAATGTGGGGTTTTCTTTCAAACACTTTTGGGACTTTTGTGTTAAGATGACAAAGTCATCTTAACACACAAGTTGGTTTGTCTTGATTCCGATGCCAACAATTATTTAAAAAAAAATTTTTTTGACCAAAGCAGTGTCCACATAAGCATATACAAAACAAATCAGTGATGATATAGATATTTAAGGAATATCTTTTTCTCAATAGTTTCTATCTGCAAGTATTTCACATTAATTCTGTTTCGGCGTATTAACAATCATCATCATCCTCATCATCCTCCTCTTCATCATCATTAGAAATTTCGAATTTGAGGGTTGGATGTCATGCCAATCTTTTACTTAAACAAGAAAAGAAACTATTACAAAAGGCATTAAATATGTATAAATACTGCTTTATTCGCTGGCACTATCAACGTATTATAAGAGTCGTAAGGGTAGCAGTTTGCATAGAGGGCCTTTCTGTAGCCCTCCATGCAAACCACTACCAACATTGAGCTTGCTGCCATTCACTCAGCAGTAACTGTGGTGAGTTATACCAATTCCAAATACAAACATGTCTTGAACAAGGTTAAAAAGTCTTTTTCCCACCACCACTTTATACATCCCAAAGGACTGCACAATAGTCTGTCTGTCATTACCGTTCTGTGGTCGCATCACTGCCTAAAGGACTAAAGCTGTTAGTTTTTAATTTGAAAAGTTTGTTCGAAAGATTTATTTGAGTTTGTATCTGCCTGAGGATGACACCTTATAATACGTCAAAAGCACTAGCAAATAAAGTGGTATTTATATGTATTTAATGCCTTTTTTGATAGTTTATTTTCTTGTTCAAATTAGAAACTTTCATTATGCATTGGGTTTTCCATATTTCTTCAGGAGACTTAAATTAGAAAAATAGCAAAATTTTATCATTTTGTCTATTCAGCATTGTTGCATCATTCTTTTCTGTCAAACCATGTTTGCTCGTACTGATTTTTTACACTCTTTCCCATATTCTCCTTTATTTTCTTCCTCTCTCATATTTCTCATTCCACTGTCATTTATAGCAACTCTTCTTTGTTCATATGTCTTGCATGTTCATACCATTAGAACTACGTTTTCTTAAATTTTGTTATGTTTTTGTCTACCTTCATCTCTTTTCTGATCACTTCATTCCTTACTTTTTCCTTTCTTGATTTACTTGCCACTCCTCTCCAAAAATTCATCTCTATTGGTAGTGGCTCATGCTCCTGTGCTTTGGTGCTTTGTTCACTGTCCAAGTTTCTGCACCTTACAAGACTGCTTTATAGATCATACTTTTTGTTTCATTTTTTGCTTTTATTAAATATTCTTCAATGCTTTTTCCTTTGGAGCTTTTCTTAACAGTACCCTTGGAATGCCATCACATACCTTTTCGAGATCAATAAATGTCATATTGATCAGTTTGTTCTTTGCCATGCATTTTTTCTTCCAGGATTTTTTTGACTAGCGAATATATGATTGATGCAATATCTAACCTTGGTAAATCTGCATTGTTCTTCCTTACTTTCATATGCCTTTTCCACTTTTTTCTAATTAATCTGCTATGAGTCTTTACCACTCTTTACAGAAAACTTCTACCAGAGTAAGTATTTTTATTTAAAAATATTAACTTTCTATCTGTCTCCATATAAATGAGTTTTTAATAACTAAACTACTAAATTCAGCATCCTTTGAAATCCAGGATGTATTGAACTATATATTGGGTAAGACAGTACATCTTACCCAATGTATAGTGGCTTTCAACATCATCTACAGTTTTGTAATATTTGAGGTGGAGCATTAACTAAGCCTCTGCTATGTGGCTTACAATACTGAGTTTGATCTCAAAATTTGATCAACCAATTTTGATGAAACTTTGCCACTTTTCATTTATTGCAATGAGGAATCCAAAAATGTTATAAAAAATATCAAGGTTTACGACTTCGTTTTCAAGATAGACAGTTACACAAGTGTGCATGACAACGCAATATCACACGACTTTGTCAGACAATGTCCCAAGGTTGCTAACACATCTATGGGCTTATAGAATTAAGTTCATTCTCAAAATTTGATGGGCTGATTTTAATGAAACTTTGCCATTTTCATTAAATTTGTTAATACAAAATGTAATGAGGGTCTATTTAAATGTAAAAAATAAGGGTCCATGACTTCGATATACAGTGAATCAGTGACCATGTCTGTACTCCCTAACATGATTGAGTTTGCCAAATGGTGTAACGTACCTTGCAATCAAAACTTAAGTTCTAAAAAGTGGTATTACACAAAATTAGAGTTCACTCAGGTACCAGGCCTGGTCTTGGGTCACAGTGGGTTTAATTCCCTGTGACTTAACAAAAAAAATCAAATATGACATTTATGTAAGCAAAAAGTCTATGACAATATTTATTAAGTTGAACTATAATATATATAAACAACAAAAAGTTAGTAGTAATAAATATTATTTCAAATATTCAAAACAACAAGTCAAAATCAATTGTGTACAGGAAAAAAACAGAACCAATAAAAAATTTCTAATCCAAACTCTTGCCATAATTAATCAGGCTATTATGTTATAATTGTTAATACATTGGGCTTCTGGTTGTTGATATATAAAAAAATTTCTTTTTTCCAACTTGGGACATACAACTAATTTAATCTCCACCAGTATCAACTAAATTCAAAAAACAAAGAATACACTTCTCTTATGAGTTAAGCACTTGACCATCACCAAAATATTTTCAGACAATTCAGTCCAAAAGTAGATCGCTTTTCATACTCATACTCTGAAGTTCATTTCAGGAGCTACACCTCTCCATTGAAATGGTGGGTCATCTTTTATCTTGCTTACAAAGTGTAATGCTGCATTATCCTATTTACATACAGTGGAACCTCACGTAACGAGCATAATTCGTTCCAGAACCTTACTCGTAATGCAAAACACTTGTTAAGCGAAACAATTTTTCCCATAGAAATTAATGTAAAATATGATAATGAGTTCCATGCCAAAAAAATACTCAAATACCATAGTTACTTGTGTATAAGACAAGGTTTTTATTCATTTTTCACTGCTTCAAAAACCTAGGTTGTCCTATATGAGTGAACGAAGGATCCTTTGCGTTTTTGCAATAATTTTTGTGAACAGTATATAGTTCATGCTGCCATTATAGCAGACTTTTATTGAGGTCAAGGTGAATGTCACTTTTAAAAAGATGATCCAAAACTAGCTGTCACTTAGCAATGATTATAAATGTAGTTATTTCATATTTGTTAAATTGGTATTTTTAATGAATATTTGTACATTCTGAATCATTAAAAAATAAACTTTTTCTTGTCATGTGTATTATAATCTTTTGGTTTTGCTACATGGGTATCAAGTGCATGTAAAAGCAGTCTTCAAAAGCTGATAGCAGTCATTCAGGAAATTCTCTAAACTCTAATAAAGAAGAAAGGGCTGCTTGCTTTTGCAAACTTAGCCCACTAGGAAGAAAAAAGGGTTGAAGGAAAGGTTCTGAAGGGAGAAGTATAAAGTTTCCTTTATACTTCAAAAAAGGGGGAAAAGTAAAGGTGAAAAAAGTTCTTAGGACCTCAGAGCGCTGTATCGGAAATTATTAATAACCAAAATTACAACAGTTGACAAAACTGTTATACAATATTATCAATTACAAGAAATGGTCCGGTTACAGTAGTATGCAAAACCCATCACTTATGGATAGGTAGATAATAACCTTGATCACTGCAAGTTTACAATAATAATAAAAACTGATTACGATTTTAATATGCAGAGAATGTAAATATTAGCTTACTCTGATATAATAATACTGATTACAATTTCTCTTCATAGAAAAGGTAAGTGATTTACGTTATTTACAATTCCCTTACAATTGATAAGTTAACATGCCGAACATATATAACTGAAGTGAGTACATATTAATACAGGAAATACTTTTTTTTTTTAAATCTAGAATCTAAAACTAAACTATGTACAGAAGAATTCTATACATCCGATCAATCGCTGATAACGTCACTTTTCCATTGTTTCACTGTCTTCCTGGTCATCTTGTCTGTTCTTGTTTCATTCTCAAGAATTTTTTCTTTCCTGTAGAAGTCTGGCAGAAGAGCCCTGGTGCTTTCAATAAACCTTTCAAAACATTGCCAGAGATTTTTCTTATCAAAAATGTTTTGTAGTGTCGGTGGCCAATTAAGTCCTTGAGTGCATTCCCTATAGAATGGAATGTGTTGATCTTCATATTGTTCACAGTGGAATATAAAATGTATGGCATCTCCTACACTATTATTGTTGCACTGGCATTTATTAGTGTTTCTCTTCTTAAAGCGGTAGAGGTAGACCATAAAATTGCCATGCCCCGTTAAACATTGGGTGGTTTCGGATCTATGTTCGTAGTAGTTAGCCTTGATGCATTTAGTAATAGAGGAAATTAAACTGGTGGCAAAGCCTCCCCATTGTAGAATTATTCCAATCTTCCTGCCATTCAATTAGTGCCCATTCATGTAAGGAATTTTTCAGTGTTGACTCAGTATCCTGCATCTTGAGAGTACCAGCCATTTTGGCCAAAGAATTGACCAGTTCATTTCCTTTGTCCTTTATGAGCTGGTATCCAACTGAATTGGATATTGCGGGTAGTACTGAGATATTGTGCTACTTTAATAACTTCTTTGCCCAGTAGTGTGATGTTTTCAGCTTTTGCCAAGACATGAAGAACCATCTTATTGTCAATAAGGAATTTTATATTACCTTTGTATTTATTTAAGTTATCTTTTATTTGGGTGATTGCTTTGTATGAGGCCCATAGTTCAGCTTGCTTAATGCTACAATATTTAGCAAGTTTTAATCTGGCCTGATATATTGTCTTATTATTGTTGTTTTTGAATGCTCACACCAGCTCCCACTCTGCACTCTTGCTTAGAGCCATCCTGTACACTATCCACTGAAAGTATCTGTTTGTTTTGGGATTATAATCAAAATTTATTTTGTAGCTGTGCATATCTGCTGGGTGTAATTCGAGGCATACATCATTACTAGTTCTATCAATTTCATATTTTTTAATAGTATCAGGTATATTCGAGTAGCTGTTTGGAATCATTTTATTTTTAATACATTTTTCAATGTCCTCCTGTGTATAACTGTGTAGTCGAATATTAGTGCAGAGCCAATTCCAAACTGTTTTTCTTGCCATGATATGTACAGGTACTCCTCACTTTACGACCTATCTGCTTAATGACCACTCATACTTAAGACCAATCGAGTTTCAACCTGCAATTCAGGGAATCTTCTTTCTCAGCTTGAGTGTCGATCAGTGGCAAATGGTGACATGCACACTAAGCATACTATAATAGGCTTGCGTGTACTATAATTGTCTTTTCATGAATATTGAAGTTTGTTGCATAATTTGTATAATTTTACAATGATCCTATATTCCCTGTGCAAGCTCCTTGCTTATCGACCAATTTGTTTAACGTTGTAGTCGTCGGAATGGAACTTGGTCGTAAAGTGAGAAGTACCTGTATTAGCATTAGTCCAGCCAGTACCAGTATTGCATCTGTAGGGGCTGTTTGATAAGCATGAGTAATCTTTATTGCTGCTCTTCTCTATATCAACAGTAATATTTTACAAATGTGTTATTAAGTGCATCTTGCCATACTGGGACAGTGTATAAAATTGCTGGCTCAATTGCCATCTTATAAATTAATTTGCTGTTTGTAAAGTTTAATCCCCAGTGTTTTCCAACAATCCAGTTGAGGAGGTTAGCTCTGACTCGTTTTCTTGCTAATTTCATTCACATGATGGTGCTAACTGAGATTTGGGTTGAAGAATATTCCAAGGTATTTCAAAACTTTCACCTGTTTAATTCTGTTATTATCCATATGAAGTTTAAGGGTTTTTTGTAACTGTTTATTTTTTCCACGTTTATTTTTTCGAGTACACACCATTGCTTCACACTTAGCGTAGTTAATTGGAAGCATCTGTTCCTCACTCCATTGCAGTATTTTGTGAAGTGTTCCATTAGCTTCGTCGGTCAGTTTATTGCAATTTTTATTTGCTATCATTATAAGTAAGTCATCAGCAAAAGCTTGGGCTTTTAAATCTTTGCAAACTTAGCCCAAATTGGTCAAAATTTGTCAGTAGTTTATCGAACACCAAATTCCATAGCCCTGGGCTGCTAGGGAACCCTGTGGGCATCCCCTGTTTATTATTGTTCTTATATGAATGTTCCTTAACTTTCGTCGTTTTGTACCGTAAATCTGAAGGTTGAAGAAGTTGTATCTGATCTTCTATGTACAGTACCGGTAGTCAGTAGTGAAGATTATTTTCTATATGAATGTAGTTGGAGTGAAACTTGATGAACTTTTCATTTAAGTAATTATCTAATAATTTGTTGACACTTTTTGGATTATTAACATCTTTGAGGCAATTTTTTTTATAACTGGCATCTTAAGTGGTCAAAGGCTTTTTGTAATCGATTGCTATTAATAAAGCATGTTTGTTCTCCTCCTATGCTTTGTATACAAATTCTTTAACGCTCAATGCTGCATGTATCGTTGATTTGTTTGTTCTTGTTAAAACAAAAAATAAAGCATTACCTTTCTCATTTCTTTTTATTCTTTTTAAACTTAACTTTAATAATTTACCAAACTTATTTTGAACATTGTAACCAGATGAAACTCTTATGAAGAACAACTTATCTACAGTGTTGCCAGATATAAATGTACAATAATTAAAAATATAAACGTACAATAATCTAACATTCTTCCTTACATTTATATTGTAACACATAAATGTTAAATACAAGAAAAGTAACAGCTAACTTGACAACTCTATTAACAACTTATCTTAATCTCACACATCTTATATTTATTCTTTTACATTTAGCGTCTCTCTATATTTAATGAATTTTACATTTCCTAATGTCTTTGTAAATATATCAGCAATATTATTTTCTGACTCTAATTTTACAACTTCAATTTTTCCTTTCTTAACATTCTCATGCACAAAACGATAATGAACTTCAATATGTTTTGAGTTTTTTGTAAAGTTTCCATATTTAGCAATGGCTACTACACCTGAGTTGTCTTCATATACCTTAATTGGTTTACAAACTTTAATGAAAACCTCATTTGTTAGACAAATTAGAAAATTTATTTCTATTACAGCTTCTGATAATGCAATATACTCTGCAAATGTAGAAGACTTTGTTACACTATTCTGCTTTTTGGATTTCCAAATGATCACATTTCCAAACAATCTAATTATAAATCATGTGGTAGATTTCCTGTCTAAAATATCTCCTGCTTGGTCAGAATCCACAAAATAATCTAAGATATCAGTATTATTATTCTTATAATATTTTAATTTAAGGTCTTTTGTTAAATACAAGTACTTCAGGACTCGCAAAGCATATTTGAAGTGTCTCTCATCGTAACAATTTTGAAATCGGCTCAGATAATTTACACTGAAAGATATATCTGGTCTAGTACCAGAGTTAATGTACAGAAGTGCACCTGTCAAATTTCTATACTTTACATCCTCATTTACATTAGACTTTTCCAGTTTTAAATTTATTTCCATAGGTGTCTTATACAATTTTGAATTTTCAATATTATAACGTTTAGCTAAAGACTCAATATAAGATTTTTGACTTAAGGTTAAAATATTATCTTGTTCATAGTTATATTCAATATCAATACCAATGTAGTTTTTTACTCTACCTAAATCCTTCATTCTAAATTTATTAGATAACTTGTTTTTGATATCAACAAATAATAAAATGTAAATTGTCAAATCATTCTCCTTTTTAACATACAGACAATAATCATATTTACTTCTGTAAAAATCAAGAGTAGTCAGAAAGTCATTAAAACATTCATACCATGCACAAGGACACAAGGACTTTCCCTTAATTCATATAATGACTTTCTTCAATTTATAAACTCTATCAGTACCATCTTCATAACCAATTGGCTGTTTTACGTAAACTTCAGACAAAACTTTACCATTTAGAAATGCCGTTTCTACATCCATTTGATGGATATTTAAAGAATTTTGACAGCAGTAAGACAGTAACAACTTTAAAGTCGGCATTTTAGCAACAGGAGAATAAATGTCATCAATACAATCAGTTTGTTGAAAACCTCTAACCACTAACCTGGCTTTATATTCACTTTCACTCTTCTTTCTGTATATCCATTTCACATCAATTACCCTTTTGTCCTTGGGAGGCTTGCTTACAAGTGTCCATGTATTGTTTATCACAAGACTGTCCATCTCAGAATTCATTGCTGCTTTCCATTTCTTTGAATCATCACATGTCATCACCTCCTGAAAATTTTCTGGAATAGTAGCATCACAGTAATTTACAGTTATACTGTAATAATCAAATTCATCATCAAAGCAGAGTGGATGTTTAATTTGTCTTCCTGATTTTTTTCTTTTCGTTTTTTCTTCTTCATCTTTTATGTCATCATTACTATTTTCTTCATGTGTATTGTCTTTTTCTAAGTTTTTTGTCATATCCTTTTCTTTCTGGTTTGTCCTAGTAGAATCTTCTCCTTCCTTTTCCTTTGCTTGGTCTGAATCCTTTTGTCTTTCTTCCTTATCTTCATCTCTTTCTCATTTTCAAATCCACACAAGTTTACATTTTCTTCTATTATGTCACAATGTCTAGCCATTATAACTCTGCTATTCATCAATACTCTATATCCAGTATCTGTATATCCAATCAAAATACCAACCTCTGCTTTCTTGTCCCATTTTGATTTTTGTTTTTCTTCTGGAATTCTTACAAATACTTTACTTCCATATAATTTTAAATTCTTTACTGATGGCTTCCTTTTGAAAAAAATTTCATATGGTGTTTTTCTCTCAATGGTATTAGTTAAGGTTCTGTTTTTAAGATATGCAGCTGTTTTAATTACTTCTGGCCAAAATCTTTCAATTTTTGCTTCTGATAAAAGACATCTCCCCATATCCATTAATGATTCATTGTATCTTTCTGCAGTTCCATTTAGCTCATGCACATATGCTGGACAAGGTTTTATTATTATTCCCTTTTCCTTTGCAAACTTAAAAATTCTTGCATTCATATACTCTTTCCCATTGTCATATCACAGTTCCTTTATAATCCTTCCAGCCAAGTTTTGAACTTCATTAACATACTGTACTAAGCATTCATATACCTCATCTTTTGTCTGGATACAATAAACTTTTAACTAGTTTGCTATAGTCATTTATAAAGTTTAAGAAATATTTTTCTCCAAGATTTCCTGTAGTTTGATGTGGTCCATTTAAATCTGTATGTACAATCTCTAATATGTCTTCTGCTCTTCTCCTGTTATTATGAAATGGTAAGTTATGCATTTTATTTTCAATACATGTAGCACACTTTAAATATTCTGGTTCAATCTTGCTGGGTAGTCTGTCTAGTGATTCATTTTTACACATTATTTTCAAGTTGTTAAAATTGATATGTCCTAGTGTTCTATGTAGTTTTTCTTTAATAGTCATATTGCTTTTACTCATGTTTGCTTGTGATTTTTTTTCATTGATATAACTTTTCATTTTATATAGTTTATCCTCTTTGATTGCAACAGTTATCAGCTTTTATATGGGTTGTATATTTTTGAGAATTATCCTCTTGAAACAATTGAATGTTTAACTGTGACCCTCGAATAACTCAACAAGTTTGCTTTCATATCTTTTACAAAAAAAACGTTTTCCAATGTAACCTCAGACTTTTGTCCATAAACTGGGAAACAAGTTTTAATATTACCAACTTTTGTAGCTTCTAATATTCTTCCATCACCAACTTTTACTTTTATAGGTTTCTTCAATGTCTCACAGGTTTCAAAATACTCAGTGTTAACGATATGGTGTGTGCATCCACTATCAAGTGACCATTCTATTTCATCTTTCTTTGACTTTTCGTTTTTACTTGTTGTGTAAGTATTATTTGCAATGGTAGTCTGAAAACTATTTCCTTGATATTTATGTATGCTTCGATGATAATTTCCTTGTCCTCTCTGAAAGTTTCTGGCATTAAACGATCCATGTCCTCGATAAACAGAAAAACCACAACCTCAACTATGATTTTCAATTTCAAAGTGGCAATTTCTTTTTAAATGGCCATGTTTCCCACAGCTGAAACATTTCAACTTATTCTGAAATGATCAGCTCGAAATACATTTGATCTATCATTTGACTCTTCATTAGAATTTTCCTCTGCACTTTTTAACTTTATTTTGCTTTTCAAATAGTCAACAGTTCTCTTCTTTTCTGGTAAAACATCTATTAAATCACCAATATGACTATACTTCTGTGGTAGCGATTTTAACATGTAATTTAATTTTTCTTGTTCTGATATCATTGCACCTGCCTGCTTTAATTCGTTCACAGTCTTTTCAAATGCGTTGAAGAATAAGCATACATCTGAATAATTTTTCAATTTTATACTTTCAAGGTTATGTCGGTGCACAATTTGCAGAGCTGTTGACTTTTTCAGATACATCTCATCAAACTTTTGGATAATTTCGTAAGCCGTATCAAGTTCACTTATGTATTCTAGCTGTTTGTTAGTTATTCCGCTATAGATATAATTAGTTGCCTGGATATCTCGTTCGTCCCATTTGTCATCATCGGTCTTAATTTTATCCCTCATTACTACATCTTTACACTTTTTGAATTGTAGAAACTTAAACATACGTAATTTCCAGTTACTATAGTCTGCTCCGTCAAATATCGGTATATTAATGTTACTGTTCTTCACTGCCATTACCATATGTGCTTTTTCCTTTTTTCTTCTTTCTTAAACTAATTTAACCCTTTTCACTTCTTGTTTTTTCAACCACTCTCTGCTACCATGTTAAGACAAAAAATAAAGCATTACCTTTCTCATTTCTTTTTATTCTTTTTAAACTTAACTTTAATAATTTACAGAACTTATTTTGAACGTTGTAACCAGACTAAACTCTTATGACGAACAATTTATCTACAGTGTTGCCAGATATAAATGTACAATAATTAAAAATATAAATGTACAATAATTCAACAGTTTTAAATCCAAATTTGTTTTGGTCCGTATGACCATTTTTGTACAGGATTCTGTTGATCTGTTTAATAATAAGTCTGTCAAGGACTTTTCCCATAGTAGGCTAATTGGCCTGTAATCACTAGGACTAGATGGATTATCATGTTTTGGGATTAACTTTATATTTGCTGTCTTCCATTTAGCCAGGAAGTAACTGTGCTTTAGACATTCATTGTATAAGTAAACAAATATGATTGGGATCTCCTCGAAAGCATTTTTTAACATTTCCACTGTTATACTATCTAGACCTGGTGCTTTATTTCTTAGAGAAGAGATGGCATGTTTTATCTCTTTGAATGTGAATAATCTGCAATTATCATAGTATTCGTTAGTGTTTACTTTTGTACCTGACTGGCTATCTAAGTTACAATTATCCAAATTGGTATCAGTAGGAAAATGATAATCAAGGATCCTATTAAATATTATGTTCAGTATCGTAGTCTCCACTATCTTCTGTTCTTTCATTCCAATCAACAATGTCTGGTAGCTTAAGTTTCTTTCTATTTCTAAAGATGAGTTGATATGGAATTTTCCATAGACCTTTGGAATTTGTCTTGTTGCAAAATTCTCTCCAAGCTTTTATTCTGGTAGCATTTATACTCTTTTTATACTCCTTAAGTAATTTTTTGTAGTTATCATGAATTCTTTGCTTGGTTTCCTCGTCTAATGTCCTTAGATACTGCTTTCTTGTTTTGTTAATTATTTTCTTTTGTTTGTCTAGCTCATTAGTCCCCCAATGAGTTTTTCTTTTGTTCACAGTAATTATCTTACTGGCTTGGTTGTCTGCATTTTGGATGTCTTTAGTCACATGTTCAACAAAGATATCAATGTCTTGTTTCGTCAACAAAGATAATCAATGTCTTGTTTGTGGAAAGTCATGTTTTATCCAGTTTTCATTAAATAAGTAACGAAAGAGGTCCCAATTTGTATGTTTTATGTTCACCTGGGCATTCTTGTTGAGGATATTTATATGTTTTATTTGTGTCAAGATAAACCTATGGTCACTTGCCGAGGTACATAATAACGTCTTGCAATTCTCTACTATTTGCACCAGTTCTGTTGACACCAGACAAACATGTCCAGCTTCTAGTGTGTGGTGTGAAAAAAGTTGGATGGTCAGTCATATTAACCGAGACTAAACCAAACTCTTCCATCAAATTAGTTACCAGCCGACCTGTTATCCTCCTGTATATTAAACCAAACTGCCAATTTAGCATTTAAATCGCCAGCAACAGTCACATTTTCACTATCCACTTTTCTTAGTACCTTCTCAAGTTCACTAACACCTTTCTCATCATACATATTTGACGATATGTAGGCGTTTATTACATATATAGGGAGATTGTGATGTATTATAGCTGTTGTAATTATATTGGAAGAAAGATGTGGAATCAGTGCTCTATCTATCTGATTATTGTTCACCACTATACAGCTTTTTGGAGTACTGCCATTGTTTTTATAAAGGATTTGCCAATTTCCAAGCCTCACTATTGAGTTTTTTACTGTATATGGCTCTTGAATTAAAATCAAATCAGCTTTAAGTTCATTAGCTTTATACATCATTAAAGAGCTTGAAGCTTTCCCTCTTTGTCCATTAATATGTAAAATATTAAGGCCTACATCAGAATTGTTGTGATAGTCTTTATCTTGCCTATTATGATTTGTGTTAGTCGGAGTGTTATTTTAGAGTTTGATTACAATCCATAGTCAGTTTTGTCAATCATTTGAATCTTCAACTTTGCTAATATCAGACATTTGCTGCTGAGTGCGCTGTGATTTGTTGACCTTTTTCTATCTGGCGGTAGGTTTCTATTAGCTTTTTTGCAATTTAAGCAAAATGGCATCATGTTCAGTAATTGACAATCCTTATATTGGTGGCCCTTAGAACAATGACTGCATTTTTGTTCTTCTCTGCAGTCATGCGCAAGGTGGTTGAATCCACAACATTGATAACATCGCATGATCAGTATAAAATCATCAACACGTATATTAGTCCACAACATGGAGATATGCTGATGAGCTATTAAGATATTACGGATTTTCAGTGTAACTGATAAAACATGTCAACAATTTTCTTTTGCTTTTCCTCTCCTTAATATTGTACTGATTCTGCATGCATCTCTGACACTGTTGCTGTCTATTTCCTTCCATATGTTGTTCTGTTTTATCATTACTTCTATAAGTTTTTCATCTGTGATGCTGTTAGGGATATTTAAGAGGAGGATAACTCTTGGTCTTTTCCCTTCAGATATTTTACATTCGACTCTGTTTTATTTCTGGAAGGTCCTTGATTGCTTCTTTAAGTTTTTTCCCATCTTCCATACTTCCTACCCTAATACATAAACCATTTGCTTTAATTGTTTTGACATTTTTCACTTTTATTTTTAGTTTGCACGGTTCTATTTTATTGAGTATCTCATTTGTTACCTCTTTCATATTGATGTTCAAGCCTTCTTCGTTGCTTGGATATACTAGGACTGCCTGATTTCCCCCATTTCCTCATTGTTAACCTTTGTATTCCATGAAATAGAAATTGTCTTTGTAGTTCTACTTTCCCCAGATCTGGTGCTAACCACCTCTGAGTATAAATGGGGCTTGTACTTTTTGTTATGACTTATTTGGTTTTTGGTTATTCTAAGTTCTCTAATAATCCCATATGCTTGATTTAAGCATCCAAATATTCGTGCAACACTTTCTCTAATTTCTACTCTCTTCTTTTTGCAAACGGAATTATTATCTAGTTCAGGACATATTTTCATTACACAACTTAATAAATGTCTGGCTTCTCTCAATATTGATTCTTCTACATTCTCTTTTGCCTTTCTGTTGTCTAGTTTAGGTGAATTTTGTGGCGTTGGGGGCAAAGACTGTGGCTCCTCATTTAATAGCAGTTTGTCAATTGGCTCCAGTCTATTTGATGGATGTTGAATATGATCCATTGCCAAAAGAAAAGCAACTCTATGTCTATATACATAGGGAAAGGTAATAGAAACAGAACTAGAAATGACAATAATCTTCCAGCGTTCGTAACTGTCGTAACTGTCTTGCTAGAACAAAAATGTTCTCGCCTTCGTAATGTATTTTTGCCCTTTTCTGCTTTCACCGTCTTGCCTCACTTCTTCCCTTACTCGACTTTCTCCCTCGTTCTCCTCGTCTCTCCTGCAACTCCTCGTAAATTTATTATCTTAATGGTTTAGGAATGTTACTCATCTAAACCCCACATACATGTGGGATTTAGATGAGTAACATTGACTTAATTACCTGACAATTAACTTGAAAGAGTAAAAATATTACATTCAAATTCGATAAAGTAACGAAAATTATTAAAAAGCATCATTAAAATAACCAAATTCCATTATACTATGAATTAAATTAAATCCTTAACCATCAAAATTAAAGTTGCAGTTGCAATGATTAATATAGAATAGCCATTACATCTGTTGAAAAATTCGTTAAAGAACGTCAGAAAACCAATAAAGTCCGTTATAACTGACAAAAATTTAAAATTTTCCAAATAATCTCTATAGTAAAATTTTAAACCCTTATAATTTGATTAATATTAAATGTATTGCTACCCCCTTTTAGGACCTTATTGACAAAGCTAACTTCTATCTAACCCCCTGGTACCCCCTGCCCCCCACTAGACCCGATTGAATTTTATGAAATCAAAAATTAACTAACTATTCCCCAATTAGCATACAGTAACAAAATATATGTCAATCAAACCAGGATCCAGAGTAGATTATAATGGTATCCTGAAAAATGTAATGTGATTAATACTTCCGGCACAATCACAATAATTCCACAGAACAGAATTTATCACATCCTCCCTACTGGAGACTATTACTGGACTTTGTTTAGGTACTACATTTTAAGTTCACTCGACAGATCAGAGGACGATGCTTTGTGAAATAAGAGTGAAAAAGAGGAGAATTGTAACGAAGCTTCAGAGGGCAAGTTTGAGTAGACAAAAGGTGATAGCGTCAAGAAAACATGGTTGTTTGCCTTAATATGTGCATTTGATGATAATTTATTTGTGATTAAACAAAATAAAATTAGAACTGTATTAATAAATCTAATTTTCTTTATTTTAAAAGTCACACCTCATCCTATATGCGAGATCGTCTTATACACGAGTAAATACGGTATTTTACGCATAATGTTTATTCAAAGAAAATTATACAATATACATTGTTAAGGAGTGTGAATTGTCTTCATCTTTTCTTCTAGCACAGAATGAACCAACCTGGAATGCAAATTCGATTTGCAGAAAACAAAAAAAGAAATCACAGATAATAGCATGATGGAGCATGCGCACAATCCAGGACTTCCCCTCTCCTTGTCACTTGTTATGCGAAACTTTGCTTGTTAAGAGGGTCATTTTTAAAAAATTTGATTTGCTTGTTATGCAAAACACTCATTATGCGAGGTGCTCGTTTTAAGTGAGGTCCACTATATTTCTGAGTGTTATGAGTTCAATCATGTATGCAAGTGAATGTTAGTTTTTAATTTGGAATTTATTTCATTTTGGAGTATTTGGGAGTTTCAGTCCTTAAACAATAAAATGTCCCTAAAAAGAAAAAAGTAATAACTAAAAATAATGTCCAAAACATAAAATATCAGACTTTGACTCCTTATATGGAATTTAGAGGAGGGGAAAAAAAAAAAACAGTTGCGTATGCCTAACAGAATATAGGCGAGAAAAACGAACAAGAACAAAGCAATCACCATCGATTGCTTTGATCTTGGGTCATCTTTCTGTGTTGGCAAGTATAAGGCCAATTTCACACTGACCAACTGGACAGACTCCAAGTCGTGTTGCCATGACAGCAACAGTCAGCCAGCCAGTTAGTAGTACCTGTTGAACAGATTTAAAAAGTTAAATATTTGTAGTCTGGTCAGAACAGTTGGTGAGCTACAGCCAATGAGAGCTTCAAAACTACAACCAATCAGACTTTGGATATATGAAAACTATCAAATCAATCAAATATAACTTTACATTGTATATATTTCTAATTTTTAGAAATTTTTCCTTATACCTTGTTTCTTCCAGAACTGCTTAAATTTTATATGGGAATACTTATGACTTTAATATAAAAATACGTTATTGACATAAATGAGAAAAGATGGCAAAATTTAGACTTTTTGGAAGAATTTATAAACAAAGTAACATCATACCTGCAAATTTTAATCAGGTAGATTACAAAGGTATTTAAAAAAAACTAGAAAAAATGATTGGCTGGCATTTTGATTGGTCATAACGAATCTGCCACTGACATGAGTGAATGGTTTTGCTATCAGTCGGTTTGATTATATGATCAGTCATGTTGGCCCAGTCGGTTCCATTGATCATAGTGTGAAATCAGCCTAAGGATCATCTCTCTGTGCAAGAATTGCATCTACTTGGATTGCCTCTCCTGTAGCCACCAGGTACAAGCAGGGTCCTGGAAAGGCACTAGCAAAGGGAGTAAGTACCCAGGGCAGCAAAATGATGGGGTGCCAAAATTCCAAAATTGTTACATGGACAAACTAATAAATTCATAGAAAACTATCACACAAGTATGGAAATTAAATTATGAAATATAATATGCATTATATTAATAAAAAGTAATTTTATAATTTTTAAATTTGTAATAGACTAATGAAAGGCTTATCCAAAAGGTGCCATATTTAAGTTTACCCCTGTGCCACATGCTCTAGCCACATATATATATATATATATATATATATATATATAAGGATATATAAGGATAGCTTCTTTTATGGAGGCAAGTGCAAAGCTTGCAAGTACAAGGATTGCCTCTTTTGTGCGTAACAAGTGCTAGGATCTTTTCTTTCTTTCCAACTTTACCTCATATCTGTTGTAATACGACAGTCACGTGATGTCTTACTTTTATTTATGAACTCCTAAATCCTGATTTTTCATTTTTATGTCCTTTTTAATGGAAATTACAATATCATCTTTAGTCCTGACATTTTTTACAATTCCATTATACAGTAAAATACAGGATGGGGCATAAGTAATGCCCTTTTTAATTTCTATTAGTTTCTACTGCAAATGTTTACTTTCAACAGGATGGGGCACCACCCCATTATGGGTTAAGAGTTTGGGAATGGTTAAATCAAAATTTTGAGGAGAGATGGATAGGACAATGAGAACCTATTGAGTGGCCATCACGATCACCAGACCTAACACCATTGGACTTTTTTTTGTGGGATGTATTGAAGGATCAGGTTTACAGCCTCAAACCAAAAACAATTCCTGAATTAAAACAAGTAATTGCAGAGAAATTTTCTGTAGTTACCATGGAAATGTGTCAAAAAGTTTGTAGAAGTGTTGATAGTAGAGTTCAGCATTGTATTGAATATAAAGGAAAATATATTTTGAGCATGTCATTAATATTAAATTGTATGTTTTGTTCTTGTATTTATGTAATTTTTGTTCAATAAAATCTAAAATTTTTTAAATTTCAAAAGGGCGTTACTTATGCCCCACCCTGTATATCTGCTTACCTTTTCCTTTCTAGTTCCTTTCTTAGTTTCTGATAGCACTGCCAAGTCTATCTCATACCATTCCAATTTCTTCTACATGAAATGGCTTTTTGTTAGGTTCTTGTATGTTCCAGCAACCAAAATGCATAATCCTATTTTTATTGTCTTGTAATTGAACAGAAAAAATAGAGAAGGCATCTCTTTAGCTTATTAGCAGTTTGCCATTTTTACACTATAAAGCCTAAGGCCATTATTTCTTCCAGTGACAAATTATGGTTTGTTTTACTTACTCCACACTTTTATTACTGTCCATTTTGCATATACAGCTCTAGCCAGAATCCTCTAAAGATTTCTCATCAGATTAAGATCAGGAGATAGAGTTGGCTGATCACTAATAGGAATCTCACTAGCTAAAATGCATTCATATGTAGAGTTTGTTGTATAAATGAGAGCATTGCCCTGTTGAAAGAACCATTAATTCCTAGCCATACGAGGGTTTTTTTCAAACATCCATCGACCCAGAATAAAAAAACAAGAATGAAGAACAAAACCACTTTATTTGTAGAAGGTAGTTACAGTCTTCAGCTATCTTTTCGCATAATTGCCTTGTCAATTCAGGCAGACATCATACCATGACACCAGCTTTTGTATACCTATGTCAAAGAACGTTGCCGCCAGGCCATTCAGCCAACCTTTAACACTGTCAGTCAGCGGTATATAGTGTGGACCTTGAAATTTGAGGAAACTCCTCACTGAGCTCAGAAATCGTAAACTGACACCTTTCTCACACCAATTGATACACTTTGTCCACCAAATCATTGGTCATCACACACTTCCTCCCTTGACTGCCCCATTATGAACATTGTCACGTCTTTGTTTGAATTTCCCGCACCATTCGTGCACACACCCATAGCTCACGAGGTTCTCACCATACACATTACACATCTTTTGATGAATTTCATCTCCATTCAGTCCTTCAGCTTGTAGAAATCGAATTACTGCTTGTACTCCACAGTTGACGGGAGACTTGATTGATGGCATCATGTTTACGAGTTTACTGCATAGTAGCAAATGTCTAAAATAGCTTGGCACAACATTAAGTGGTGAAGGAATATACTACTCACTAGGTATGCACCTGTCTCACATGCTTCCAATTTTTTTTTTTTTTTTTTTGTGTGTTAGTGGAGGTTGAAAAAAAAACTTTTATACATTTTGCAAAAGGCAGGAGATTGTTCACAAACACATATTGATAATCATTTGCTTTTATATATCCTTGTAAGAAAGTGGAGTCTTTCCTTGTTTCCGTGTATCCTATTTGTAGAAGTTTGAAATGTCTAAAATTGGTTCAGATAGCATGTAGTCATTTCCAACATAGATACCAGTGTTGACAAAAAGTTTTCACTTGCTGTCTCTCACTCAATTCTTCTTGCTTTGTGTGCTTTGTTAAAAAATAAAAAAAAAATGCTACAAAAAAATTTTTTGATTAGATCACTTTTTTTAGTATCAGGAAATATTAGGATTCAGCAGAACTCTACTTAATGAGTTGCATTTTTATGACAGAAAATAATTTTATTGTTGATATTAAAATTACTTTTTGTTTAATTTTGTTCAAAATGTTTTAACCTTTTAAACATGATTTTGTCACAAGTTTCACTTGTTTTAATATATTAATTTTGTAATACATCAATTATTTTTAGAATTTTGTCATGAGTCAATGGTTTTAATATTTGTTCAAACTGTTAATGTTCTTTTGTTTTAATTTATGATTGGAATTTAAAATCAGCATATAATCCATCCCATTACATAACCTGCATCTCCTTTCAAATTATCTTTCAAAAATATATAACTTGTGGGTTATCTGCACAAAATTATGGGTTTTTTTTCCTCCAGTTAAGTTTGAAGTATATTATGAAATTTACTGAAGCATTTCTAGAAATGTCTCTAATATAAATATCAAATTTTATCAATATTTTGAATTTTCAAGAATTGTGTAAAAATTTTTATTATAGAAATTAAATGTGAAGAATGAAATGAATATTGTCATCTTTTCTGAAATTTTATCATTTATATTTATCTTTAAAATATTTCAGTTCCTATTAAAGTACATTTAATAATTTTATTTATGTTCTAGGCGCAACTGAGAAAAACTCATCACTCTGAATATTTAACTCTAGATCAGATTCGTGTATTATCTGATAAAATGCTTCTTGAAATGTTTTCTGAATTGATTTCTGATGAGATTCGAAGAAATTATTCTTACAAATGCTTTTTAATGCCTGAAAAATGTACTGAAAGTTTTTCAAGTTTTGGAAATGAAAATAAAGCTCGTCTTCAAATGAAAGGTCATCTTCTTACACACATAGCTGAACTTCTTGCTGAAGCTAATGGTAATTATTTTTAATATTTTAAATGAAAAAAATATGCATAATTTTAATTGTTAATTAAATGCATTTTTATTGCTGGCACAATGAAGATTGATAAAAATCTTCATCTTCAGTTTTTTTTTTTATTAATGAAAATATACTATTTTGAAATATATACCATATTCACTTGCATATAAGACGATGTTTTTATTCATTTTTCGCTGCTTCAAAAACCTGTATATGCAAGTGAAGGATTCTTAGCATTTTTTGCAATAGTTTTTGTGAACTGTGTATTTGCATTTTTTACTGGATTTTCACCTCCATGTTTAAAAACAAAAGTATTTTATCTGGGTCGTTTGAATCATTCTTGTGTCAGGAGTAAAGATGAATAGCAATAGGAAAAGCAAAGCTTTTGAATTGAATTCCAGATTGAAATTCCAAAATCACACGGGAGCTCGATATAAGTTTTAATCCATTCCCACGTGAAAACAGATGATTATTCAAAAATCAGAATTCAGAGAAACTCATAAGTGTAATCAACAGAGTGGATTCGACTGTTAAGAATTGGCAAAAAAGGTTTCCAATTGTCCAGCTTTACATGAATAAATTATGTTCTCAATTTTACAAGATTTTTCCTTAACACCTTCTTTCCTCATTTTTTTAAAATTTTATAATTAATTATGTTTAATTACATTAAAAATAATAAAAATGAAAAAAAACGAAAGAAATGTGTTAATTTTGAAGAAAAAGTTTCAAAGTACAATTTCCTTTTTCTCGCCTTAGCGCGAAACTTGACACCTATGAGTCATTGTTTACACAGCTGGATGACCTTGAGAACAGCTGGTGTCCTGTTTCGCGGGACATTCTCATGAAACTCTGGGGAGGAGAAGGGTAAAAAGTAGGGTGAATACTAGATGGCGGGATATTTCAATTTTTTTTTTTAATTACGATTTTAATTGAAATTTCCGACCCCCCCCAGACTTAATTATAAAAAAATCTATTAATTAAAAAACTATTGGATGTTGTTTTTTACATCAGAAAATAGCTTTAAATAACTTTACCGAAGTAAAATCGGCGCGCTAGAACTTTAGAAGGATGAATAAAGTTCCATAAAAAAATCCCATAAAAAAACAATTAAGCGTTAATCGCGCGCATCATTAAGGGTTAATTAAAATCGCAATAAAATTTTTTCGCGCGGGTAAAAATTTTTCAAAAAATTTGGGGACTGAAAAAACATCCGAAAAATAAAAAAAAATTCCCCCCCCTCCCGAGGGTCTAAAAACCTGTTTTCTGTGTAACGCTATGTAAACCGGTCGAACTCAGTTCGATTGCGGACAGAAAGGGATCAGTAATTTTTGTGGGACAGTATGTGCATTTATGTACATTTGTTGTTTTATTTGTGACTAAATGAAGTAAAATTAGAATTGTATTAATAAATCTAATTTTCTTCATTTTGATCTTTAAAGTCACACCTCGTCCTATATGCAAGATCGTCTTATACATGAGTAAATATGGTAAATGAATTGTTGATTAATTTTATTATTGAATTTTAATTTTTGTTATAACTAAGCTATGCAATTATTATTAAATAATGAAATCAGCTTTGATTTTTTTTTTTTTTTAATCTTTTATTGATTTTGTTTCTTAAAAATTACACACACTAATACAGAATTTAAAAAGTAATATGTCCAAATTGTTAATTGTTTTAAACATGATGTGAAATTGTTTGAAACAAATTTTAGTTTTATTTTAAATTATACATATGTAATAAAATTAGCCATTGTATTATTGATTAATTTTCCAAATTATATAATTTAGAGATTCAGGTGTTATTGCTTGCATCTATCCTGAGTAGATACTTTTAAATGTGATTTATCTAAATAATAATTTTAACAGACATAGTTAAGACTGAATTTTTTTTCAAAATTAGTTGACTCAAGTTGTAAATATGCACAAATATTAAATTATATAATTCAGTTTTAGAAAATTAATTTTATTAATAAAAGATTATTAGCAATTATAAGTGTGTATCTTAAAAATCTACACAAATTTCAATAGCATTTTCTGGTAATTTCAAGTAATTGCACATTGCACAAGACAACATACATTCTTTCTAGAATGTTCTTGATTCCATTTATTGAAAAAGTTTATATAAATAACATTCCATTTTAAAAATGGAAGGATTAAATGAATTTGAAGAAATATAATTGGCAAATTTTATACTGAAAATTGCAAAAATGGGAAATCTTATACTCGTAAACATTTCTCTGCAATGGAAATTTCAGCGTATACAGTATATAGCATCATTTCTAGAATAGAGCAGGGAAACCTACAGAAAGAAGAATGGGAAGTGGTCAAAAGAAGAGAAAAATGACTGAAAGGAAGAGGAACTAATTGGAAGAAGCCTTTGGAAAAGTTGAAATGCTTGATGTCTCAAAGGCATCAAATAATCTCAATGTGATTATGGACAGCAAATCCTATTTCACTTTTGAAGGAAGATCTGGTAACAATCTGTTTTACCAAAGAAGTGCTAGATGTGGATCCTGAAGTCAAATTCAAGTGACATTCCAATTTTTTATGAAGCTTCAAGTTTGATTAGCAGTCAATTCAAAGATATGTTCATAGAATAATTATTATTTCCTTATTGTCCTTATTCCAATTCTTATTATATTTGTCAACTTGGACTTAAATTATTAACAGGACTGTTAATAATTTAAGTCCAAGTTGGCAAATATAAGATGTTCATATAAGTTTCCCCATCACCAAAGTGTATGACAATGAATGCATTTGGAACAGGCTAGTGCCCTTCCTAAAGGAATACTACCCTGACCAAGCAAAAAAAAGGACTAAAGCAAGGTGTTTACCTGTGTGAAAAAGTCATATTTATATTTTTATTTACTAAAAATAAAAAATTGTTTATGAATTCATTTAAAATGGAACATTTGAAAGTGCACCTACGCCATATCATGTTGTGGGAGTTTAAACTCATCAATAACTCTACAGAAACAGCAAAAAGATTTGCAATGTCTATGGCAGTGGAATTTCAGATAGAACAGTTTAATGGTTCACAAAATTCCATTCTGGTGATTTGTCCTTAAAAGATGAAGAAAGATCAGGCTGCTCCTCGGACTTCAATGATGACATTTTAAAGGTCCTGATTGAGCAGAATCTACAGGAAACAACAAGGGAATTAGCAGAGAAGCTGCACACATCCCAATCAACCATCAATTGTCACCTCCAAAAACTAGGAAAAGTGAGCAAGCTGGGAGTTTGGGTTCTGCATAACCTCAGTAAATGGAATAAGGCTGACAGAAGGTTGATAGTTGCTATCTTGCTTTCTTGGCATAAAGAGGAACCTTTTTTGGTTAAAATTGTTACAAGAAATGAAAAGTGGATCACATATGAAAATGTCATTTGAAAAAGACAATGGGTTGACAAAGATGATCAGCCAAAACCAGACCCCAAGCCCAGTATGCATGGAAGAAAAATTTTCTTGTGTGTATGGTGTCATCAAAGAATTATCCATTTTGAGTTGCTGCCACGCAATGAAACTGTTACTCACAAATATATACATATAACAGTTAGAGCAACTTTGACTAAAACTTCAAGAAAAGCATCCTGCACTTGTTAACAGAAAAAAGATCACTGTATTGCATGACAATGCAAGGCAGCAAAGATTACAAAAGAAAAAATTTTGGAGTTTGGCTGGTCTGTTTTGCCTCATCCACCATATTCACTGGACCTGGCACCAACAGATTTCCATCTTTTCTGAGCAATGCAGAATGCTTTACAAGAGCAATGCTTTCAAAATGATGACATGGTTCAGGAGTTTTTTATATACAAAACCACCTGAATTTTATGCAAGGGGAATTGACAAGTTTTCCAAAAAATGGCAAGAAGTCATCAATAATAACAGTGAATATGTATTAGATTAAAGTCTATTGTTGTACATTTTATTGACAAATAAATTTCAATTTAGAAAACAGAACTTATTTGTGACTCAACCCAATATCTCCAGACATTACTTCACATTTTGTTTGCATAAAATCAAATTGAAAAGTTTTGAAATAAGCTTCTAAACAAAGGATACAATATTGCTTTAGCAGTAATGTATTAAATTTTACAACTATTATAATTAAACTACATATCTATATTGAAAATCATCTCAGCACAAAAATAGCAAATTCACCAACACCTTCTTTGCTGAGAAAAACATATCTATGTTAAGTAAAGACAGCTGTTAAAGCCACATTAATTAAAACTTGTGCAGTATATATAAAGGCATTGCTGCAATTAATTTCATGTGTTAATCAAGTCTCACATTAATTAAGCAAGGGATACCTGTAGTTGTCATATGACCATGTAAGCTACATGACAACTATTAAAAGTACCTTAAATTTTCCAGGGTATCAAGAGATGCTAGAATACTTCTTAATTTCTTCAATGGAAGTATTTTATTCAGGTGAGAATGTTATTTTTCAACCATATCTTGCACCAGCTCATGCAGTGAAGTCAACCCAAACTTGGTTTAGAGGCAATAATATCATTTTACTAGACCTAAATCTTAGGAGAATAATGAAACGAAGATTGATGGAAGAAATGCTTCAACATTAAGGGTATTAAAACAAAAATTGAAAAAATTTGGTTCAACAATTTCTGATAATCATTAGGTCTAATGATTATCAGAAATTGATTGATTCAATGCTATGAACAATTCATGATTAATTAAAAACAAAGGTTATCCAACTAATTTTTAAATGAATTGTCAAATATCTTTTATAAAATATTAATACAATATCAATTATTCTGAAATAAACATGTGTATCCCAATTTTAAGATGATGAATATTTAAAAAGCATTTTCACATACAGGTTTTTTTAGAAATACAGTCAAATAACAGGTTAATTAGATATATAACAAATTATTAGCAGATATGACTTAAAATTATATAATTTTAATATTGAAAGTTACAAAAAACTGGAATTGTAAGATTATGACAACTTTTTGACTCAGAATTGTATATGAGTTCTGTTCTACATGATTCTAAACTAATAGTTCTCAAAGTGGGTGCTACTGCCCCCCTGTTGGCAGTGAATAAATGTAGGCAGCAAAAAAAAGCAAGTGGACAGCAGGGAGTGCTGGAGGCAGAGCACTGAATGGTAACCATAGGCAAGGGTTGGGGTCATTGACAACCTTTTCCTTTCCTCTGTTAAAATGAGCAAGAAGAAACATTGTGTTTAATGGTTTCCAGATGTGGAGAACAATATACTGTAAGGACAAAAAGTGTGTGGTTTATAGAGAAATTTCTCAAGAATATTTCCAAGCCTTTCTCGCACAAGGGAAAATGAGTTAGAGGATATTGGGGAATGTTGGGTATAAGTTTGTGGAATCAAGGGGGCAGTTGGCTCAGAAAAGTTTGGGAATCACTATTCTTAACTGTTAACAAGAGGATGGTCAGATTTTGACTGAAACTATTATGTTTAACAAAAAAAAAAATATTGGTTTCTCGAAATAAGAAATCATTTGATTTATTTGTAAAGAAAAAATTGTTCTTCCATAATTGGATATTAAACTGAATTTTTGTTTGATTAATCAGTTTCATGATTGCTTCATGAAAGTAAAAGTTGCATATTATTATCAAAATTAAAAATACTATATTTTGTTCAGAAATTTATTTAAAATATGATGTAAGCAAGTATAAGTCATAATTTACAGCTGATAGTATAGATATATTAATGATACTATTTGTTTTTCTTTTAATAAATTATACTATTATTTATTTTTTAGCACCAGGAAAATCACATAGATTGAAATTTGTAGCTGAACCATTACATGTCAGAAAAAAGAGATTACTTGGTAAGAATTTTAAGAAAATTTTTAGAAATCATTTTTAAAAGTTTTCAATCTTTTGTATTAGTAAATTAATATATTAAATGATTTTTAAAAAATCATGAATTATTTACAGTCGTCTCAGCTTAAAATGAACACCAATAAAAAGAATTATTGCATTAAAGCAAATTTTGCTGTTGTCCTGGCAAAATGCCATTGTCACAATGTTAATTTTCATCAGATAAACTGAACTGTAAATTACCTTCACAATCTCTAAGAAATAATGTATATCCAATAACGATTTTATTATTTATATCAAAGTAAAAAGCAAAGTGATAAAAGTTCTATTTTGAGTATAATAATTTTCTTCTCCTAGTAAGCAAAGACCAGTTTGAGCAATTCAAACATCTGGTTTTAGTGGACCATTCTATTATACCACCCTTTAAACACATGCTAGTTTGCATATTGGGTGCATACAGTGATGCCAGGTTTAGCCAAACCTGGCATCACTGTATGCACCCAATATGCAAACACCCAAAGAGTTTTTTACTCTTTTGGCACCAAAAGATATTTTCTACTTTTTCAAACATTCTTTAACAGGAAAAAATCATGAATTTCTTTTAGCTTTGTTTTGTTTAACCACTCTGATATGCAGCTTCAAACTTAAACAGCAAATGCCATCTCCTCCTCATTTTGTTTGATTTGAAAATCATTTAGATCATTAATTTATTTTACTTTATTTAGTAAATTAATTCAAAATATTATAATTTAAAGATTTCAATTGCCTATTAATCTTTAATTTCATAAGTTATATGATCTTGACACTGAAAATCATTAATATGCATTTTTAATCAAGCAAACTAATTACTGTTGTCACATACTGTGCAACACAAAAAGCAGGGTTAAACAAAATTAGGGTTCTAATCAAGCACAGGGCCTGAACTTATGGGGAAACAAAATACAACAATCCAAAATAACACTTATATTGTATAAGCAAAAATCCACAATAATAATTATTAGGTTGAACAGTAATATATATAAATAAACAACAGTGATTATAAACAAGAAGTTAGTAATAAATATATATTTCAAATATTCAAAACAAGTCAATATCAATTTATGTACAAGCAAAAAAAAATCAATCAATGAAAGAAATTTTTTTTCTAGCTCAGGACATTCAATTAATTAATTCTCCACCAATATCAAAAATAAAAAGCAAAGAATACACCTCTTAAGAGTTGATCGCTTTATCAAAAGAATCCCGGACAATTTGTTTCAAGAAAGGTCAATTTCGGGATCCACACACACCATTGAACAAGTGTGTCATCTTTTATCTGCTTACAAGTGTAATTTTTGCACTATCTGTTTCCATATTTAAGTGTTACAGGATCAGTCACTTTTGTAAATAAATATTCATTGGTCTTAATTTTGAATCTATATATATAATCAAGATGGGTTGATGATGATGATAAGCGCAGAGCCCAAACGGTTAGGAGTTGAAATTTGGTACACAGTTAGTGTACGTCACAAGAATGTACACTAAGAAGGGATTTTTCAAAATCCCCGGGGAGAGGGAAAGATTTAAGGCTTATCCTAAAGAACTCGGCTTCTACTGTACTATTTTAGATGCAATTTTTTGTTTTTAACTGCGTTTTAGTAGGGTACCATGTGGGGATGAAAGAAGTGTATTCCTTAACAATGGAAGTGTTAAGAGAAAGTGGTGTGCAAGATTTATAGGCGCAGATGTAGTTTTTTGTGTTTTTGTGGAAAATTGAACATATTTTTAGACCCTTCTAAAAATTCTCTAATTAGTCTGGAAACAGGGGGACCTAATTCTTGCATTCTGTGAAAATGGATAAGATTTGCTATAATGTAATAATCTTCGCTATCGTTACTTTTTGCCCAAGCAACACCGGACTTATCTGCTAGTTTAGTATACTTTGGGGTTTCTTGGGGGTTTCCATCCTTAAAACAAAAAAAGTCCCCAAGAAGAAAATAACAACTAAAAATAATGCCCGAAACATAAAATAATGATTGGACTTCGACTCCTTACACTGTTCCTCTAGTGATTCATATTAATGTGTGTTGACTGTATTTACTGCAAACTCAATAGTGAAGAAATTTGTTTTGATGTGAAAAATTTTAGAGAACAAGAACTAGAAAGATTATAAAATTTATCTATTACACATTTTTAAACTATTTGGTTTATTTGCAGTAATTTTTAGATATCTGATATTTTCAACAACAAAATTGAATTGAAAACAAAACATTTTTACACAAAAAAAATGTTTGAAATACAATGTACTTATGTACCATTTATCAGCATATTGCAAGTGTTATGTGCCATGCTTTTACATCATAATATGAAGGTGTTAAGTTATTCCTTATGAACTCTACTAAGATAGCTAGAATTAAGTTATTTTGGTCATACTTTGGTGTGATTTGGATAACCTGACTAGTACTAATCTGGTATGCAGGAGTCTGTATTTGGGTTCTATTCCAAGTAATTCTTTTTCAAACTATTTTAAAGTTATTAAAATACAGACTGTTTCTTGATTCATTGCAGAACATCAATTCTAGAGTCAATATTCTGCAATGAATCAAGTAACATCAAGTATGAAGCTTTTCAAGAAAACAAGAAAGTTATTGAGATAGTAGCACCATCTTTGTATGGCAGTATTTCTTCTAATCATTAACAAATCAATTAGCTAAATTTAAAAATTAATGTATGTTGTAATACATTAAGATACATTATCAGTATCTGTTTTATGGTAATTCAAACTGTTTGCAGTAATGTACAAAATTATGACACTATTTGAATAAAATCATTCTGGATATAGAGTGAGATGGTTTAAACCCTTTTGATAATAGTTGAATATACAAAAAAAAATGTAAAGAAAGGAAATAAATCTATGCTAATCAAAGTTCCAAAATGAACATTAATTTGAACAATGTTTTATATAGAAAATTTAAGGATAGGAACTAAATATAAAGCTATATTTATGGCTAGATTTTAAAATGATCAAAAGAAATATATTTCTTGACTTGATGTTGATGGAGATGCAATTTGATCCTCAAGGACTAGATTGTAGAATCTAGATGATGACTGAACTAGAGCCAAATTGATTTCCTCTTTCTCTTTTTTTTCTGTTACTTCTAATTATCTTTCAAAGCATTGTTTCAAATGCTTTAAAAAACAATTTGTTGGCCAATTTAAACTTGAATTGATCTTCTAAGAATATCCCAAAGATAGTCTTGGTTTTTATGATATGTCATCTAATAAGGACTAAATACAAGGTCTAACTCCTAGCCAAAATTTTCTTTCACTGTAAATAATGAGGAGTTGGAATTTCCACTTCTCAGAGCAGCCTACACATGTTTACAGAATGGTACAACTGCAGTTGGATTGTCATGCACGGTATAAGCAGTATAAAATTTTGATGTGTGTTCAAGCAGGATCAAGCAACAATGTGTCTTTAAATTTTATGTGAAAGATATGAAAGATAGGAAATTAACAACAAAATTTGGTAATATAATCTTATCCATGTTGCAAGTGTATAACTGATGTGTGGAGTTCAAAGCAGGAAGAATCACTACAGTGGAACCTAGTTAACTCAAATCAGTCAGATAAAAAAAAATTCAGACTTTGAGTTAAAAAGTTTAGAGTTATGGAGGTTCAGCTAAATAACAAGATTTTGTGCATTGGTTTATTAGTGATCCATAAAAAAAGCTATCTATATGATATTTCCATGGGTCTTGTTATGTAGAATTGTTGTATCAATATAAACATGTTGATGTTGTCCAGAAACTTGAATACACTTAACCAAATGGTTAAATAAGCTACTGAGAAATGTTTTCCCAAATGGTTGATCCGTTTACTCCTAAGTATTTAGTAAGGATTTTTTAAATTGTGATATTTTACACTTAGAATTGATCAATTTTTTATCACTAACATACTATTCTATGATTGTTATATTTGTAAAATTTTACTGCAAGATTAAAATTTTTACTTAGAATCAGACTAGAATTGTTTTTTTTTAATTAATTTATCAAAAATCCATTTATTTATTATATCAGCTAATTGGAGAAATTCATTAGCAATCAAATAAAACAAAAAAAAGGCAGGTTTGAATGGCAATTACATTATCTAGGCTACACATGCTGTCTGGAAGCCACCATTACATGACATGATTATTTTTTCTCATATGTGGCTCCCATGCTTTATAGAAAATTTCTGGTTAGTTTATTCACTAGATGAATGTTAATTATTTTATTTAAAATAAAATTTTGGAGATTTTATGAAAATACTGTATCAAAACTCCATTCAAGTTAAATAATTTGATGAATTTGAGTTACCGTATATTTCCGCAGATAAGACGACCTTCAGATAAGATGAGGTATAAATTTTCGTCAAAGTTTTATAGTTTTAGCATATATCTGTCCTATAAGATGATCCCCCCCCAAACTATTAATGGCCTATGAATTTAGTTTATATCAGCGATCATCTGGATAATAATACTGTATGGCGTATATGAAATTATGTCCTATTCATAATTTTTCAGATGAACAAATTTTATTTTCTGCCTTGCTATTGTTGCAAACGTTCGCACTGATTCGGGCATTCGGGTAATGACCTTGACTATTCACAAAAATGTCATATGGGTTATTCTATTTTGTGGACATGCCCTACTCTCTACTAGTAAATTACGGTTTGTCCGTTTTTGTATAATGGTTTTAATTTATATAAATTTCAATCTAATTTTTTCGTATCTGTCCTATAAGATGATCCCAGATTTTGGGGGCCTTTTTTATGATTCATCTATTGTCTTATCTGCAGAAATATATGGTAATTAGTTTAATTTAACATGTAAATCCCTATGCTAGAAAACTGGGTAAAGAAAATGATTTTGAGTAAATGTGATTTCAAGTTAACCAGGTTCCACTGTACTGTCAAAAAATTCATGATGCTAAAAAGACAATACTGACAGTGTTCTGGGACAATAAAAGGTGATATACAGGATGTAATGAAACTTTGTATCAATATTTTAAAGAAAGGTTCTGGGATCAAAAATAAATTTAAAATCCTCTATAAACATTTGTCAAATTTAACTGTTCTTGAGATCTGGTCTGCCAAAAAATGATACTTACTAGCACTAAAGTTGTCAACTTTTTAAAAGCAATTTTATATTTCATGATTCTGTGAATGGATTGAAGTGAGTAAATGTTGCCTAAGCAGGCCCTACTGTAATAAATGTAAGCAAAGCCTTATCCACTTTATGATTTTGCAGTATCCATCTGTTTTACAGTAAAAGAAATGGCTGTTAAATACAAGATTTTACTCTGGATTACCAGATGTCAATATTATTTTTATGTTAACTGCATGTGAAAATTTTTATATACTATATTAAAATTATCAAGCATTCCTAGTATCTTGGAAATAAATTAATAGATTTTATTATTTGAATTATTAATGCTATCATCATTATACTTTCTCTAAGGAAAGTACCAAATTTTGAAAAAAAAAAAAAAAAAAACATTTTAGATATGCATTAAATTTGCTTGTGATAAAAATAACAGCTTTCATATTTGTATTGCATCCCACACAGTTATTTAATCAATAATTGTTACCAGTAGAATTTTATTTTTGTGGATTCACCGGCATATAATCAGAGACTGGCATGTCAGTTAAACTACAACTAAAAAATAAAATTAACCAGACTAACAAAATTAGTTGTTAAACAAACGTTAAGAAAACATTCTTTCAAGTACAATAAAATAATAATAATGTAATTTTACTGACTTAAAATCAGGAAGAAAATTTTTTTCTTACAGTGCAACAAAACAATTAGTGGCTTATTCACTTTAGCTGTAGTAGTAGTTAGTCAGTTGTGGGCTTCACTGACAATTTTCTCATATCTTAAAAATAACACCTTCCTCTCAAATTTCACACAAAGCAGATATTAATAGATGTAAGTTGAGATAATTTACAAGTTTCTGAAATTTGATATGTTTATTTTCAGATTGAATTACAATAAAATAAACAAAAAAGTACTTTTGGCATTTCATGAATATTTTACATGATTAGAAAGAAGATAAAATGCAGAAATTAAACATATCATAGTTTTTGATTTAATGCTGACAGTTTCACAGTTTTAGAATAAAAACTAGTTTTTTTTTTTTTTACATGCTCTCTAAAGAGAGATGTACAGTACAACCTCACTTAAACTCCTCCTGACTGGATGCTGAAATTCAAGCTGCTGTGTGGGAATTAATCAGGAATAAACCAGAAATTTTTTTATGAATGGAATATGAAAATGGAATGAACATTTAAAAATTGTCACTTTAAATACAGTCAAACCTGTTTTTATGCGGTGGATAGGGACCGCATCAAAAAAGTCTCGCATAGAAAATAACTTGTTTTAAAATCATAGTCTTAGTCTCTAAGGAAATTACCTTCCTCTTCGCTTTGTTTTTGCCCTTATTCATTTTCAGGGATTATGTCTAAACATAAAATAAAAATCCTAAAATTTTATATCTAAATAGAAAAAATAATACAGTACATTTACCTTCAATTTACGCTTTGAAATGAATCTTATCTTAATGGTCCAGGAATGTGAAAGCACTTTGAAGGTTTAATTAACGTAATTAAAACAGACATAGAATTTATTGACAACAGATGTCAGCACTTGACTGCATCGTCTTGTCTATCGTCTGTTTTACATATTTTTGTCCAGGTGGTGTTTTGTTGACTTAAAAAGTAAATTATTTCATTTTTTGCATATTCATGCAATAATATTACTATAATAAGTTCATTTATGCTATAATAAGTTTATTTAGCTATAATAAGTCAACGTGAGACATGACAAAACGCATGAGACTAGTCGCCAACTATACTGCACAAATAAAACATTGCACAAAAAAAACCGCACAAATAAAAAATTGCATTAAAAAAATCGCACAAAAAAAGACCGCATAAAAACAGGTTTGACTGTAATGATTATGTTGAAAATGAATATGTATGAAAAAAATGATTTTTACTCATTTTTAAAACTAGTTACATTATTCTACTTTTTATTAACTAATTTTATAAAAATGGAGACCTTTATTATCTTATACTATCACTTTTTATACAATTAAAGTTTCTTTAATGTAAATAGAATACAGATTTAAAATTTATTTTGAAAGGCAATGTTTGATATATGTAAGTGGTAAATTTTTAAAGACTGCAAAAAATTTGAGGAATTATATATCATTTTATATCAGCTTCTTGTTTACAATAATGAAAGCATCATTCCAAAAGAAGCATTCAGAAAAAGTCAATGATGATAATATTTTCTCTCGTGATAACAAGTGTATGGTAACTTTTCATGAAAGAAATCATTCTCAACCATCAATGCTCTGTCCTAAAGGATGTTAGAATATTTATCTTATACAGTCTCACCTTGATTTACAGTGTATTTTTCAGAATGTAACCCTATTGTAAGTTGAAAATAAAAATAAATAAATAAATAAATAAAATAGGCTATATACAAAGTTATACAGTAGGTAATGTGTTTGAGCTGTCACAATCATTGCTAGCCCAAACTCGCAAGCAATTGCTATAACTGACATACTTAGATATTATCTTAAGTTTCTCACTGAGAGTAATAGCCTTTCTCTTTGTCTCACCAGTAGCAGAAGACACAGTGGGGCATTTTGCAAACAATGGATATACTGTAAAATACACAAAAAAACACTATAAGATCATACATGTAAAAGTCTAAAGAAAGATCACTAATGCATCAGTAGAATAGCTTAAATTCAAATTCTAACTATTTTTCCTGCGCTTCTATTTCACTTTTGTCGGCCATCATATGTGCGAAATATTGTATGTTGAAACATTGTAAGTCAAGGAGAGTGTGTACTCCATATAGTTTTGTTCAATTAAGAAGTTTTGGAAGGTCAAACATTCAAGTCTTAACAACAAAATACAGCATGTATTATCTAGTGATTTCAAGGTTAGCCTAAACAGTTTAATATACAGTAAGACCCTGATTTGATATAACGTGCAGTAATGCTAATTCGATATAACATGGTCTGCTCAAAGCCTAAAAAAAGCTCAAAATTTATGCTGATTTAAATTATCATGGCATTTCATTGATTTGTATATAATATGATTATTTACGAACACAAACCAATCAGCAAAAGGTGGCAATTCATCATAGCGCTGTACTTTCCTTGAATCTAGGTTTGTTTTGTGCAATTTTGGAAAAACTATAACATTGTGGATGCCGTAGGCAATATCAACTTCTCTTGGCAAGAATTAACTAATAAATGCATGAATGGAGTGTGGAAGAAGTTATGGTTATAGGTATCCAAGAATTCTCAACGAGAAGAGCATATTGCTGTATTGTTAGGTTGACCAAATCGTCAACTTAATCGATACAGAAGGACTAGGTGATATAGATGAGAAGGTATTGAGGAGTTACTGCAGGATTCTGGTGAAAGCCTTACCAACGATAACCTTCAAGAACTGGCAGAACAAGGAATTCACATAGAACTGGAAAATAGTGATTCTGAAAACAAATAATCCAGAAAATTTCTCTACAGATTTCCTTAGTAAAATTTTGGTAACAATAATCGAAATTGTTGATTAAGTTGTAGAGAATTGATCCAGATTTCAAAAGGAGTGCAAAAGCAAGACGAGGCATTTTGGATGTGATCTTCTGCTATTGACATTTGCTTAAGGGAGGAAAAGCAAGAAATGAAACTACACGACTTTATTGCAAAAAACAAGAATTTCAGAAAAGTCAGGTCTTTCATCACAAAAAATGAACTTTACATTTCTGTGTGCATATGTTTGTGTGTTGCTTAACAATTTCTTAATAAAATATTTCTAATATTAGTCATTGTTTGAAATTAATGATTTGATGTGAATTAACAATGAATTTCTGTTAGGAAATTATCCATCAAAAGATCTTTAAGTGTTTGATCTGACAGTGAAATGTAAAATATCTCAATGTTTAGTCAAAATTGGCATCCAAAATCTATTTGGATTCCTTGATCCTTATAGCATTTTTAGTTTCATTATTTTTAAATGGAGTTAATACTTTTTGAATTATTAAGAAATAATTTAAATTAATTTCTTGAATCAAATTTATCTGAAATAGCAGAATTGAACATTAAATTTTATTGTTAATTCTTTTTTTTCTAACAATATTAAAATTTAAAAAATTTTATTAAAGTATAGCAGTGTACACAGTTAATACATTTCCTTGGTCTACACAAACTTTTTACTAATTATATTCAATTAATAGTTTTGATTAAACAGTGTTTTTTAATCTGCTTAAATTTTATATTTTGTTAGAATTTTTCAGAACATTAATTAAAAATTTGCTCAATTGCAGTGAATTGTAGCTAAACAATAATAGTTTTAAAATGTGAATTATTTTTATTTGAGAGTGTGTATTTATAACATCATAATGTTATAAATACACACACTAAAAATTGTTATGTAGATTGAATTAAAGAATTTAAATTCTTATTATTTTGTAGAAGGAAATGCTAAGAAAAGAAGACAACTAAAACAAGAAAGAACAATGAAACGTAGTCGAATGAATAATGTAAAAGATTCCATCAAAACAAATTCTGGACAGAATAAATCCTTACAAGACACAGGAAAATCTAGATGTAATTATAATTTATCATTTAGGAGGGACCACTGTGATTCAAGAAGGAAAAGAAAAAATAAAATACAATCTGGACAAACAGATGGTGGTAATGTTGACAATGATGATGATGATGATGATGATAAATTATCAGATGAAGATACCAGTGAAATGCTAAATCCTATGAAAAAAAAATTAACTAAACATGATAAATCATATACAAAGTT
This sequence comes from Centruroides vittatus, assembly GCF_030686945.1. NCBI lineage: Eukaryota > Metazoa > Arthropoda > Arachnida > Scorpiones > Buthidae > Centruroides > Centruroides vittatus. The sequence continues at coordinate 8,004,360 of NW_027121101.1, read as the reverse complement.
AAAATCAAAAATTTCAAATGATGAATTAAATGGGGTTCTTAAAGATAAAAAATATTCAGTTTGTTTACAATCAAATAAAAAATTAAATTTGCAAGAAATTACGCCGCCTTCAAATAAAACAATTGAAGAGAATGGTAAGAAAAGAGGTAAAGGACAGAATAATCAGCATTCTCAGAATGATGTGTCTTGTGATAGTGGAACACAAATTGAAAACTGTGAGCAATTTGAAAGACAAAAATCAACAAGAACCCATATCAAAATTAATACAGAAGCATCATTACAAACAAATGAAGTTAATATCAGTATTTCTGATGATAGTGATTTAATTAAACAAAAAGAAGAGTATATTCAAAAATTTAAAGATGAAAAAAATTCAAAAACATATCAAGTAGATACTTTAGAACAGCCTCAACATGATCATTGCTATACTACTGTTTTAGGAAAACGGAGAGGCATTGAAACACTTCATTATGAACTCTCTTCATCAGAAGATGAAGATAATGCTAATGATATAATATCTGCAAATTTAAAAAGTGAATCACCTATTCATTTAATAATTTCAACTCCTTGTTTTCCATTTATATTTACACCTTTGCTTCCCAATATTTCACAAGTATTAGAAGTTAGTTCTGAAAATTTTAATGGTAAGTCATAAAATGTATTACTTTTTTAATTACTAGGTAGTAGCAATTTTATGTCTTTCTGCAGTTATTGCTATTTGCATATTTTTTTATTCCTTATACATTTCTTGTAAAATTTTATTGCTTGATTTTAACTTACAGCTATACAAAAGTCAATCTTTTTAAATTAAATTTTTACAGAATTTGAGATAATATTAAGCAAACTAAATAACATAAGTTTAACACCTAGTTTTGAAAATAAGCATGCACACAAAAACAAAAATATATTATGAAATTATGTTGTTATTATATTTAATTAGTATGTGTTCGTCTAAGGTACCTTTTTAAGGTACGTAAGTGTCAGCTTTTGTACATATACTGTCATCATAAAATATAAACTTGGGAAATGGGAAACATTTTGAATATTTTATGAAATATCTAGAGTAGGGTTTACCAAATGGTGGATTGTGGTCATACCTGGACTGCAAAAACACTTTTTTTTTCCTCAAAGTATTTTTTAAAATCAGTAAAAAATTAGCACAGTGTGTTAATGAATATAAAATGCTTGTTACAATTCAGTTTTTTAATTACCATGAAGTGCACAGAAAGTAATGAAATAGCAATAAACAGATTTTTTTCTATTGTAATCTGCCCCTTCAAAGAAACTTTTGTGCCAGTTGTACATACTATATTTTGTCTTGGTGTTGTGATAAAAGCTCTCTCACGTTTGTTACAGGATTATGAACCATCTTTGGAGTATTAGATTGCAATATAAATTAATTCTGTATTTGAGAGTGTCATTTTCTTTTTTGAATACAAAGCAGTATTTAAATTTGACATTCTGTCCACCTTCATGACCTACTATGAGAATCAGTTGTACCAATTATACTTCAAAGTTTCACCAAGTAGTTCAAAGTAAAAATGTCATTACTCGCACCAAAATTGAACTTTCATAAAATTATATTATGCTTTATTTTGTAATCTATTTATTTTTTTTGTACTACACTGTTGCAAAAAATCAACACACATTAGTGCCTACATGCAATAGTCAAATTCTTCACAATGAATAGTAGTAAAGAAATAAATTCATTACATTATCATAGTATAAGGATACATCATTGAAAAACAGTTTCGTCACAAATATTGCATGTTAGTAAGTTGTAAAGCAATCTCTGATATTGGTCAGTTTATTTTAATTGCCAGATTGAGTTTGTCACTTTCTGATTTGTAACAAAAACTGTTCTTTAATGATGTCTCCTTATGCTGTCATATTATAATAAAGTTTTTATTTTTTACTATCATTCCAACTATTGCATGCAAGCTTTAAGATACATCAATTTTTAGACAGTGTACAGGTACTCCTCACTTTATGACCTATCTGCTTAACAACCACTCGCACTTATGACCAATCGAGTTTTGACCTGCAATTCAGAGAATCCCCTTTCTCGGCTTGAGTGTCGGTCAGTGGCGTATGGTGACATGCACACTAAGCATACTATAATAGTCTTTTCATGAATATTGAAGTTTGTTGCATAATTTGTATAATTTTACAATGATCCTATATTCCTGGCGCAAGCTCCTCACTTATCGACCAATTCGCTTAACGACATAGTTGTCAGAACGGAATTTGGTCGTAAAGTGAGAAGTACCTGTATTTATAAAATTTTTTAAAAAGTTAGAATAAAAAGGTTTGTTTTAGCAATTTGACATCTTATTTATCAGGAATTCAATTTTTAATATACAAAGATAGAATAAAATGACTTTTTTTAATTAGTGCAGTTCTAAACTAAACTTCGTGTTGCTCATAAAATTTATTGGACTGTAGAGGTATGGCAAGTTTTTAAAATGAACCTTTTATCAAAATTGGTAACCATGAGTCTAGAACATCTATTGACAAAGTCTACACAGTATAAGGCATTGAGCATTGAGTAAATTGATTATTGTGTTACTTTGGAAGAACAAGTACTGTATATGTATTGTATATCTGCTCTAGCATTCTAGTATTTCGATGTTACATTCCTTAATTAATAAAAGGTAATGAGATATAACATTGGAATCACATGCCCATTGACTAATGCATTGGAGTCTATTTTCTTGTCTGCTAATGGCTGTGTAGTGTTTGTTGACTCTCTTGTCTCTGTTGCAACAGGGAAATTGATATAATAATAGTAGTCAGAATTTTTAAGTATATAATATAGACACCTGTTTCATTGTCAATTCTGTGCATGTCTTTATTTCTTCTTAAAATGTGCATCATTGATAGAATTTCTTTACTATAAATTTGTGAAAAGAATCCCAGGTGTATGGGTCTTAATAGTTTATACATAGGGTAACCAGTAATTGTTATGTGGTATAGATTTGTTTTGTTAGCGTTGGTAAAGTTTGATATGTAATCAGTTAATAAAGATGTAAGCTTGTCAGTTTATTTCTCAGGAAAATCATGGTTAACTGCAATGTTTTGTAATTCTTCATTTTTGTCTTCTATAAGTTAGAGTTATATGATTGCTCTTTTTATAAGGAAATGTGGTGTTGCTAGTTTATAAGAATTTTGTTGTAGGATTTCCATTGTATAAACAACTCTGCAGAAGTGCATTAGCAAAATACTTTTGTGGCAAATTTTCATTTATTTTTGAAATGTATGTCTTAGTAGTTGATCAGCAAATTTAAAATGTTCAGATTGTAGTTTTATTCCCACTATATTATTTTTATTGATATTATTATTATGTAGGGTGTAGTGAGTTATACTCAGTTGACACTGCTATGCCGGACCAGAGTCAAGGCATAGCAACCAAACAAAACAAAAATTAAGTAAGTGTGTCAGTGTGTGTGTATCTGTATTCTGGAATTTCTTAATAATATGACATGTATTCAACATAGTGGCTTTCTGCAGTGTGATGTATATGTTTCTATTCAATTTTAATGTTTCGAGGCTTTTGTGTAGGTGTGTGGTATGACACCTGTAGAGGAGAAAATGACAGATTTGATAAGCACCCTATTGATGCCTTATTTCCTGAGTGAGTGCCGTGTACTTGCTGATTTTTTTCAGTGCATTTGTTTTGTATATTGTGAGTGCTTGGAATGGATATGTCTACAATGTATGGGATTTTATTGTTTAGTAAATATAAAATATAATTATGACATACAAAGATAAAAAAACTTTGCTTTTGTCTTTCTTTATCGCCGTTCACTCCATCGGCAGTCCTTAGACGATTCACATAATCTCGGAGATGACCTTTCCTTTGAGGCTACAGCCTCCGCAGAACAAATGTAAAATCAGGTAACAGCGTCATCTGGTGTTATCGCCACATTCATAATATTACACTTTTAAAGTAAAGAATTAATAAAAATTCGTGAACGGCGATAAAGAAAGACAAAAGCAAAGTTTTTTTATCTTTGTATGTCATAATTATATTTTATATTTACTAAATGTAATTAACGCCGGCCACGAATTTTTATTAATTCTTTACTTTAAAAGTGTAATATTATGAATGTGGCGATAACACCAGATGACGCTGTTACCTGATTTTACATTTGTTCTGCGGAGGCTGTAGCCTCAAAGGAAAGGTCGTCTCCGAGATTATGTGAATCGTCTAAGGACTGCCGATGGAGTGAATGGCGATAAAGAAAGACAAAAGCAAAGTTTTTTTATCTTTGTATGTCATAATTATATTTTATATTTACTAAATGTAATTAACGCCGGCCACGAATTTTTATTAATTCTTTACTTTAAAAGGATTTTATTGTGTTTGTCAATGAGTGTGATGTCTGGTCTGTTGTGGTAAATTGTTTTATCTGTGGTTATGGCTCTGTCAGTACATTTTGTGTATGTTGTTTTCCAATACTGTCTGTGGGATGTATTTGTAGTTTTGGTTTGTGGATGTCTAATAATTTGTGTTTGCAAGCTCTTGGTGTATTATATTTGCTACTTGATTATGTCTGTGCCAAGAGCTTGCAATCAGAAGTGATGTGTTGTATAGTTTCTGGCATGATGTGACATTTTCTGCATGTGTCATTTGAGTGTTGTATGTTTGAATATGTTTTCTGTAGTTTTTAGTATTTATGACCTGATCCTGTACGGCAATCACGAATCCTTCCGTCTTCCCAAAGAGGCATCTCCGAGCTAACCAGCTGTTTGACACAGTTTTGTCAACAAAATCCTGGGCCAGATCGTAAGGATGCCTGCCATGAAGTGTCTTTTAAGCTCACAATTGCTTAATGGTGTTTATGCTTTTTATATGTTAGGAGTGTGAATTTAATGGTGTGTTGTTGTCATCATCATCATCAATATCTTTTAAGAATAATTCTAAGCATTCATCAGAGTGTCAAATGCTAAAAAAAGTTATCAAAATAGTGGCAAAACATTTTTGTGTGTTTTTATAACTGGCTTCTCTATCCAAGAGACAACTATCTTTGCAAAATCCCTGTAAACTGGATACTCCATGGGAATTTCTGAGCTTCCATTTCCATTTAAAGTTGTCTTTCCAGGAAAAGTAGGAGTTGAATAAAAAGAGTTTCAAGTAATCTGAAGCTAATTTATATGCAGCACCACTTAAGTTGCAGTCCTGGTGATAGAGTTGCTTCAATTTTAATAGATGGAATCAGATTAACATAATCACATATTATGAGTGTTTCTTCTTCTGTTATATCCATGTCAGAGATGATGAACTAAAGCTGGACTAGGCAAAGATCAAAACATGTTCCTTTTTTTAGTTAAATTCTTGATTGCCTTAAAGTATCTGTCTTTTTCTCTTTTTTTCAACTTTAAAACTTGATATAATATCATAAAAGACTTTTCTAAAATTGTAACTAGAATATCCAGTTGACAGTGTAGATTATTTTAATAATATCTAGAATCAAAGTGTATTTAGTTAGTTTATTTTATTATATCAATTGGCAACTTTAATACTTAACTAAGAATGATATTGGTCACAAAGTTATATTGGCTTATTCCAACTGGAATGAAATAATTGTTACAAATTGATCTTCTAATTAGAATACATGATATTTATACAATATTAGATTAGCAATTAGATTTCACATTATTATTTTTTTTAATTATAATCATATTACTTCATATAAAAAAAAGAAAAAATTTATGATTTGAAATTGAATTTTTCTTATAGATGATAACTCAAAACAAATGGTAAAAATGTCATGCGCACAAGATACTGAAGAGAGTTCTTCATCAGTTATCCAGAAACCTAAACAAACTCGTATACGTAGAATTAATAGGATTATTATTGCTGAAGAATTGAAATCAGATTCAGAAGAGGACAGTGAAAATATACCATCACTTGTTTCAGATAAAATTTCTACTATTGTTGAACATAAGGATTCTACAGATAAAGAAAAACAGACAACATCTGACAATTCAAAAAATCATAATATTGAAGGAACTCCTGAATGGGAAAAGGTATTTCAATTATTTATGAAAATAAGTTTATTTTTCAATATTTTAATGGAAAATTCATTTATAAAAAATAATAAAATCAATAAATTACAATAACAAGTGTAAAGATAAAAATATTTTTCAATTAGACAAAAGTAAATGAAATTTATTAATTAAAAATTAAAATTTTTTATTAATGATTTTGGCAAAATATTTGTTAAAACTTTAAAACAAATATTTTGCCAAAAAATCATGGTATTTGTTACTTTAATATTAGTGTTGTTCTTAAATCTATATTAATATATTTATGAAGTTTGATTACATATACAAACCAACTTTTGTGAGTTAAAAAATGCTCCAAAGTGAGCAAGTAAGCTTTAATGAGTTTAAAAGCTGTCCATTTTTAATGATACCTTTAAAAAAGAAATGTATTAAGAAATGTTTATTATCTTATTGCTAGCACGTTTTTATCTCTTTACAGTGGAAATATAGTCATGCAAAATTCTCAAAGAATAAACTTTCTCTGACTCTCAAGAATCTTCTCTTTCCATGATGTGTTTCACCATGAATTACAGCACAGCTTTTTAGTACCTTCCTTAAAAGTTATGAAAGTCCATTCTATAATGTTTTTCATCTAGTTCCCCTTTTTTTCTTTCTTTTTGCCTTTTCCCTTCAAGTATCACTTCTAGAAGTAACTTTTGTAGGCTTATATGTCCAAAATAGCCAACTTTTTCTTCTCCTTTATTACTTTCTTAGACTTCTTTTTTGCTATTTTTAATAGTTTGATATATTATTTATTTCTTTTTGTCCAAGGAACCTCTAACATTCTTCTCAGAAATCACATTTCAAAGGCTTTTATATTCTCATTTCCTTTTGTTACTGTCCAAGTCTTCATTCTATATAGTAGTATTGAATAAATATAAAACATTTGCATAATCCAGATTCAACAAAACATTTGCCAAATTTTAAATTGTCTTGGATTTGCAGTCTTAATCTTCTTTTTAATGTTTAAGTTTTTAGTGATGAGCAAGGGGAGTTTTATATTGATGAAATCTTTTTAATAATTTCTGTTTTTAGGATTTCTTTATCAAATTTACTATCATCATTAATTAGAAGTTTTAAGTAATATAATGCTTGTATAAGGAGGACATTGATCATCTTCATATCATCTTCATGATCATCTTCTACATATGCCATTTCAGTCTTTAAAGCACTTGGAGGTGGTATATTAAGCCTATTTACATCTCCTCTGTCTGCCATATCTGAAGAAGTAATTGAATGACTATCCACAGATATGCCTAATAGAGGCCATGTCCCAGGATAAAATTTAGCAGAATCAAATAACTTAGTTTATTTACTCTTTGAAAATTCAAATGTGTATCAAAAGAGTAATCAATTATCATCAGTTATTTCAATTAATTATTATTTATTTATTACATTAAATAATTCCAAACGTATCTATGATTGATTACGTGGTTTTTTAACAGTGTCGCCTAAAAATAATTCGCTTGAGAGTTTTATAATTGAAAGTTTCTTGAATTGAGAGACTTTGTCTTCCCATAATGGTTAAGCTGTAATGGTGACTGGTAATACAAAAATTCTTTGTTTACTGTGGTACTTGCTAGCATTATTTTTTATTGAAATTATTAATTTTATTTTTTATTTAATTAACTCATTGCACAATAAAAAGCATCTAGGATTAATTAAGAGGCACGTATCTCAAATTTTTTAAAGTGGTGCTGAAAATACTCTTAATTTTTTTTAAGTGTAATAAAATATGATTGTTGCATAGATAAAAGAATTACCTGCACAACTTTAAATGTAACATTAAATTATAGAAATTAAATATAACAATTATTTTTCAAATTTGTTTCTTAAGAAGAAAAATTGTTTAGACAAATTTTTATAAAATTAATTTGTTTCCCTTTCTTTTTTTTTTCTTTACTGCTACTGGCATATTTATCAATTACTTCAACACTTAAGTCCATATGCCCTGATATCAAGACCATTCCTACCAGAGAAAGTTTAGAAAGTGTTTGCTAAATATCTTTTCAGTTTTCTTAAATAGGAAGACTTCTTTCAGCTGTTGTTGCAGAAATAAGAAAAAGCAGTTGACATCTTGAGCAAACCTTTAGATATTAGGAAATGTTTGTCACAAAAAGCATTTTAGTATATTCTCAGAAAATGACAGTAGTATCACTGCTAAACCCTTAGATTTCCGATAAGATATGAATACACAAAATGAATGAATGTTTTCAATCTTAACCAAGATATCTTCAGGTTCTTGGATCTCTATTGTTCCAAATATGGAATGCCAAGATTTCGAACATTTTGAATACAAATTAATTTTAACCAGTATGGAATTAAGAACGAAGATTTGAATTAATGTATAGACAAAAGTCCCTTATATCTGTATATTAATGAAGGAGCTCACTGTTATGAGAATAATATGTAATTATTAATGGAGATGCTCTTCACATGTGTATCCTTTCAATATCTAGCGTCACAGTTTCAAGTGGGGGTTAATCCCCTGGATTTCCTAATCGAAACAGTGTCGCACGGACCGATGTATACGCCTGACTCAACAAAATTCCCACTTAAAACTGTGATGCCAGATATTGAAAGGTTGGTCTCTGGCATGGATGAAGTGCATAAGGAATACTACAGATGGAGAGCCACCATGGAAATATGCTCTATCAACCACAAAACACAAAGAGGGAATATTTGGAGACAAGTAAGAAGGAGTAGGAAGTAGCTAGTGGATGAGCAAGTTGTTTTACTGAGAGATGATAAAAGCAGAATACTAGTTCTACTCAAGGAGGCAACATACAAGACAATGAAGTGGCAATACATCGTAGACACAGACTGTGAACCAGTTGAAGAGTGTTATGAGAATAAGCTACAGGCTTGAGTTGTGTGGTTTACAAGTACGCCTCTTGCCAAGACGCAGGGCCTAAACAAGGCAGTGGTGGCTTCACTGGACACACCCAGACTCTCTGCTTTTGCAAAAACACACAAACCTACACCTTCCCTCAGACCAATCCTAGACAAAGCAAGACCTCCCACTAAGATTCTGGAGAACAAGGTACACCATATAGTAGTGGAACATCTGAAAGATTATGCCTTATGGTGAAGAACTCAAAAGAGATGATAGACACATTGTGGCGAACACCGATAACAGAGAATGACCACATCTCTGTACTTGATTTTGAGGCAATATATCTATCCATTAAACTGCAACCCTGCTTCTGCACTCTTAGAGACATCTTACTGGCCAAGTATAGCTTATCGGCACAATGCAAACAAGTCCTTGAGCTTATGCACCTCATGTGCTACAACTCGATATTTAGGTTTGACAACACAACATACCTGCAATAAAGGGGAGTACCCATGGGGGAACCCCCTTTTGGGCAACTTATGTGAATTAGTACTGCGACAGTTAGAGAGAGAGGTCATCCCCAGATTTACACCTGAAATCATTATATACTGGAGGTACATAGATGATGTTATTGTCATCTGGAAAAAGGAGCAGAATGTCAACGATTTTTTAGACAGCATGAATGACAACCCATATGGCCTCACCCTCAAACTAGATCAGTTGTCAACAACCAGTGTGCATTTTTTAGACATTACCATTCAGCTCAGCAAAGGCGAGATAGAGACAAGGGTGTACTACAAACCCAGCTTCTTGCCATTATACATACCGGCAAACTCTGAGGACTCGTACCTGTAAGATTGTGGCATTCCGGGCATTAACAAATTGGGCATTTACTCACAACTCTAGATGGGATGATACGGTCAAGGAACTTAGACACCTAGAGGACATTGCCTCAGATCATGGGTACAAAAGAGACCTAATTCGTGGTTTAGCTCATGACTTCTGTAGGCTACACATGGGGTGATGCACCTCTACAGACTAGGGGGGCTCAACAGGATTCCTGATCAGGACCCTAATGCAAGACGCACAGTCATAGAGTACAACAAAAACCTGCATTCCTTATACAGGGAAATAACACAAAAGAAGGGCACCAAATTGGCATACACAAGGATGCAAACAATTTACTTGCTACTGAGGAATGCGAAGGACATGCCAAGTAATTTGAGTGCACCAGGGGTGTACAGTCCCAATTAGGGACCACAGGTTTCAGAGAAATTTGGTCTACATTGGATTGACAAAATGTTCTGTACAGAAAAGAATCATGGAACACAAATATCATTGAAAAAAGAAGGCACACCACTGCCCTGTCAACATATGCCACAGACCCCAATGTGTGGGCTGACTTACAAAACACCAGTCTCATAAGAAAATCATTCCAGACAAACCACATCAGGGCCCTGGAAACCCTCAAAATTTACAAAGCAAGCAGGTCGGGGAATTGTATAAATTTCAAAGACAATAAACACAATGTCGTATATTTGGCGATACACATGTGAAGAGCATCTCCATTAATAATTACGTATTATTCCCATAAGGGTGAGCTTCTGCATTAATATACAGATATGGGAGACTTTTTCTATACATTAATTCAAATCTTTGTTCTTAATTCCATACTGGTTAAAATTAATTTGTATTCAAAATGTTCGAAATCTTGACATTCCATACTTGGAACAATAGAGATCCAAGAACCTGAAGATGATCTTGGTTAAGATCGAAAATGTTCGTTCATTTTGTGTATTCGTATCTTACCAGAAATCTAAGGGTTTAGCAGTGATACTTATATGTATCAGCAGATACTATTCTGCTGTACAGTTTGTATAAAATACCATGTTTACTCAAATAATTTTCACCCTTAAGAAATCCTGTGCATCTCATTTTTTAAGATTTAAAAAATCTTTATCAGTTTAATTTATTACATATTTACAAATTTTGCTAATTTATGGTTGTAATACAATAGCAAATTTCACTCTTGCTGTTTTGTAGTATTCAATATGGCAGCACTCAGTTTACAAGTCTACATGGTATTAAAAGATAAAAATTCCAAGAGAAAAGTAATTTATATGATAAACATAAATTATCTGCAATTGTATTAATGTATTTTATAATGAATCAACTTATTAATTACATGAAAGTAAGACTTCTTTATGTTGTATAATTTGAATTGAATTAGAAAAACTGCTAATAGACCAGGAGCTTAAACTAACAGTAAAAAATATTGAAGAATACTTTGTCTTCATAATCCATTGTTTCAGTCACCATTTACAGTTTAGAATACATAAAAGTTCACTTACAGAGACAACCTTTTATTTGTTTTTTAATGAACTATTTGTCTTAATTTATGGTATTTGTCACCAGAAGATGTTTTTTTTTCTTTTTACCAATTTACATGATTTTGCAGAGGCATAGTCTCAAATAAAAGATCATCTCTGTAAGTGAACTTTTATGTATTTTGAATCATCAATGGTGACTGTGGAATGACAGATTATGAAGACAAAAAAAACTTTTTTGTATTTTTTCAATATTTTACTATGTAAATTACTGTCAGCCATTTTTAAAAATTAAACTAAGAGGTAATATAGCTATATAAAGAAGATTATTTACTGTCAGTCTTAGTTTTACTTTATTTATCCTCATTTTCACAAAATTAGTTGCACCAAAACATTTAATATTACTTGTAGCTATTGGCAGTATTTATCACTAGAATAGTAAGCAAAATGCATAGTAACTGGAAACTCCCTGAACTTTGCAGATGGTGTGACCATATTTGTTTCAAATAAACTTTGCACTCAAATAAATGGTTTCTTGTGAAGTTTTGGAAAAAAGTGTGCAGATTGTTTGAGTAAATACAATACTATTAGTTACACAATAATCATGGTTTAGAAAATCTTTTTGAATAAATATAATTAAATTAAAATAGAAATTAAAAAGCTTAATATTGAAAAAGATGCTTCTGTAATGTTCTTGCACATCTCCTAAATTTGTGCCTATTATTTTGGAATAATTATACTGATTTTTTAGTTTAATTTGTCTTATTTAAAGAAAGTATTTACTTTTTCAAATATAATTTTTGAAATTATTTGTTTACTGCATAATTAATATTGCTTTTTATATAGAAATTAGCTTTGAAATGTATTAGGGCCTTGCGTTATAAGAAAAAAGAAGACCGTGGTCCTTTACAGTGCAGAATATGTAAAGATAAAAAGTTTACTGCTCAAGCTACATTGATGTATCATTACAGAAGTCATGCTGGTAAGATTAAGTTGAATAATCTGTTGTTTAGTTCACTAAAAATGTCTTAAAAGTTCTTTGTAAACTTTTTAAAAATCTTAGAGTAAAAATTATTATAATAATAATTTATATTTGTACAGGATGAATTGTACACTATTTTAATTGATGAAATAATGTAATTGTTTTTAGTAATAATATAACAATTTTTCTTGTTTGATGATTACTTTTTGTTGTATATTTTAGGTCAATTTTGAAAGTTATTTTTATAGCAGTGAATATTATACTCATAGAATAGAAAACTAGCACTTTAATTATGTATATATTTTTAAATTCAAAATATTCCATAATTATGTTTTATAAAAAAAAGTTTTAGGTAGTAAAAAATTTTTCAAGACATATTGTTTCTTTTTTACATCCCCCTCTGGATCCACTACACTAAAAGTATAGAAAGTGAAATATCTATAAGAAACTAGGAGCCTATTGACAAAATCATGGCATTTTCTCTCTGTTTTTGGGCTGGGACATTTTCCCCCTTTCTACAGCTCTATTGATAGTTGGTCACAGATTGTACCTCACCAACATGCTGGTCATGCAGAGTTATCTGGATTTTCATCATGTTTTTAATACTTAAACAGGGACCAATTTACCATAGAAAGTCTTTTGGGAGTCACCCCCTTGGCAGATTGCTTATGTTTTGAATTGCCTTATTCTATCAATTCAGTTCAATTGTCATTGGATGTAATAAATTAGATGTAAACAATCATTACAGGTGGAAGTATAGACATACATAGTAATCTTGACTATATACAGCAAAATATCCATGTGGGCTGGCAATATAAAACACACTGTGATTTTGCCATGACAATATCATGTGAAAGACTCCATAGAAATCATTCAATGGTAATTTATAGTGCTTTAATGGTAACTATGGTCATAGTTTTAAACCAGATCATGTGAAAGCAGCCGTACACTCTCTGCAACCATATTACAAATACAGACTTATCTATGATTGAACCATAATCACAGATGACAAGTCATTTCTTTGATTGACAAACAAATCACATACATCCTCAAATATTCAAAACATACAAAATTTTTTGTTTTGGTATGTTAAGTACTCAAAACTTTCCCATGAAATAAAGTGCTTGATGGGAATGTATGGAGTACTTACTGTATCCGTAATCCTCTCTAGCACATGGTGTCATACCATATACACTATACAAAAGTCTACACCTAATGTTTCTACATTAGGTGTTAACAACAGAACATACATCACATTACAGAAAGCAACCATACTAAACATAGATTACACAGGAAATTCTTAAATACAGATACATACATGTGTAACACAAACACAATAACAGTTCTTTGTTTAGTTATGCCTTAATTTTAGTCTAGCATAACACTAAGCACTAATATCAACTAAGTAGCTATAATCCACTAATAATGTAAATGCTAGCATTTACATTATTAGTGTATTATAGCTACTTATTTATATTTATAATGTCAAATGTCAAAACAGATTTGAGATTTTATATGGTATAGTAAGAGGAAATTACCAGAAGTTTATCAGCTTTTATGATACAGGTGTCTATAATATCAATTAAACTATCATTTAATGTATAGAAAGAAGAAAGGTGAAAAGTAAAAACCTCAAACACATAAATACATGTCTGGTGGTTTCCAGAAAAATTGTGATGAAAAATATGTGCAAAATGAAAAGGATGCTTTTGTTTGTTTAAAAGGCACTTGTGGTAAGTTTAGACAAAGAAAAAGCTATTGGATGAGTTCATAATTGCAATTTAAAATTAACATAACTTACCCACAGTGGCACATAACTTCTCATACATTTTTAAATCAACTTCTAAGCATAGGTAACCATGATGGGTTATTCACAGATAATTTTGATTATTGTAATAAAAAGTTTAATTTTTAATAATATATCTAAAACACTGGAATCAAATATATATATATATAATATTAATTGAAAGAGGGTTTCAGTTTTTCCAACTTTGAGTTTTGAGTGTTCAGTTTTGAGTAAATGACTGGGGCTAAAAATACAGTTCAGTTATCAAATTATAGCTCTTACTCTGTGAATGATGCCACCAAAGAGAGATTTGAGAAAGGTGTAAAGGTTCAGGCACGGCAGAATGGCAAAGATACAATGTTAATTAAATTAAATTAATTTATATTGATATCATTCAATCTTTTGATTCTGTGCTTACAAATATTCTCTTATCAACCCTCAGAGAACACTGTGATCTTGACCCTACTCTCCATTTCTGGCTTAACAATTTCTTTGTACCTATAAAATTTTGCTGATTTTGAATTCCTTCATTTTGCCTCAGTCTGTGGTATTCAACAAGGTTCTGCATTAAGCAGTCTTTTTTTCACTTATAACAACAATATTTTTGATCAACTTAATTTTACTACTATTGCCTATGCCAACAATATTAAATTGATAAACTGCAATTCCTATGCTTTTCAAACAGATCTTATGTCTTCCCTTTTTGAATTCTCCAACCTTAAAATTAATGTAGATAAAACTGTCCCAATGTGCTTTTTCTTAAATCATAATACCTATTAACCTTCTTTTTACATAACAAACTTATTCAATTCGTTAACTCCTCTATCCTCTAATGATATTTGATGATAAACTTACTTTTAATGGGCACTTTGATAAAATAATAAAATATTTAGCTATTCATCAAGGCATATTAATGTATTTTTGTAAAACCATTTCATCTAAAATAATACTGCATTATCTTTTCTTTGCTTAAATTAATAATAACTTCAGGTCATTATTTGATTATTGTCTTCCAGTCTGGGCAATGGTTATGCCATCTCATTTTACTAAAATTTCTAAGCAATTTGATAAAATGTGTCTTCTTTTAAACAAACTTGCTAATGTCCTGTTTACATCCAATCCTGATGTTGCTAGGTCTAGATTTGGTCTTCCATCGCTTACTGATTGCATTAAATATTTTGATCATTTACTTTTTTACAAATACTTTAATGATTTCATTCACTCTAATTGGCTTTTCCTATGGATTTCTCAATGTTTAAACCATAATCGATCTTGCATTTTTACCCCTTCTTTTAGGCTAGCTCTTTCTGTTAGGTCTCATTTTTACTGGTCTCAAAACATTTGTAGTGTTGAACAGTTTTACATTTTGTCTTATTACATTTCAAACACACATGTAAATGCTTACTGTGTAATATGCAACCTTCTCTTGATCTGTAACATATTTTTTTATTTTATATGTAATTTTGTTTTATCTTATTGTGTTTTTCCATGAAATTGTTTGTTATATGTATATTTTTTTCTTTTGTTATTGCTTTTAAGGGTCTTTTTTATTATTATTATTTTTTTAATTTGGGAAAGGAAATAATGTCCAGTGACACTTCCTGTTGTATATGTTAAATAAATAAATATTTTGTTTTGGAGTGCATCATCAGTATAAACTACAGTTACATGTATATTTGATATATTCATAATAATGACACTTAATATTTAATTTTATTAGCAAAGATATCATATTCTTTGTAGTAATCTATTTTAGTAAAAATGGAATTTATCAAGCATTATTTTTTATTATTAGGTATAAAACCATTTACATGTGCTGTATGTGGTGCAACATTTACAAGGCAGCATAGTTTAAATTACCACATGCTCATACATAACAACAAAAGCAGATTTGCTTGTAGTGACTGTGGACGAAATTTTCGCCATCCAAGTCATTATAAAGAACATTTGCGACGACATACAGGAGAAACTCCTTATGAATGTAGTGACTGTACATTGAGGTAACTTTTTTATTTCTGATGTATTAATACATTAGATAAGATTAAATTCTAAATTTACATATCTAATTTAAAATAGTAAATAGAATTATAGACTTTATAGATTGTAATTAGATATCCTATTAATGCCTGTAAAATTAGTAATAATCAGATTATTTATAAATGGAATAATTGAAATTTTTGAAATCTCCTTTAATTGAAAAAGCAGTGTTTTAATAATTTATATGCTAGATATGATTGTTTTTATATTCAGATTTATAAGATTTCTGTCACCACAGTACAGGTATATCTCATCTTATGTCGGTAATTGGTTCCAGGAGAGGCAACTTAAATTGAATTTACTTGTCTCCGAATTTGCTTGTTACTAGGCTAAACTACAAATAACCATTCTCAGTTCTGTATTTTGTTTATAAATGCATTTTTAATAATATATGGTTAATAAGAATCTATTTTAAGCTTACAAACAAATAAATTTTAGTTTTTAATATAGTACAGAAAAAAGTAATCTAAATTTACAAATACATGTACAGTACATATACATACTTGTAAATGTACTGTACATGTTTAGAATTTGTGAATGTGGTTTGCTCTAAGACATAAAATAAAATGATTTTGTAAGGTTAAATAACAAATACAGTTATTAAAATTATTTTGCAATAGTAAAAAAAACTAATTTATGTTAAATTTACCAATATTTACATTCAATTTGTTTATTTACATTGCAAACATAGATGGCTGTGGATTGTCGACATCAACAGCTGATTCTGATATTTCGATTCTGATTCTGAGTATTTTAATATGATTTTATATACAATCAAACCTGTTTTTATGCGCTCTTTTTATGTGCGATTTTTTTTTAATGCAAATTTTTAATTTGTGCGGTATAGTTGGCGACTAGTCTCGTGCGATTCGTCATGTCTCACGTTGACTTATTATAGCTAAATAAACTTATTATAGCATAAATGCACTTATTATAGTAATATTATTGCATGAATATGCAAAAAATGAAATTATTTACTTTTTAAGTCAACAAAACACCACCTGGACAAAAATATGTAAAACAGACGATAGACCAGACGATGCAGTCAAGTGCTGACATCTGTTGTCAATAAATTGTATTTCGTACGGTTTTGAGTTATTTTCTATGTGAGACTTTTTTTATGCGGTCCCTGTTGACCGCATTAAAAAAAATATTTTTTTAATTGTGTTGCGAAAACTATTTTTTATAGCCCCTCGTGAAGTTTCGTGCAATTTTTTTTAATGCGGTCCCTATCCCCCGCATAAAAACAGGTTTGACTGTACTTTTATTTTTATTTATTGTACAGTAACATGATTTTATGTGCTTTTAATGCTTTTCTAGTGATATTACGACTTCAATATTTGTGACGGATAGACGTAAAGTCAAATAAAATGACTTAAACTTAATTTTTATTTTTCCATATATTTTTTTTTTACAAACAACGTATAATCAAGAATGACTTAACTTGAAACGACATAACCCAAGGTATACCTGTATAGCCAAACAACAAATATAAATTTTATATTTCTATTGTAAGATATATAATGCTGGAAATAAAATATTTTTTTTCATTTTTATATTTGCCACAATAAATTAAAACCTTATACAAGTTCAAAACATTAAAGTAACAATCTGACAAAGTTACATATTTAACTGACTGGTTTTACATAAGCAAAGCAAAAACCTCTTCTGATGCTTCTTTAGGTATCTAGAGAGTGATGTAGATGCTTCTCTGTAAAAATTGTTACTTTGTTCAGGATTTTGAACATTTTGAAAGTTTTTTTATTCTCAAGTAAACCCTAAATGATTTTAATCCTAAAAACTGTTTTAATTTAGACATACAAAATACATTGAGTTTATGAAGTTACATTGGAATGAAAATAAAATTACATGCATAAAAATTTGACTCTGTAAAGGTCAAAGTTTAAATTATTAAGAATCAACTGTGAAATACTTTTTCAGTAATTTTGTATGAAATTGTATAAAATAAATTTTATAGAATTTCATACAAAATTTATTGTATAGAATTTTTTTTTTATTCTCATATGTTCTAAATTTTAAAAGCTTTTGTATTTTGAAGTTTAAAAAAATTGTTTTATGTTATTTTTGTTTAAAGAAGTAGTTGCTATACTTTCCATCAAAAATACTTGTAAATGTAATTTTAACTTTTATATAAAACTTGGTTGTCTACGGTTTGTTGTCTATACATTTCAATATATGTGGCATGTACCGAAAGTCATGAGCTGTATGCAATTACTCACCAGCAATTGGAGTGTGATTCAAACCAAGTAAGTGAAAGTTACTGCTATTTGTTGGAAATGTTGGAACTATGTGCACTTTTACCTTTATTGCTCTAGATCAAGGGTGGCAAACCTATGGCATGCATGCACAAAGTGGCATATAAAGAGAAGTCATCTGGCACATAATGTATCGTATGATTTTGATTTATCGTTTGCTTTTTTCAGTCATCCTTTTGGTTTATCATCTGATCATCCTTTTTTCAATCAGCTTTTTTATATTTATTTTAATTAAAGCATATTTGTTTAATTTATTTAAATATTATTATTTAATGTCTAAAACTTTGGCATGCATAAACATCTTTAAAGCTAAGTATGCTTACTATATGGCATACAGGCTCAAAAAGTTTGCCACCCCTGCTCTAGATAGTAGGAAAATGGCTTCTGTAAATGTTTCATTTTGTCAACTCATCATTGCTGAATTCCTTGCTAGTGAGAATATCGCCATTTCAGAAATTTGTTAGTATTTACAGAACTTTTATGGGGACACGCATGGATCTCAGTACAGTAAAAATGTGGATGAAACATTTTAAAGAAAAAAAAAATAGACATTGCTGATAAGCCCTGGAATGGCTGATCAAGAACAGCTGACATGAAAACATAGACATGGTTGATGAACTTGTCTGAGAGGTCAGGAGGACAACTGTTAGGGAAATTGTACATCATTTGAATGTAGGACACAATGCTGTACAGAAAATAATAATGTCTCTTGGCTATCACAAGGTTTGTTCAAGATGGGTGCCATGGGCTTCTGACAAATGACCACAAATGTGTTTGACGACATGCTCAGAGTTACTGGCACACTATCAAACTGATGGTGAGAATTTTATTAACAGTATTGTGACAGGAGACAGGGCATGGTTCCACCACTTCAACCCAGAAACAAAGCAGCAGAGTATGGAATGGCAACACACCTAGGCCAAAAAACAAAAAGCAATTTCACTGGAAAAGTTAGGGACACCTTATACTAGGACAGAGTTATGCACATTTATCAGTTTTCTTCCAAGAAGTGAAACCATCAGTGCTTCATAGTATGTATAAACATTGCAGAAATTGCAATGAGCAGCATCCACACAAACACTATAATTTTGCAACAAGACAATGCTTGTTCCCATATGGTTGGTCAGACACAAAATACAATTGAAATGATGGACTAGGAGTTGCTGCCACATCCTCCCTACAGCCTTGACCTAGCACCATCAGACTATCATTTGTTTGCTTCATTGAAGGTCAGCATGCAAAATACAAAGTTTGACAGCAGTGACCATAGCAAGTTTCACAGGTTGTGCCAGAATGGATTTCTACAGGAATGGGATTTTGAAGCTGCCAATTCAGTGGAAAAAATGTGTTGATTATTATGGCAGATATGTTCAATGTATGTTTACCACAAGAAATATTAATTAAAGTTGTTATTGAATTCATGCAATATAGTTTGGCTATGACTTTTGGAATGTGCTACATATTTTGAATATTAACACCAAAAGCCACTTCTTGTTATACAGTGCTTTAATTCAGAATGATACATTAGTTTGTATAAAATTTATTTCAGATGAATGTTTATTATTTGTTAAAATAATTTCAGGTAAATAATTTAGTATCTACATCTTATATGATAAATATCTTTATCATATATATATACTATTAGAAAATATTAAATAATTTTACAAATCAAATGTATGAATTATATACAGTAGCCCTCCTATAACGCGGTAGATACATTCCATGTCATATGAATTCCATGTTGTACAAGTCACTTAAATACATGAGCCAATCACAGCCTGGCCGTGTGCAGTTTAGCAGCTACAGCTGTTTGAAAGGTTTTCTTCCATAAAATTAATTGATTCTAGACTAATTTGATTAAACATTTCCAAAACACGTATATTTTTTTTGGGAATAAGCCATATAAACTATGCTATAAACAAAAAATTGTAGGATTACTTACCAAGTTCGACGATGCCATTGCCTAAGCTTGTTTTTGTTGCGGAGCTGGCTCATCAAATGGCAGGCACTGTGTTTTTTGATAAGTTATTTTTCTGCAAAAAATTCACTGAACTTTGGAGACATCATTAATATAAATATCATTTTTATGGCCGTTGAATAATAAATGGTTTTTAGTAGGTTCGCTGCTCATTTAAACTCAACAGTTTGTGCAATGTCCACTATTGGTCCAGATTTGACTAATCCTGTCATGACATGAGTCAGCGATGACATTTTACCATGTTATACAAGTCTCTTTTAGCATGTTATACGAACACAATCGCAATTTTTTTGCCATGTTATATGAACCCGTGTTATAGAGGGGTCTACTGTATACTGTATTATTGGTCAGATAAATTAATATTGAAATAAAACTTCCTTCGTTGACTGATAAAAGTTCTTACTTACTTTAAGTATCTCAAGTTGAAAGACTGAAATGCCACATTAATTTTTATTTTCCTGGCTGTTATACAGTAGTAGCTAAAAGTAGAGTTACCCTTGACATATTGTTTAAAAATGTGACCTCTGTTTACCACCTACTACATAATAATGTGATAGTTGAAAATACTCAATTGAATCAAACAGATTTTATTTTAAATCTGATTTACAAAAGAAAAAACAAAATTTTTAGAGCTACCAAAGGAAGCATACAAATTAGTTTGCACTGTTGTATGAAACAGAATTCAATCATAATCAGTTGGATGGAGAGTGATATATACGAGGGCTATTTTTTAAATAAGGTCCATTTGTGAATGAGGATGACGTGCGATTGCAGCAGTGTGCATGAGCATCAGCTCCCAGCATGCTTTGCATGCGTTTAGATGTCATATTTGAAATTTCTGACATTTCTGCAAAAAATTTCATAATTATAAGATCCAAACTGGAACAGGTAATACAAACCTTACTTGCTTTTCCAGTAGTTTGGAATAATTCTTCCAAACATTTTTGGCTTTCTTCAGAATTTCTTCTATTTAGAATGTCAATGTTTTAATTTTTAAAGTTTGTTATGGATTCTATGTTTGGAATGTTCTTGGAATGTCTAGTTGCAAGTACAAAATTCATCTTTGCCAATTGAAGAGGCAATACTACTGACTCTGGTTCTCACTGGCATGTCAGTTTCATGCATTTCTTCTTTTAAAAAATAATGGCAGTCAACAGGTAAAAAAATGAAGTCTCTGGTTAAAAAGAGATTTTACATAAAGAATAGATAAAATGTGAAATGTGATTTTGTTTGCAAGACCATTAGAAGACCAATTCATCAATTTTTCTTTAGAAATGAGCCTCCAAGTAAGAATGATGATCCCATTTTAACCAAATGTAAATAAGTCAACTTTGCATCATGTATTTCATCAAAAAAATATTTGAATACAAAACTTCAAGGATCACCTGAATAAATTGCATGGAGAGATCTTTACCTGAGAACAATCTGTCAATATTTTTCTTTTCTCCATAAACCTTCCAAGTAAGTTTGAGAATTTCAATACATCACTTCTAACATCCAAAATTTTTCAATGATGATGACTTTATTCATTTAATTTAGTGTTACAAATGCACTTTGGAACAGTGTCTATTTTCATTCCTCTCTTCAGTGCTAATTCTACATAAAAGTTAGTATATTAAATATCATCATACATTATTCCTATTTTTAAACAATAATGATATCAGTACTTACAGGTTAGAAAAATAGTTTGGACAATTTTTGAATTCAAATACAACCAGAATGCATTCTTTAAAAACTTGTTAAAAGACCACTCCCATATGTATAATGCTAAACAATCACTATGTAAAACAATATTCTTATTTAACTTAATACTTAATTTTTTCAATAGAACCATAATAAAACATAATTACTTCTATTTAATACACTTACTATTTCATACTATTAAAGTTTTATACAGATATTTTAACATTACACCCTCTATTATGTCATACCAAACATTATTGATTTTGTACCTTTTAGATATATTAACCAAATTTTTGTGACAATGTGCAAAGCGCCCCTATGCTTTGGCACCATGGGATCGAAGGGTCGACACTGCGTCGGCAAAGACTGCAATGACTAGTTCATCAGGACTGACACCACTGTGTCTTCTAAGTAGACACAGAAACCTAAGTGGTCGCTAATTTCATATTTTCTCCACACAAGCAGTTGTGTTGTAGGCGTTTGGATCTGATACGAGGATGGTACAGATTGAGGAAGTGCATCAAACAATTCTAACAATAACAAATTTTGTTTATTAAGCTAGTTCTACAAAAAGGTTATCATCTCATAGTAAGGGTTACGTCTGCGATATTAACTAGTTTGCAAGTTGGAAAGAGAGTTCACATATAAGGTTCATAGATACCTGGTAAGGGATCTGAGGCAAATCAAAGGATTGATGGAGTTCATCTTTGGATGGAGGTGTGCACTTTTTCAAGGAGTCACTTTAAAGGAGTTTACTTTATAGAGTTCATTGAGGATCACTAAGGATGGAGGGAGATTACTAAGGTATCCGATTGTTGAGGAAACTCTGACTAGGACAAACTTTCAATGGTGGCGGATTCTCAGAGGAACGAACTGTCTCCTTTTTCAGCGGACAAACTTCTCTCATGGACCAACTGTTGTTGTCATCAGTCATTGCCTTTTATTGGGGGTCCTCTTCTTTTCCCCCTTGCTCTTTTTTGGCAATGTTGCAGCACCTATGTCCAATAGCAGTTTCTTGTCACCAAGTTCCTGGTGACACATTCGATGTACGTACAAAGGGTACTTTTTAAATAAGGTCTGTTTTTTGATAAGAAGAAAAATACTGTAAATATCATTAAAATATATTTTTTCCCATATTCTACATACTTTTATCTACTTTTCTACATAATTTCCAGTTTTGTTCAAACATTTGTCATACCGCTCAAAACTTTTTAAAATTCCGACTTCAAAGAAGCCTGCTGCCAGAAGACATTAGGCCATGCCGCTTGTCTTGTATGACACAGCGGAGTTTTCTCAAGGTCACACAATAAGCATCAGAATTGATTGTTGTGCCTCTTGGCATAAAATCCACTAACAAAGTCCCTTTCCTGTCCCAAAAGACAGTTACCATGATCTTTCGTGCTGACATTGAATAACAGATCGTATCTTACAGTCGACGGGCGACTCAATTTTTCTTAAACATTATAAACTTTTACAGCTCAGCACACATACAGACTATACGGCTGCAAATGCCATCTAAACACGTGCAAAGCATGCTGAAAACAGATGCTTGTGCACACTGCTGTAATCGCGCCTCATTCTCACTCTCATTCACAAATGGACCTTATTTAAAAAATAGCCCTCGTATCATCTTGAAAGGGAAGTGACTCTGCAGAGGGACAAAATCATATCCTTTACAATTTTAACAATCGTGGGAAAAATTATAGTAAATTTTTAATTAAATTTTTAGCTGAAAAAAATTTTTTTCCTCAAATCCGATCTCTCACATTTTCATTTTTAGAATTTTTTTGTTTTTAATTTTGATGTATTTTTTATATTTACATTTATATGTATCGGTTTCTTTATGTAATATTTTAACCTTATTTCTATTGATTTTGCAATTCTTAATCATCGAATGTTCATACCATAGTGATTGATTGTATCTCAGCCTGATTGCCACTTGTGTTCTTTAATTCTTTTAATTCTTTAATACCCAACCTGTTACGTCAATGTAACAAGTAGGATTTTCACATGTACTGCACATTCCAGTCTATATACTACTACTACTTCATCTAAATCTGTGCTATTTTTGGAATTAATGTTAGGACTATAAATAATTTTGGATATTTTATTATTTAAAGACGGAACTAAACGTATATTTTTTAAAAAACTTAGACCTTTTTGCAAAAGTGAAAGAATTTCTTAGAGGTAAGTACTTCTGAGACATCCTTTCTGCCTTAGTGGAGTCTCTCCAGATATTGGTTTAAAATGACATTCTGATAGTACTTTTTGCCTCCCACACCAGTTTGGCAGTTGGGTTGACCACAGAGGTAAATACTACATAAAAGAATTGTGCACATCACATGTTTATTTTATTTTAGAATTAATAAGTTACAACACTATTGCCATTTCAAATAAAATATCTCTTATATTTTAAAGTATGTTTCTTAAATTTATATAATACTGGAAAGTGAGTAATTTAACATAAATAAATTTTATTCAAATATTTTTTATTTCATTATTTTAATAATCTTGGTTAGAAAATGATTGTAGAATTTAATGGTGTGATGTATTGGTCTATTGAACATTATAACTTTTTGTTTAGTTACTTGATAAAATTTAAATACACCAACAACTGTCATAAATGATCAGGCTAAATTTTGGATAAATGATTATAGATTATTCCAGGTAGCGTAACTGGCAACTCATCCGCACAGTAAGCAGGAGTTGTGGTTCGAGTCCCACTTCAGGCTGATTCTTTTCTTTCAGTTTAATCTTAATTAATTAATTAAATATTATAATTATTAATTTTAATAAGAGATGGCACTCAATGCCTAACTTTAGTGCCAAATTTATTTCTAATCTATAATCATTTATCCAAAATTTAGCCTGATCATTTACTGCAGTTGTTGGTGTATTTGCTTATGATATCGGGTTTTGTTTGATGTATGTTTGATAAAATTTATTCAAACAATTAATGATAAATGTTCAAAATATTTACAATAATCAAACATTCTATAATAAATTAATTATACTTTTTAATATGCTCAGTTTAAATTGTATATAATGGAAATTAGATAAATATGTTTTAGAACAAATGAGTTGATTGGACAATGCCAAAAATGCTTATAGTGAGTGTATGCAGGCTCTATGAGACAGGGTGCAGCCAGAATGCTGCCCTAGGGCCCATGGGTTTTAGGGAGGCCTGTCAGAGAGGAAAAAACTTAAAAAATTGTCCATTTATTTTCTGATTATTTTTCCAAATAATGAAATAACTTTGGCCATGGGCTAACATTTATACTAGGTTATTTTTCTACTTTATTCTCATTATCTGTATAAGCAGGGTGTTTGAAAGGTGGCCCAAAATGGTATAGGCACCAACATCTCTCCATTCTCTTGGGAGCCCTGAGTGTGTGTGTTTGAATATTATTATTTATCAGGTCAGTCCATAAGTCCATGTGCATTTTTATGACCTTGAGAAAAATCTTGTTTTGCTGTTAAAAATGTCAGTCTAATGTGATAATTTTTACACTGAAGTGTTAAATTGGATCTCATTCATATAATACTGTTCAGAATTGTGAACATTTCAGTTGTTTATTTTCCTTAAAATGGAAGTAACCGATGAATATAAAAGACATGTTTTATACTTTTTATTTTTAAGTGGTGAGAATGCTAAAAATGCAGCCAAAAAACTAAATACTGTACATAATCAAATTGTAATTAGTGCAAGGACTGCGCAGAAGTGGTTTGAAAGATTTAGAAACAATAATTTTAGTGTGGAGGATAAGGCTCGTACTGGAAGACCCGTTGACTTTGATGATGATGCTCTCTCTGCACTAGTTGAAGCAGAACCATCTTTAACAGTTGATGAAATTGTGGAACATTTAAATTCATCCCAAGGAACTGTTCATAGACATCTACAACAAATCGGAAAAGTTTCAAAGCTAGGAAAATGGATACCACATGAACTGTCAATAGCTAACCAAGAACAACATGTAAACATTTGCACATCTCTTTTATCCCGTATTGCTTTAGAACCTTTTCTTGGTAAGCTGGTTACTGGAGACGAAAAATGGATCCTCTATAATAATGTGACGAGAAAAAGACAATGGATGGATCGCGACAAGCAGCCAAAACCAATTGCAAAAGGTGGGTTGCATTCAAAAAAAATTCTTTTGTCTGTTTGGTGGGATATGTCAGGTGTAATTCACTTTGAGCTGTTAGAACCTAATCAAACAATTACAGCTCAAATGTATTGTGAGCAATTAGAGCGTTTAAATGAAAAATTGAAAAAAAATCGACCGTCGTTAGTGAACAGAAAGCAGGTTCTCTTGCAACATAACAATGCCAGACCATACACTGCAAAAATAACTGTACAGAAACCTGAGAGCTACAACTGGGAAATTTTACCTCATCCACCATATTCGCCAGATATTGCTCCCAGTGATTAGCATCTTTTTTGCAGTTTGCAGAATTTTTTAAAAGGGAAAACTTTTGAGGATGAGAATGTAAAAAAGGCTATTTCTGAATATTTTGATTCAAAACCGAAATCATTTTACGAAGACGGGATTAAAAAGTTACCATCAAGATGGCAAGAAATTGTACAAAATAATGGTGAATACATTATAGATTGAAATAAAATTTAATTAAAATTTTTTGCTGCTTTTTTTGTAGATAAAAATATGCATGAACTTATGGACTGGCCTGATATATTAAAAAATGTGATGAATAAGTACATTATCATATAGTAATGAAATATGTGTGTAAGGTATTTTGAATATGAATTATGTATTTCTGATTAAGTATTTTTTATACTGTTAATTATTATTTCAAAGGTTGTTGATAATTATTACATCATTATAATATATAATTATCATTTCAACAGATTTAAAACAAGAAATACATTTAAGCGACATTTAAAAACAAGACATGGAAAAATATTAACTGCACAAGGTATTGTCAATTTAACTGTAGAAGAATTTTATAAAGTTCGCACAACTCCAAGAAGAAGAATACAAAAATCTCTTCATGTAAGAAAAAAGGATCAAGAAACACAATGGCCTGAAATTTATACTGTGAATGAAGATGATGATGACGACGATGACGACGACGATGAGGAATTGAATGTTAACAAAACACGGTGATATAAAAACATTATAATAAAAGTTCTCAATTGTATAAGCAAAATAAATTGATAAGTTGAGATAGTTATATGCATGACAAATTATGTAACTTTTATAATACAATTATGAAAACTTTCTTTTGTAGCATTGCTGAATTGAGATACATTTTAAATTTTCAGATCATAATTATAAAAATATATAAAATATGCACAACACACGATAAATTTATCAGATTAAGGCAATTTAGTATATTTTGTCCAAATTAAAATTATATATTATTATGTAATCTAATTTTTCATTAAGCTAATTTTTTAATATTTGTTTTATATGCACTCATATAATTTATAGCAATTTCTCTCTCCCTTACACATATATATATAAATAAGTTATACAATTATCTTTAAGAGAGAAGATTGCTTCCTGTAATGTATGTATTTATGTATGTATGTATATAATTTTATATACATATATAAATTTTATATACATATGTATATGTTTGTGTATATGTATGTATATTAAAGAAAATAGCAAGCTGCAAGCTCCATTGTTTCCTCTTTCAAAGAGGAACAATTTCCTCATTTCAAAAGTGATATAATTGTATATAAAGATATTATTGCGGCTATTCTTGTAAACTATATATGTTGTAAATTTTATCATCGTAATTTTGCACATTTTTGCAACTGTTTATACATGGTAGTTGTAAATCATGAGAAATATACTTAAGAGACTCATTTATAAACTTTATTTGAAAAAATATTCCTTCCTTGTAATATATTCATTAAATAGCCAATTGTACAGTGCATTCCAATTAAAACAAAATTACCAAAGGTAGATATTAACTCATAAACTGATTTTGTCCATTTGAAAATAATAAAAATAAATATTATTTAATATAAGGAACCATGAAAGAATATTTTGTATAATATTTTTATACAGTGCATTCATGTGATATAGTGTCATATACAGTGATTAGTTTTTATCTAAATTCATTACAAAATTATTAGATATAAAACAAACCATAAGATTAGAAAATTCAAAAATGCTCAGTGTTTATTATCCAATGGGACAAATATTTAAAATTACACTTAATTCAGAGATTTGAAAAATAATGCAACTTCATTAAATGTAACCAATGAATTTTATGTATATGGAATATGTGTAATTAAATCATTTTGATACAATGCATAAGTTTATTTCTATTTTACAAGAAATGATAAAGTATTTAATGAGGAAGCAAATACAATAAAAAGTTCAAGCATTTGATGCATGTTATTCAGTTTCATAGCTTTTATGAAATGTATTGTTAAAGATTAGTATCCAATATTGTTAAGTTTCAAGTTCTTAATTATGTTAAAAGCAATATAATGAAATAAACTTTAATAGTGTGATTACTTTAAGTTTTAAATATTGTGCCAAGAAATTTAATAAAAAAAAAAATCTGAGCATTTTCTACATCTTGATTTGAATAATAATGAATCTAGAATTTTTTAAAAATTACCACAAATTGGCCTGAATTGAAGAAATTCAGGATTTTTCCAGAATTTTATCATTATATCATTAACTATAATTTAAAAAAAGCTTTTTTGTATCTAAGATTTTCTACTATTAAAATAGCATGTTAAAATATAAATTAATTTCATTTAGCTTCATTTCAATATTAACAATTTTAATATTGTAATATAGAAACAAATTAGCCAATAAGACTTGTATTATTCCTTTGAAAAAAAATTTTTTTAATGTGCAAAAATAAAGCTGGCTGAATTTATTAAATTTTGGTGTATTTTATGAATAGCAATATACGTTTCCAAAAACTTATTTTAATAATTTACATATATATATATTTTATTGCTTTTAATTTTACAATATTAATAGTTTAATTAAAAAGAATTTTTTTATTTCTAAGTTTGAATTTGTAGTTTTAAAACTTTGATTTATAAATAAGTAATAAAAATAGATAAGCTATTTATTAGAAGAAAATTTTAATGTTATGAATTTTATAAATTTATTTATAAGAAAAAATTTTTGAATTTATTTAAAGTATTCAGATTTCTTATACTCTTGCTTGTGAAATGTAAAAACAATTTAATTAAATAAAAGTGAATTGATTATAAATAATCTTAAATTTTATCTAAATTCAAATCAAAACACTTTATTCAAGAATCTATTCATTTTAATATTTGTTTCTTTTTAAGATTTAAAATGTTTCATTTGTTGAATTAAAATCATGAATTAAATTTATTTGATACCTAATAAGTATACATATATATTTATATAATTAGTCAAAATGAAATGAAGACATTCTCACTCATCAAGGTGAGGGAGAGAGATGGTTTAACATACTCTTGAATGAGAATGAAGACAAAGTTGAAGAGACCAAGGGTGCATTTGGAAATTGTAACCAGTGTTAACTGCCAGTAGTTACCAATGCATTTAGAAAATGTGACCTAAATAACTAACTGCATTTAAAAATTACTGTTATGAGTCATAACAGTAATTTTTTAAACATGGTTGGTTATATAGGTCACATTTTCTAAACGTCTTGGCAGTTACCAATAACACCAATCTACTTTTGGGGCACATTTGGAAATTGTATCAAGATTCAGATGAAATTTTAAGGTAAACAATTTAGGTATGATTACAAAATTGTTTTTGGTGACTGCAATGGGAAGGTTATCTGGAAACAAAAGAAGAAGAAAAAGTTTGCTATACATGTTCCTTTAGAGCTGTCTGTTGTAAAAGAAGAAAAAAAAAAACTTACATGAAATTAGAAATGACAGTAATGCTGGATTAATACCATTCTCAATCTCAAAAATTATGACAATTAAAACATATTGATCATATTATAGTAGGTAAAAAACAGTGCATAATCACATCAGATTGTACAGAGAAGCAGACAACTTGATTACAGGAAAGCAAATATCAATCAAGAGAATACCAACCAAATATAAAATAAATAAAAGCCCATAAGAATTAATACTGACAATCTCAAAATGAAAGATAGAACTGATAATACATGAAAGAACTAGATGGAAGAATAGACAGAATTGAAACACAAGAACACAAAAATGTTAATTGTACATGAGATTACTGCTGAATACTTTAAAAAATCATTTAAAAACATTATTGGAAATAGAATCTAAACATGAAGAAAAAGAATGGTAAATGATTGAATGTAAACAAAGTAGAGGAAAGGCAACAAAATTTATTGCATTTGTTATTTCTAGGATAAAGACAGAAGTAATAAAAAAAAGTCTGTAAAAGAGTCCAAGAAACTAATAATGAAAAAGAAAAACTTGGTATGAATGGAAAAGGTGTGAATGTATCATTTATATAATTGTAGCACTTTGTTGAAAATGGGAGAATTAGATCGCCAAAGAATTCACAATGAACAAACTGGGAAATTGTTTTGAAGTTTCTTTCCATTATCTTTCTCAGTGTCAAAAAACTCGTGTTTTAATATTTTTGAACTACATGGAATAGCCATAAATCAATTACAGTTGCTGCTGAAGAAACTCTGTTGAGTTTCTTCAGCAGCAGGTTAGCATTTGGGAATCTGGAAAATGATGTCAAAAAACAAAAATAATAATCAAGTTGATGGGCAACAACGAAGAAAATCCATGGGAATTTTATATGAGAGAACTGGTGACTGTTATGATTCTCCTTATAATAAATGATGTAATTTTTATTTCTAAATAAGTTTTCAAAAGTAAGCCTGGGCTTATTTTTATCGTCAATATTTTGCATTACTGTACTTAACCGCTTGCTACCTAAACGCAATGTTACTTATACAGTCAAACCTGTTTTTATGCGGTCTTTTTTTGTGCGATTTTTTATTTGTGCGGTATAGTTGGCGACTAGTCTCGTGCGATTTGTCATGTCTCACGTTGACTTATTATAGCATAAATGAACTTATTATAGTAATATTATTGCATTAATATGCGAAAAATGAAATAATTTATTTTTTAAGTCAACAAAACACCACCTGGACAAAAATATGTAAAACAGACGATAGACGAGACGATGCAGTCAAGTGCTGACATCTGTTGTCAATAAATTCTACGCGTGTTTTAATTACGTTAATTAAACTTTCAAAGTGCTTTCACATTCCTGGACCATTAAGATAAGATTCATTTCAAAGCGTAAATTGAAGGTAAATGTATTGTATTATTCTTTCTATTTAGATATAAAATTTTAGGATTTTTATTTTGTTTAGACTTAATCCCTGAAAATGAATAAGGGCAAAAACAAAGATAGAGGAAGGTAATTTCCTTAGCGACTAAGACTACGATTTTAAAACGAGTTATTTTTTACGTGATGCTTTTTTGATGCGGTCCCTATCCACCGCATAAAAACAGGTTTGACTGTATTACGGAATTTGATGCCAAATTATGAATGATGGATGGAATGTATGAAAATTTGTTGGAAATAACTGCCATAGACAATAAGGAAACATTTGTGGATCATACGTTTTAAATTTGTGAACAATTATAATATATTTTAAACAGTTGCACAGTACGTGCTATAGCAGTAAGCTGTACATGTTTGGGGAATTAGGAGAAATAAACGATTATAGACAACTCAACTATACCTTAAGTTGCTGAGAAAAATTTATTTAAACGTAACTAACGTTTTCGGCGAATTCGATTAGCCATCCTCAGGTTAAATGAGGCTGGCCGAAGGCTCCATAGTAAAATGGGCGGAAGCAGATATTGTTAAGTCCTTGCACTCCCGACTTTCGCGATAAGTGCAGAAAAGATTGAAATTTATAAGGGCAAGCTATACGTGTATTAATGCAAGGGACGCAGGACTACCATCTGCGCGGAAATACTTAGTTAAAAAGCGTTAAGAACTCCTAACTTGTGCCTTAGTTTTTTACATTTTCGGTATTTTTATACGGTATTATTTCATATGTTTTTTTTTTAACTCTTTCCGCCCTGTGGGCACTAAGAGGGCCTCTTATAGACGGCCCATTATGGGTTCGGCCAGGCCCACAATGGGGCGACCGGGTGGTGAGGGACGGGGCCCGACATATCCGAACGGACCACCCCCGAAAAATTCCTGGGGATTATTCGACCCGTTCGGATTCGATCCCGGGTCCCCCAGAGCGGTAAGCTGCCACCTTGACCGCTCGGCCATCCGGCCGCTTACATGATATGTTATATCTGATTATTATTTTTTTATTTTATACATGTATATACAGTATATATATATGTATATATTTTGTTATAGTTCTTCCGTTAATTTTGTGTATTTGAATTTGTTGTGTTCGTATCTTCCATTATTTTTCTATTTGAATTTATATATTCTATTTTTAGAACTCCGTTATTTTGTTTTCTCTCTTAACCTGAGGACGGCTAATCGAATTCGCCGAAAACGTTAGTTACGTTTAAATAAATTTTTCTCAGCAACTTAAGGTGTAGTTGAGTTACCTATTATTTGAGTGAGTTGGGATAATTGTTAAACTATTATAGATATATTCAAAATAATACTTTTCAAAAGAAAAACTCTTAACTAAACTAATTTGGAAGTTAACAAATATTAATAGGCTACAACTTTAGCGAGCAAATACAAATTGGAATAAAATTTGCTAATTCAAAATCCTATAAAGTTGCATAAAATTAAAAATATGAGATTAAATACGAGAGGTGTATGGAATGTAACTTCTGATCAGGCTCTGGAGGACCTGGGATCGAATCCAGACGGGTAGAAAAATCTCCAGGAATTTTTCGGGGGGGGGTCCGTCCGGATACGTTGGGCCCTGTCCCTCAACACTCGGCCGCGAACCCATAAGGGGCTTGCTATAAAAGGCCCTCTTAGTGCCCACAGGGCGGAAAAATTTTTTCAAAAAACCCATTTTCTAGCACATTTATATTCTAGGATAAGAAGGTCGAAAATTGTTTGTTGCGAGGTAAGATCGTGGTGTTTTGTTTTATTAAATTCGTAAAATATGGAGTGATGATAAACGCTGATGGAAACTGAAATCTTGAAAAAAATTACCACGGGCTGTTCAAAGCAACGAAGCCTACAGAGTGCTGGTGTTGTTACTTCGTAATACTGCTTGAGGAGACCTACTGCTAAACAATTCTAGTGAGGAATATTTCATCATCCACTCTAGAGCTCTCTGACTTCCACCTGCACTTGAAGATATTTTTTGCCAGAGGACAATGAGGAGATGACT
This sequence comes from Centruroides vittatus, assembly GCF_030686945.1. NCBI lineage: Eukaryota > Metazoa > Arthropoda > Arachnida > Scorpiones > Buthidae > Centruroides > Centruroides vittatus. The sequence goes on along the minus strand of NW_027121101.1, from coordinate 7,971,124 downwards.
ACTTAAGCGAGACAAATAGAATTACAATTAGTGGAAATTCTTACATTTTTAAATAGTTAACTTCAATTTCAGTTTTTATTATTGAAATTTATTTGTTACAAATCAAAATTGGCCCGAAACGTTCTTAATAGAAATGTATTCAATGTTACATTTTACACGTGAAAGATGTTATAACGAAATAAAATTTCTCATTATAGATATTATGTACGGAACAGTAACTTCAGTTTACCAGGTTTTTTTAAAGATTTTTTAAACATTGGATCGGGAACAATTACAAACATATATTGGGTCGCGCGAGCAAAAAGTTTGATAAACGCTGATATAGAGCACTAATTAATACAACGATTTTTTGTTAGCCAAATATTGAGGCAAAACGCCCATTTATGGTTTCAATATGCGAAGTTTTAGAAGAGTGTTCTAAACTGCGTGTTTTTGGGACAAGCTAATTCTGATAATATCCATGATTACAATAAGCAGATTCTACTGTATTTGAAGTTGTTCCAAGTTGTACTATTCTCTGTAGAATTTAATATAAATAGGAAGTAAGTGTTGAAATGGGAGGAAAAACTGATATACCGTATTTTACGGACTATAAGACGCACTTTTTTCTTCGAAAAATTGCCTCCAAAATTCAGGTGCGTCTTATAGTCCGTAAAATACGGTACACGATCTGAAGGACGAGTGTAATCTATACGCGGTCTCAGTTTTACGAATTCTCATTTTACACGATAAAAAATATATCTTTCAAATTTACTAAATATCAGTAAGCCATTTTGTTCTCGCCGCTCTACGGACATTAAGGGCATATCCTACGTGGTAGCGTCCAGCGATTGGGGCAAAAAGAATCCGTACGCGCTTCCAACTCACGAGTGACCTCATTGCAGAGTAAACGCACGTTGTTTACAAGATGGCGGCGAGACGACTTCGTCGAGTGCTTGTCATATTTTCCGTAGCAAGCATTCGACGAAGTCGTCTCGCCGCCATTGCCCCCGATTGCTGGACGCCGCCACGTAGGACGTACCCTAAGAAGGCGTTTTTCAAGTCGTCGCGGGTTCGGCCAGGTCCACAATGGGACAACTGGGAGGCGAGAGACGGGGTCTGACATATTCGGGACGGACCATCTCCGAAGAATTCTCGGGTTTTTCTGATCCGTCCGGATTCGTTCCCGGTCCCCTAGAGAGTTAGGCCGACACCTTAACCGCTTCCGCCATCCCGAGGCTTACAAATATTACTTCATAATACTTTTAATTAATTACTTCATATTTATTTTAGATTACTCGGACGGAATAATCCGCATTTAAAGCTTTGTCAATATAAATTAAAATGAATCTGTAAAAGTTTTAAACTACCGTATTTTGCTATTCTTTCCGATTTGAAACCTTATCTTTTATCTGTTTTTGCTATTGTTTTATTTCTCTTTCTCAATTAATTCTTATGCATTCTTAAATTATTTAATGTGTGTTTTCAAAAGTTTAAGAATTTTCTTCTTTTTTCTTTATTTTTTCTCTGAAAAATAATGAAAGAATGTCAGATAATTAATTGTCTATTTCTAAGTGGGAATCGAATGATGATAATTTTTTCCGAGTAAATTATATTTATATTTATTAAGTTAAAATAGTAAACACGTAATTCACATCGTTCTCGTCAGATGGTGCCAGCGTATCAACTCAGGCTTATTATGTAATTTTTTTTTTTTTTTAATCGCTTTGTCAGAGAATATTTTATTTTGTTAAAACTGGAAACAATTACTTGCTTGGGAATATTAACTTGTAAAGAATTAAATAAATAAAAATAAAAACGTTTATTTAATTAGAAGTCTGAAAGAATAGTTTAATTTTCAAATAAAATAAAGATGCTTTTATGCTTAAAATAAAATTATTTGATTAATATTCATGGTATACTATAATAGAAAATAAAAATCTTTTCTATTATTAATTTCTGCATTAAAATACACCATAATCATTCTTTGGCATTATAAATAGTATATATAATGAATGATTCAGTCTGTTTTTAAGCTATAAATCAATATTACATATGTACTGTACAGTACTATTGCATAAAATTATTTTAATAACCATATCGTAACATATATTAAGCATTTTCTAAAACTTGACCAAATGTTTTTCTTAAAAACTACGTGCGAATTATTATTAGTGTGATTAATATCCTGTTTAAGTACAATAATTAATTTTTCTTATTTGAAGAGAAATAAAATATTATTTTTGGTATATATCATGCAGGCCTATATTTTGCATTAAAATGGTATATTTAAACTTAAGATAGCGTGCATTTCCAAATGCAGCGCTAAATTCTATTTTAAGGAAATTAAACGGACAGGACGTACACGTTGCTCAATAATAGACTAATCGACATTATTATTATTATTACTCAATGTTTTAACATACTTTAAATCGAATTCATTTAAACTGTGTAAAATAAATTGAGTATATAAAGCCAATTTTGAACTGTTAATATGATTTTCCATTAATATCGATCGTACATTAATCGGTAAATTATTATTTCAACTCGATCATTACCTTGCCGATAACATTTACATTAATCATATATTAAATTATTATTCAATCAATTTTTACTGAATGATAATTTGAGTGTAATTTAACCCGATCGATGTTTTAAAGGTGAAGTTATCAATCAACACAATATCTATTTTCTAATGTTTCTTCTTAAATGATAAGTGTTAATAAATTTATTTAGTTTAATTTGTATTTCTGGAATTATGTTAAGGTTTTCAGAGTTGTTTAATAAATATTTTTCCTACGCTTTGTTGTAATTATTTTAAAAATAAAGTCAAGTCTGCAGCAGCGAAAAATTATTTTATATATAAGTCTATAATATAGAATTTTCTGACTATCAATAAATACAAAAAAGCAAAAAAAAAGTTATGCAACGATACTGAGAAATTAAGGTTTTTTCTTTCATCATAAAATTAAAAAACAAAAAATTATGAAATGTGTTTACGGCAAGAAAGTAAGAAATTTTGAAAACACATTTTTAACATTATTAAATTTCTTCACTTATAACTTACTAATCAATTAGCATTCGCAATGTATTATCAAATACAATATTATAATTGGAATAATCTTTTTTTCTTCTTGTAATGAGATATCAAAATTATCGGTCAGTTTTTATAAGGTTATGAAAATATAGGTTTTCATATCCTTTTCATAGAAAGCTATAATTGGGCTGCAATTTGAAAAAATTGTAGAGACAAATTCCCACTGTCGTCCGTCCGTTTTTCCTTGATCTCGAGAACGGAATTAGATAGATGAAATGCAAGACCAGATATGGAAACCTTAAGGGAAGGAGGCCCCCTATTAACTATATACGAACTTCCGATGTAAACCGGAAGTGACGTTATTTCAATTCAAAAGTTTCCTCTGAAAGGAGTTAGATAGATGACCGGTACGATTCCATTGCTGATGGAAAAGTATGATGTACAGTACGGTACAGGGGCAAGACACTACTAATTTGAAGTGGAGAACATATGTTTTAAATTAAATAAATTTAAAAATATCATCACTTTAATATGATATGCTGCTATCTTGAAAGAAGTATTCCATTTCCCTGGTAATTCAGTACGATCTCGGTAATCCAACGTATTTGGAACCAGAATAGTATCGGAGTAAGAAGTTTGTTGGATTATTGGAAGTAATGTAAATTCAATGATTTAATCGTTCAGAAAGAAAACATTTGTTTATTGACATCACATTATTATACTAAATTGTGACGGACGGCCGGATGGCCGAGCGATTAAGGTGGCATCCCATCGCTCCGGGGACTAGGAATCGAATTAGGACGGGTCGAAAAACTCTAGGAATTTTTCGTGTGGTACGTATGGATACTTCTAACTGTTCCTCATCATCCGGCTGCCTTATTGTGGACCTGGCCGAACCCATAATGGGCTTGCTAAAAAGACTCTCTTGGTACCCACAAGGCGGAAATAGCTTTTAAAAAATCAGTACAATGTATTAATCAAAAGCATACGTATAATAGTAAATAATAAAAATGATTGAGTACATAAACGAAAGAAAACTACAGCAAAGAGTTAAAGAAATCTAAGATGACGAGCGTAGCGATCTTTAATATCGTGTCTAACCTGAAGCGTTTAACATCAGGCTTGACATCATATCGGGGTTTAATGGGAAAACGTTAAAATTTAGTGGGAACTGGAGTTTAAACTAATGAAAAGCTTGTCTACGGTTTGGCACTAGTGCCGGTAATACCTCAGAGTCAACTAGTGTCGCATTTCTGGAAGTGTAGAACTAGCAAACGGCGGATTACCAAGATTGTAGTGTACTTCTTTTGTTGACATTATTGCTGTTAAATTCACTACGTATCATTAATAACATTTATGAATTTATTACAAATACAGTTGAATCTGTCTATCTCAAACATGTTTATCTCAAAATTTATTTTTCCCTGAATTTTCAGCATAAGTTTAATATATTTTCAGGGTTTATCTCAAATAATTTTCTCCCAAAAACTCTATATATCAAATTACGAATTGAACTGTGGATTACAAATTCAAACTTAGGTGACTACATTTTGATAGCATAAATTGTAGTTGAGAAGCAACTCTTGCAATACAGTACGTCAGAAACTATTGACAAACTATTTCTGTTAAGGTATGTCAAAAATGTTTTATTTATACCTAATATAGATGTGTACTGTAATTACTATTGTATTAATAAAGTACCTTACCTCTAACCAAACATATTACTATTTAACGAATAGGAACCTCTATATCTCGAAACTTGTCTCTCTCGAAATTTTCCTCGTTTCCGTGACATTCGAGATAGACAGGTTCAACTCTATTTGAAAATATAACAAAATTATGAATATATTTATATATAAATCCATAAATACGTTACTCGTTATAATAACAAAATTGCGTGAAATATTGAGACGTCTGTGGTGACTGAATTTTATTTAAAACAAAAACAAGTGTTACAAAAATGTCTGCTAGGGCCGAAAAGGGAGCTGAAACACTATAGTGGATAACTCAAGATGTCTCAAAGCTGACGATACACATCGTACACTATATGGTTATGCAATAGTATGGTTAGTATCTCATCTTTTTAATTTAACTCTAGCTTTGTCTTCTAAGACAGATGAGAGCTTCAGTGGTGGTTTCAAACGTAATTTACATTTAATATTTAGTTAATTTATGTTTCTAGAAGTCCATGGTATGCTTTAGGCACATGAAAGGTGAATAATTAGTGAGTTAGAGATATTTTGATATTATTATACGTGACCACAGTTAGTCTGGTAAAATGGTTAATCCAGCAAGGCTTTGGAACCTAGGGTACTAAAAATTCGGTGGTGTACCTGTATTTGATTTTTTAATATAAAAAATATTTAAAAATACATAGGGTATATTTTATATAAAATTTTATTTACATAATATCTAATTTCTTAAACTCTTCCTCCTGATAGATACTAAGGTCTTTTTCCATGACTTTGTTTTTATTTTATAATAATTTAATGGAAAAGATAAGAGATATAGAAACATTTAATATATAGTTATTGAGAAAATTTATATTTGCATAATTAGATAGTTTGCATAGAAAAACGTAAAGCATACAGAGAGAACAACTCTCCAGAAGGAATTTCTGTTAAACAGTCAATCCCGGATATGTCGGGGCCTGTCCCTTTCTATTCGGCCATCCTCATTTGTGGGCATCACCGAACCCACGAAAAGCATGAAAGCACTCTTTAGTGCTCATAGGGCGGAGAGTTAAAAATAAATAAATAAAAACCATCTAAAGTAAGTAATTCATGAATATCTGCTACAATATTCACGTGAATCGAAATTATACTAATTTAATTTTATAACATTCATATTTTAAAAATATAATATATAAAGAAGAAAGTTTGTTAGTTCGTTCTTTATACATTTTGATGCGATTTGAGCAAATGCAATGAAACTTTTCAGGAACCACCCTCTTATCCAGAAGAAGATCAACGATTACTGTTGATTGATCTGGCATATCTGCTAGTAATATAATAATATTTTCCGATTAATGTTTGATATTTATGCAGATTAGAGCAGAGGAAAGTTGGGCAATGTGGGATAGATTGTAAAACAGGATATCCTGATTTTTTCGAATTACTGAAAGATTTTATAATGTCAACATTTACAAATTGTTTGTTGTTGTCTTATTAAAGCATAATTTAAATCACGAGAAATACTAATTCTCTATTTACACGCTTTTGAATCGCAACAATTATACTTTATTTCAATTAAAGTAATGATTATTTATTAAGATGAAATTATTACCAATTAATCCAATAATCTTTCTCTATAACATATATTACGAGACCTTTCTATGTTTAAAAATATCATTAATCAGAACGCCACATTAAAATTAGATTGTAGGCCTAATGATCAATTTATCCAATTGTAATTGATCGGGATTTCAGAATATATTTTATAGTTTTAAACAGCTATTATAACTATAAAATTATTAAAAATAAACAAATCAGCATACATACTAAAATATGAATAACTAAATGTTCGTATGAAACAATTAAATTCAATTTTCTGATAAGGTGAAGGTCAAGTGGGTATTTGAAATTCTTTAGTTTAAAAATTTAGTTGGACAGAGATAATAATGTGTAATTAATTTCTTTGTGAATTGTTACAATTAAATTAGTTGTATTTTAGAATGATCGTGGTGATGCTTTTATATTATAATTTATTCATTAATCGAAAATTCCAAATTTAATGTGAAGTACCACTGTTTTCTTTTTATCAACAAAATGGAACTTTCCGGACTTTTCTCTCTAGAAGACACGAGTCATGCATGTAATGTATGACTCATGCCTTCTGGAGAGAAAAGTTCGTGCTCTGTTATGAGGCCATCATAAGACATACTGAGTAGGTGCTATTGGGGATGGGGAATGATGGAAATTTGCAATTGTAAAATTTTAGCTCATCTTGGCATGCTATTTTCGAACAGTACCTCTTGAGAAAACTTAGACACTGTTAGTGCTAAATTTACTTCTGTCGTTTGTGTTTAATTAAGCTCCGATAACTGAATATGTGTTAAACGCACCAATTTTTGTGGGACATATTTCTTTGAGGAAAGTTATAGTAGGGTTAACTGGGCCAGTAGTAGTTGGGTATAAGTGGTCGACTCAGTTAGCTGGACCTCTTTACGTGTTAACAATAATATTTTTTTACACACTTTGTTTTATGTATATGCAGACAAAACTGTTTTTTTTTCTCATTTACTATCTATACATAGCACAAAGAGAAAATAAAAGTTTCCAGATCATGGAACTTATTAAAAAACACTGGAAAAAAATTGTACTCAGTTAACCCCTATAGAGAGGTTTCAAGGTCGCATGTCACGTGATAAAACACACGTTTGCTCCGCCCATTCGCCATTTTTGTGGTAGTTTTCGCTCGCTTAGCTTGCACGTGGTCTGTTATTCGACGTCGTTTTTTAGTTTAAACGTACAAAAATACTGCAGTTCTATTATCATGGATTAAGTTAAAAAAGATTCTTTTCTTGTGGGCTATTCTAGCGGTCTAACAGGACGAGATGCAGCTCTGTACGAAGAGAAAATTTCGTTATTTCAAGGCGATCCATACGAAGCCAGTTTATCAGACTTCGTCGTAGATCAAAAGTTGTGGCCGAAAGTAAAATTTGGTGACATTATAAACTATTTGGTTTTGACAACAAATTTCTACACCGTCACAAATGAAAGCTTATAAATCTTTAGAGGCCCATAACTATTTAACAAGTGGCTGGGTTTCTCCTGATATAAAAGTAAAAGTAATGAATAACAGCGAAGTAATATTGCCTGGAAAGATATGTTTTCTTTTGTTTGTTTAAACTCGTGTTTTTACGTATTTCTTAACTAAGAATTTTTGTCTGAAAGTAAAAGTTTGATTAAAAACAGCTGTGGAAATTTTTTTATTCAAATTGTTCAGTACTTTTATTTTCTAGTTGAAACTAGCATATAATAAGCCTACTTGCTTTTAGTTTTAACGTGTAATGTTTATAAGTTTGCACTAGCTAAATCCTGAAATTACATTAGTTATTCGTTTATAAATGCACTATACCTAACTAAATTAATATAAGCAAATCAGTAAACTCTTTTAGGTTTTAAAATATAACTTAGTGTTTATTAACGTAAATATTGAAATGAAATGTTTCTGACAAACTCTTGTATTGATATTCACTTTATTCATAACGAAATTTTTCCGGTTAATTCTCGAGAGCCATGCAGTTTGCCTTCGTCGTGAAAGCTCCTCAGTTTGGGATCCTTGATGACAAATAATGCCGGGAATTTTAAAAAAAATGATGTTCCTTTGTTCTTGAGTGAACTAGCATTACACCCAATTACACAACAAATCTTCATAGTGATATTCGCGACGAAAAAAAACAACACAAGAACTCCAGTTAAAGCGCACGCGAACACACACAAAATGTAAATAAGTCACAAACAGTCACAAAGATGGCGCTGGACAATTGCGCATGCTCATGACGTCACTCGTGATGTCGACATGAAACCTCTCTATATATGTATACAGTTTTTTTTTCTTGTTTTGGAAATATATAAAACTAATATATATTTTTCCAAAAACAAAAGAAAAACTAAATATTTATTCAAAAATTCAAATGTTTACATACATCAGTTTATAGAATTTATAATATCCAATTAACATTTCATTCTGTATTATTTTATCCATTATAAATATATGATAAAATAGCTTATATGCTAGATATTTATAATTGATTTATGTAATTCGCAAGATATAATTTATATATAAATCAATAAATATCATTTGTGCATTTTTTTAAATTTATGTTTCAATATATTATATTCGATTTCAAAATAATATTATCCAGTATTATTAATTAGAGTGAAAAAATTACAAAGGTGAAATGCAAGGAATAAAATTACAAAAATAATATAAAAATACTACAAATGAGTAGCAGATAAAATATCTAATTATCCACTAAATCTATAGTATATACTATTAATTCATAACAGAGGATTATCTTATCGATTCGATAATTTGTGATTGAATCCGATATTGAATTTGTAATTTTATCTTATTCTGATGCTTTGAATGAGATTTTTACTCCGGCTACTTAAAATACATAGTGGAACCTCATTTATAACGAACTTTTAGATTTTCCTTGATCCAACATTCACATACACTCACGACAAAATCTTTCAGTGGGCTGAACATATTTATAATGAAATTTTTAGTTTAACGTTCTTTTTCTACAAGTTCTCAGTAATGGAATCCCTTCAATTTTCACTTCACTCTAACGACACGTTACAACTTTCTCTCTCTTCGCTATTGTCTTTCAACTGATAAAGGAAGGTATTCAAGGAGGAAGGGCGAGCTCGTAAGCAACCGATGAGTTGCAAGTGACTAACCTCAACAAGAATCACAGGTTGTAGTAGACACGGGTGTAAGAACACCATTTAAGCCACTTTTAAGTTTATTATTTACCTTATTATTCTCTTAGACGTGAGGGTAAGATGACACTAAGGGACATTCGAGTGAGGGAAACATCGCCAAGATGCTCTGGTCAGGATCCTCTGGTAAAGAAACCAAAGAGTGGGAAAAAAATGATAAAATTTACGAATTCAAAGCCTACATATTCTACAAATATGTGCCGGTATATATCAATAATTAGCATATATAACGTTTTTGTTTCATGTGGATTTCATATTTAGCTTTTTAACTTTTTTTTATAACAATTTATATACATTTTTACAGTTTAATTTAAAAATTTATTAGGCCTAAAGAAATATAACTAACAATTCTGTAGTTTTGCTGCCGATAACCTTAAAACAGATTAAAACTTTATAATAAACACAATCGAGCGAACAATTTTCCGAGAAAAAGGCATTAAACCCATCTCATTTTTCATTAAAATTAAAAGTTATTATGAATTCAATATTAAAAATGTTAAAATGGACGGTATAAGAACAGCTTAATATAATTTATATCTCTCACAGTACAACGGTTACAGTCTAGACCAATTATTTTAATTGTCATTTTAAACATTTAATGAGGAAGGGAAATGACCATATCAAGTTCAACAACATGGTTGAAATCCGTTTCTTACTTTAATATAAATTAAACAATACTGTAAACTAATGGAAAAATGTCAACGATATAAATGCACTAGTTTTATTAAATTTTAAAAAAATATTAGAATTTTTAGGAACGTTTCAAAAATCATACGCATATCATTTTTAAAAGAAATAGAGGATTTGTATCAACGGAAATTACGCTATATGCGTTATGTGTGATTTTTTAAACATATAAAAGAAAATACAAATTATACTATACTACATCCCCATCTCTTGTTCTAAGAAACCCGAAGTTACTATATGGAAGAGTCAACCTCCCCTTTTATATTTGTAAAATTTCTGTAAATCAAGGATGTGTTCATTATGATTCCCGTAAGAAATCTTTTGACTGTCCATGTATTAGAAAACTGATCAATGGACGGTTTTACCAAATCTCAATACCATAGTGTAGAGAAAGCCTTGCTACCAAGTACCCTGGTCGGTAATGACCCATAAGATTAAAGATAGATCCTTATAAATTTTCCTTCAAATAGAGCTTCCTTGTGCAGACTGCTGCTCTACAATTTCCGCCGACACAGCGCTCATTTATACGGATTGCTCTACTATCAGTGGTATCCTACTAATGTAAAACATAGAAGAGAAAATCAGAAACAGGAGAGTGCTTTCTTAAGCAAATTGCTCCCTTATCCGATGCTCTTTTAAGTGGAATCTACTGTGTATTTATAACAAGAGGATAGTTAAAATTGAATTGACGATACTCAGACGCATGGACCAATTTAAGGATGATTTTAATTTACTTCGAATGTTTATGGAAACTGGCAGAAGCTACCGCAGCACCTTAAACCATTCGTATCAGTTCGTAATTCGTCATTCAGCAGATTCATTTCTGTTACCGCTATTGAGTCTACTTCGAAAGTCATAAATAGTCATTCAGTCCGGGATGTTAAGACGACAGCCTACCGCTCCGAGGGACCAGGGATCAAATTCGAATAAGCAATTCCAGGAATTTTTGGGGGAGTGGTCCGTCCCTCACCATTATGGGCCTAGACGAATCCACGATGGACCTTATAAAAGGCCCTCTTAAGGTCAACAGCGGGAAGATAGTCAAAAAAAGTCCAAAACGATATTTTCAACGGAACCTAAATTTTAAAGTAAAAATGATAGTATAAATAGCATATTAATAATCGAAGTTAGTTTTATAAACTATAATTAAATATTTAATTTCCATTATTTTATTATTTTTTTAAAAATCATTAATCGTTTTAAAGTATAATAAATTACCTGAGTTGAGTGAAAGTGGAACAGAATATTATATAATACAACGTAACAATAGAGAGAAATACGATTCAGTTTGTAAAGGGGAATAACCTTTTTATATTAATAAAAATCTAGAAAATTATTCTATTGACGTAACGCCAAAACTGTATTTATCTAATTACGGTTTAATTAATGTTAAACGCTGTGCATAAGGTGAAATACCGTATATGGATTTTCTAATATTTAAATTGTAAATAATAATTTACATTAACACAGTTTTTTCGCCCATTCATACAGTAAAGTATGTGAGCGTTCCTTTGACGTTTTGAATTGTCGCATATCTTTAAATAGGAAAATCATATGTAAATAAATATAAAAGATTTTTTATTAAGTAAAACTGTACTTTTAAAATTATGAATTACGTAAATAACTTCAGTTTACAAATGTTGTAGGTACTTGAAAGCCCACGCGCTACGGGAATCTTGGTATACAACTACACGAATGCGCTAAAAAAAAAAAAAAAAAAAATTATAGATATTGCGGATTTAAATCCAAATTTCTTTTAAAAATATATTTCAATTGTAAAATTGATCAACGTTTAATAAATATATCCAATGACGTTTTTAAATTTTCAAGACGGAAAGTATTAAAATACCGAAAGCATTTTCCCTTTCGGATTACTTGCGTCATCTGCTCTCTTTTCCGCTGTCGATGCGAATTCTTTTTTATAACACTCATTATTATTGGATATTCTTAAATATAGCCTTGAAAATTATCCAATTAAATTATTTTTTATTACAGTGATGCCACTCCTACGTATTATGACGAATTGTAGTAAAAGCTCTTTTTCAATATGGCCGCCAGCTTGTTTACATCTGGAGGACGTAAGTTACTGTACGGAACATTAGTTAGAAATTTATTCGACTTAATCCTATAAATAATTATTTAGTCGATGAAGTATACTTATTAAGCTATAAAAATTGTATCGGAGTACTTAATACGAATCTTTCGCGTATATAAGTAAAAAGTAATCAATGCATATAGCAATTCAGCCTTTTAAATGCCAATAAATATACAGAAAAGTTAGAGTCGTGATTTAAATACGATTAATTAACTTAAATTTATGAATGTTAGCATAAATGACTTCAATTGATGTGATAAATTAATTTTTATGTCTTTAAATTTATTATCAAATTTTTCTTTTCTTTTTAAATTCATTGCACAATAAAGAAAATTTATAAATTATTAATGCTTTGATGAATATAAAATTTTTACATAATTTATATATTATATCAGAAATAATCTGTAAATATTTTGCCCACATGTATACAGTTTTTCACTTTATCAGTTTACTAAATGATTGATTGATAAAAGATTGAAGTGTCATTAATGTATTTTTTTAGTTTATTGATTTGTCTTTTAAAATTTAAAAATATTCTTAACACATTTGTTAAATATGAATTTTATTATTGTTATAAAAGTAAGCTTATTTAATGACAGAAATATAATCTAATATAATAGTCAAATATGTAACATTTCTTGCTTTTGTATAGTATAATATTATAGAATAAGTCATTTGTGTTATTTTATACATATAAAATAAGAATGACTGAATAGAGGTTATGCATTACATAATTTTTAGAAATTTATATTTTTTCTTAATGCAATTGATTAATTTTCTTCCTTATATAATATAAAATACTTATTAAAACTTAAAGATATATATATTTTTATAAAGTAATATTGTATCACTATTTTATATTATTGTAGAATTTGACTTTAAACAAAATGACTCATTATTTTATATGTTTATCTATAACATGTCTTTGTATTTTCTTCAAATTTTGGAAACTATTTGTAGAAGAAAGCTAATTTTGAAGCAAAATATGTTTTTTTGTGTAGCTTCTTGGTTTTCCTAATTTTCTCTGTATAAAAAAATTACTGAACAGATTTAAATAAATCAGATTAAGCAATATCTGGAAGTAGAGAAGATATGGTAGGTAGCTTTTTGATTTTGTTTTGGATAAATTTTGCATTATCTGGTCTTGCATAATTCTGGTAAATAATAACATCTTGCACACAAATATAATCCTTTTTTCTATCAAAACATATTGTAAACAGCCCAATTGTTTACAATAATAATGATAATTATTTGATTATGATTGAGCGACTTGAAATGGATAATTTCATTTATATCCCACCAGACACTTAACAGTTTTTTAAAAAACTTTTCAGATGACTAATTTTTGTTGTTGAAACTTATAATTCATTAAATATAAACTATTACCATTTTATGTGATTATTAGAATATATTAATCATTTCTTGCTTCTGTTTATAGTTTTAAGTTATGTAGAAATTAATCTATTTTTCCATTTTATTCCTATTTTATTCTTTTTATCTTATATATACTTATTTTTAATTGGATGTTACCTACTTATTTTTATACTTTAATATTATTTTCCAATTGTTAGTGTGTTTCACTTTTATAAAATATAGTAGAAGCTTCTTATTGTAATTACAACATATTATCACTTGGCTAATGCTAATAGCATTAGCATGTCCCAAAACTTACAAATGAAAATGCAGTTATAAAACTTTTCTTATTATAATCAAAATTTAGTTATAGTTATCAATTTTATCTTCAGGTAAATAACTTAAAAACTGTATTGTCAAAAATACTTATCTCTTTATAGTATCAGTTTAAATGTATAGGTGATTACAAGCAATGATTATCAGTCTTAAATGATGCTTTAAGTGTTAGATGCTAATCATTAATAATTTTAATTATCATTTGCTCACAGTACATGCAGCATATAATAGAAGTAATAATGTTTTTGTGTTTTTTCCAGTAAGAAAACAATCCATCAATTGCTGCAAAATTTTCTTTGCCATTTTTTTAGCAAAGTCTTCAGCTTTCTGACAAATGAATGGACCATTAATTAGCATATCTTTCTCTTGGATTTCCATAAACCATATTTCATAGCTGTTTCTATCTTCCAATCTTTTCCATACATGCCTTTTAGTTTTATTGTTCTCAGTACTGCTTTTTCAAGATTGTTTCTGTTTTTCAGAAGTGAGCACAATAAAAACAGATTTTCAACTGGACTGAATTTTTTTTTTTTTCCTTCTTTTGCTCATTTTTCAAAGATGATTGTAATGTACTAAATCTTCATTTTATCTTTTAGAGATAGATTGTTATGTCTTCTGGTGTGCACTTTATCCATGATACTAAACAATAAAAATTGAAATGAACATACACTTTGAGAATTGTCAAAAATAACTTACCTTTTATAAAATAAATGGTATGGAATGAAGCTGGAGCTTTTTTTATGCTGTAAACATACCATTTTAAACTTGTGTACATATACAGAAATTGGTTGACAGATGTATAGCATAGTGGTCTTGATGACCTCCAAATTGCTACTGTTCAAGATTTTTCTTACATTTTGTCCATATTGTAAACAACTTTTGCTTGGAATAGAAATAGAACTGAAGTGGTAATCTGACACAGGTGCACAGACTATGTTTACAGATGTTTGAAATTGCTTATGCTCGTATTATCAGTATGTAGTTCATCTTAAGCTGATTGCATTAACCAAAGCATTGATTACATTAAATGATGAATTTTATGTAGAAAATGCACAAATGTCTTGGAACTTTGAAAAATGATCACAATAAGAGGCTGATGATAAAGGCAATTTTAACAAAAGCAGCATTTACTATATATGCAAGCTATAAATAATTATTTTTATTTTTTACTTTCAAATAAAATAAAAAAACATGTTTTAATATAAAGAAAGTTTTTAATTTTCTAACTAAAAGTATATATATTCTTAAATTTATTTCTCATTTCTGTATTCATGGTTTCATATTCTCAAGATCTTTAAAGAACATAATTTTACATAAAGAGCTTCTACTGTTAATTATTCAAATTATACATTTTTGAGTAGTTTTAATTAACATTTCTTTTTAACATCTGAGTCAATAACATCAGATTTTCACTAATTGTAGTCTTACATAATTACCCCACTTAATGTTTAATGGTCAGTCACTATCAGGTAAACTGTAAAGTGATCTAAAGCCCAATTACCAGATTCTATATTATAAAATCAAAAACTAAAACATAATTTTTTCAAAACAGAAAGTTTTCAAACATTGTGTAATTAAATTAAAAACTTATAAATCATTTTTAAAAATATCCAGATACAAAATGATTAAGAGTATCAAAATAAAATGAATAATTTGTTGTTGTCTTATAATTAAAATTATATTATGAGTCATTAATTGAGAGAGTTACAGGAGAAGCAAATTACAATTTTATTAATTACCAGTAAATATATATAATAAGAATTAAATTTTTTCTATCATCTAATGCATTTATTTTTTTTATGAATTCATTCATTCAAAGCTGCAAATAACATTTAAAACATTTTTGTAGAAAATAATCTGCATTATATTTCTGTAAACATTTATTTATTCTTCTTCATTAATTAATTAAAAATTAATTTATGAACTGATTTAATACTTTATACATTTTATTATTTAAAATAATACAAATTTTATCATCTTACCCAATGTAAAAAAAATGACTGATATTATTACATTTATACTATATACTTCTAATTTACATTTGAAATGCTTAAAATCCTTCTTTATATAATTTAAACAAAATGCATACATGTATGTGTATAAAATAATGATAGAAATAAATAATAATATATATATATACATATATGAAACTTGGTCTTATCTTAAACAAAATAATTAAACTATGAAGATTTTTTTATTATTATTACAGGACTCAAAATGGGCTTTAATATAAATTTATGTAACATTAAATCAAAAAAGTATCAATAATAATAATTCTATATTTCAAGGCATAAAATATACATGAAACAAATAGTTTGTGTATAAATTTCCTCTATTTATTCCTTGACAATAATCTTTGCAATTTCTCTACTTCCTGATTTTAAGTCATATTACTTTTATGCATTATCCATTGGAACAATGACATATCTAAGATTACCATACATTTTCATTTTGGGATTAAAAATTACCTTCTACACATTTTTTGGAATTCCTTTTATTCTCAATTTTGATGTTTGAATGCTTCTTTTACTGTGGAGGTACTCCATGTAAAAATGTAAGATTTTTTTCTATTGATAACAACATAACATTAAAGTTAGAATTGAGAAGTTGACTACCTGACCAATTATGTTGGTAACTGAATAGCATTAGCATATTTACATTTTTAGCATCATTTTTCATTTTGAGTTTCTAGTTTAGATTCTGGTTTTAGTTCTGATCTTCATTAGCTTTGTTTTCTGTCTCAAGTGGATGTTATAGTGTTAGCTTTTGTCATGTGTTTACTGTTTATAATGATCTATAGTTTATCCATCTAGATTTGTAAAAGTAATTGCATACTTGATGAACAATAGTGAATTGTTTAAAATATTAAATCTAGCTATAACTATACCTGCATTAATTTAAAAAATTTGGATGATCTTTCCTTTCTGTAAGTGACATTACTTTTTCTGCATTCTCTGCTTATAGGCAGTTTGTTAACTTTCCAAAACACATTTCTAAATTAAATAGTTTAATATAATTTATTAAGTTGTCTCTTTCAAAAGTAAACATTAATCACAATGTATTATTGTGATTTCTATAGTTAGAAAATTTCTTCATTGCTTCTTGTTAAACTCTGGATACCAAATTAGTTAGGGATATCCTCATTTTTGTCTCTCACAATATGGTAATCTGTAAAATGATCAGATCTAATCTAACATTTAATTATTACTTGTTCTTAAAGAATAGAATTTTTAGTAGACTTTCAAGACAAGTCAGAGTATATTTGTATCAATCAGATTATAAAGGTGAAATTTAGACATTTTGAAAAAAAAACTTTATTGACAATTAACTCAACAATAATTACAGTTCAGTCTTACAGTTAATCACTATCAATAGCAATCATATCTTGCCAATTTTGCTGAAAACTAATGAATGATTAACACATCAGTGTTGCGGCGTTACAAGCGGTGATTTGTAATGCCGCAACACCAATGTGTTAATCATTCATTACTGTACGTTGGCGTGAAGTGTAATATTATTTTATTGTTGAAAATTTTCAATCCTGTGAGCATAGAATGACTGGGGGTTTTCTTTGAAGAAAGTCTCAAATGTTGGATAGTGTCATTGAACTGTATATTGACAGTATGGTTCTGCAAGGTGCAAAATAGATGGTAGTCAGTTGATGACAAGTCTAAGCAGTAAGATGGATGAGGCAGAACCTTCCAGCCCAGACTGGCCAGCTTCTCTAAAGTCATCTTTGCTCCTGTGTGCTGATGCATTATTGTGTTGGTATCAGACTGTCAATTTTGGATGAAGTTCTTTGATCTTGGTGTTCAAATGATTCAGTTGTTCACAGTAGAGTTTTTTTATGATAGTGATGTTGAAGGGAAGCAGCTTCATCACAATGATACCAAACAAATGCAAATCATTGCCTTCTTATGTACAGTAGTATTGGCTCTTTGACATTTGTAACAGCTGGTTGTCCTTTGTTCACTCGTGAATGCTTTAACAAATATTTTGCAGATGAGATCTTGAGGCTTTGTTGCTTTCTGGCCACTGTTGAAGTGATAGAGCCAAGAGCACACAAATGTGTTCTTTTGAAAGCTTCATATTGTCAGACATTGCTGATGCATTTATTTCCAATGAAATATGTGATGAAATACCCTTTGGTTACTCTCTTTATATATCCACATCAAACATTCTCTAATGTTTTTTTTCAGTTGTTTCTGTAAAAAATTCAAAATGTCTAAATTTTGCCTTTACAACCTGATAAATGGGAGATTACAATACAAACATAGAAAGCATTTAACAGTTGTGAATTACAAAGCAGCCTGAGTCTAGTTTAAAAAATTTATAAGAAGACTTAGAAATACAAAATTATTTTCTCAAAAACATCATTAGAAAGAAAACTCTAGATGTAACTAACTCTAAAGACATTTAATGTATTACCTTTTTTGGAAAGTTTTTTGTAAATGTTTTAAGTGTTGTCCTTGCCATTTTATTAAAGATATATTCTTTAATTATACTGTCACCAGAGGAAAATTTATAACATTTTACATATTGAGGAAGACAAGAAGCCTCCAAACAAAGGTTAGTTCCACTGTAAAACTGTTACTTCCTGAGGTGTGAAGAAAGGACTAAATGTAGATATTTGGACATTTTTTTGTGTAAATGTTCTAAGTGTATAGATATAACTAATTCTCAGATCAGCAAACTGAAATGTAATGAATATGAAAAATAAAGTTATTGATTGCTGAATAAATCAAAATTAAATTATATATATTACAATTAATTATTATATTTTTATTTTTGAAAACTTTTATTAACATACACTCAAAAGTAATTAATAAGTGAAATAAAATGAATAGTTAAACTGAGATTAGTGTATTATTTAACATATAAAACTAGAATTAAATGAATTCTAAGGATTTTGAAGTAAAGTAAATTTTGATCACAAAACAGCAACATATAATTTTTATTTCAAATATGTTGTGTAAATAATGAAAACTATTTTACATATCTTATTGAAATTTTAAAAGTGATGTGCAGTTTTCCTAAAAATTAGAATCATAACTTAAACAGAATGATGATCTTGTTCAATTTTTATTGTGTGACTTGTATGGCATTGCTCCTGAAAATGAACATTTAGCTCAAAAAATTTTGAAATTTTAAATATCTCATAGTATATTTGATTATAAAACAATTATTTATTGTGACATTGTCACAATAAATAATTCGGGCTGCAAGTTATATTTATATTTTTAATTGATTTTAAAATATACAGTATGCTCTCCACCTCAAATTAGTAGTGTTTTGTCCCTGTACATCATACTTTACTGCTAGAAATAGTCATGCCAGTTATCTATCTTACTTCTTTTATGGAAAATTTTTGAATTGAAATAACATGACTTCCAGTGCAACTAGTTCATGTATACTTAATCAGTGCCTCCTGTCTCTAAGCATTTCACATCTGGTCTTGACTTTCATCTATCTAACACTATTTTGAGATTAAGGAAGGACAGACAGCTGATGGACGACAGTAGGAATTTATAGGTCTACAATTTTTTCAAATTGCAACCCAATAAAATGTTAGTGCATCGTTTTTTCAGTCTTTATTTTGGTAGAATACTTTTAAATGTATGAAAAACCAGTTTTGTGATAAGTATATTATCATACTTGTAACAATTGCAGTAAAATTTATCAAAAGATAAAATTCATAAATCATAAATTGGTTTATTACCAGAAAAAATTTTCGATATCAAAATATAATATGAAGTCTCTCAATTTGCATAAAATTTGCCAACTTTAATAGTAGTACAGTAGACCCCCTATAACACAGTAGATACATTCTGTGTTTTACGAGTCACTTAGATTTTACAAATACATGAGCCATTCACAGCCCGACACTTGTGCACTTTAGGAAGTACGGCTGTTTGAAAAGTTTTCTTCCATAAAATTAATCGATTCTAGACTAATTCGACTCGAACATTTCCAAAACATGTATAATTTTTTGGGAATAATCCATATAAACTATGATATAAACAAAAAATTGTAGGAATACTTACCGAGTGCGCACCATTTGAAGACGCCATTGCTTAAGCTTGTTTTCATCGCGGAATGGCTCATTGAATGATGGATGCATTTCCTGATAAGTTATTCTTTCTGAGAAAAATTCATTGAACTTTGGAGACATCATTGACAGAAATATAATTTTTATGGCCGTTGAATAATAAATGTTTTTTAGTAGGTCCGCTGCTCGTTTAAACTCAATGGTTTGTGCAATGTCCACTATTGGTCAGATTCAACCAATCCTGTCGACACGAGTCAGCCATGACAATCTGTTTCATTCTTTTATCGTGTTATACGAGCCTCTTTTAACGTGTTATATGAACGCAATCGCAATTTTTCTGCCTTGATGTACAAATCCTTCTTTTACGAATCCGTCTTATATGAACTCGTGTTATAGGGGATCTACTGTATTTTCATAGGGTTTCTCCTCTTTTTTTTATTAATTATTAGACAAAATATTCAATTTGGAAATTAAGTATTTGTGATCAGTTGGAAAAATAGTTATAAACAAACCAATAATTAATCAGTTTGACACGAATTATTATAATATATGACAATTATTATAAAAAGCATAAAATATAAATTTTTCATATTGAATTTTATGTAAAGTCAATAATAACTAGCCTAGTTTTTAGAAAATTACTGAGGACAGATTCCCAAAATATTAGTGTTTTTTGAGCTCATTTTACAGTTGAAAATAGTTGTTTAATATAGTTTTGTCATACAATAATAGTTATTTGTATTACAATACTTTTATTTAAAATAATTTTCAACAAATTGTATTATATAGGTCAAGGAAAATATAGTTTGTTTGATTGTAATAAGGTAAACGTTTAAAATTTTAACATTTTCAGTTTAAATATATGGTATAAATTTAACATTATAAAGTGTAGTGTAAAGTTTAAAATAAATTGCACGTATAATGTATTCAGTATTTGTGATCAGTTGGAAAAATAGTTATAAATGAACCAATAACATGAGATTTCAAATAATCAGAAATGGATTAGCCATTTTCATACTTCCTATATTATGGAAATGGCTTAACTAAAAAAATTCAGTTCTTTTTAATATTGGACATTCTTTGAATCTTAGTCTTTTTCCGGCATTTACAATAAAGAGTTACTTTAAGAGATTTTTTGTATTTATTATGAATTGATGATTCTTATTTATTTATGTTGATGTGGTATTGTGTGCTACTCTTTATGGCTGGAGAGGATTACCTGATGATTTAGGCAAGGTAAAGTGCAATGAGTGCAAAGTTTGTATGATAGATATATAAGCTATCTTCAGGCTTTTTATGTTTGTGGCACTCATATTGTGATAGACTGTTTCTGAGTGTTTTGGGAGGGTCAAGAATTATGTTGGGAGTAGTGTTGATAGCTCAATCTATACATGATAGTGAAAAGTTTATCTGTGCTGTTAAATCCTTTAGTTGGTTCTCAGTTGAAATGTTGATGGAGAATTGTTTGTGCTGGCTATTTAGGACGTGAGATATGATAAGTTCATTTATTTTGTTGACTGTGGCTGCATGTTGTGTCAGATCAGTTGATGCTGTTGAGATTGCTTGGATGATATATGGTAATCTTTGGAGTCACAATGATTTTAACAAGTCATCACTAAAATGTTTATTGATGAGTTTGCTCATTTCACTGAGTAAATGTGATGGATACTGATTGCATAGTTCCAGTCCTTTTTATAATACCCAAAGTTTGAATATTTGGCTTTCTGAGTAGATGTTGATTAAATTTTGCTTAATTGCAATATGTTTATTCTGTTTAGGTGGTTTAGCAAATAAATTGGGTATAGATTCCAAAATATTTGATTCTGTCATTGAGATAACATAATATTTTGTCAGTCAAAATATCAGCAATGGTGAATTGGGCTTCTAGCTGTAAAAATTTGAGGCTCAGGTTGTTTTTTCAAAAAGGAGATGGTTTTAACAGCTACCCATAAATTACATCTATTCCATGTTGAATAATCTAGTTATTTACCATAGAGGAGTTGGATTTAGTGGGCCATGTTGTATCTATTAGGTTTGTGGCAGAAACGAAGTTATTTCAAACAATATTTTCTTTTTATAAAAATAATAAGAATGCAGAATTATTACTGGTGAGGATAATTCACAAGAAATGCTTGAGTTGCTTTCTTAAAACTTGGCATCCTGTTAAATTATAAATGTGATTTTTTTCCTATAATATACAGATTTATAAAATATAATAGTATGATGATGATATAATGTAAATCGTTTATATAAGTATAACTATGAAATATAAAACTTTTAATAACTCTATAATTGGTATAAAGTTTTTACTAAATGTGTATTCTTTATGTAAGCTGATGTAACTCCATTATACTTATTTATTTTTGAACTGTTGCTATCTGATTTAACTTTTAAATACTAAAGACTATTCAGTTATGCTTTATTTTCTTTCTACTAATAAATTCAACTTTTCTCAAATTGAATTTTCAAAGCTAAAATAAAATCAGACTTATAGATTAACTTTATTTGCAGCTTTTTTTCTTTAAATATTTAAACTTCAAAAAGTATTTAAACTGTAAATAAAATGAAATCCTATATCTGTCTCCTTGTATTTTGAAATTTTCTTATACTTATTTCAGAAGATGTAGACAATATCAAATTGACTCCTTCATCCTGTTTATCTGTATTTCTTAATAATCTGGGATCACTTTCCAAAAACTTTGATTTATTATATTACACTGCTTAACAACATGCATGTTACTGTTCTTCAAGCTAATGTAATTGCAACAAACTGTGCTTGATTCTTAGAGAAATTTCTCTCTCAAAATACTCATGTTTAGATTCAAAGTTTGAATGGCTGAATAATGTCAACAAAAGTTTTTCTATGGCTTATACATTACATGATACTGTTTAAACTAGTTTGTTTGTTAAAGTGAAAAATTTAACACCCATATCAATAATCAAAGAGTACTTAATTTGTAAATTGTTTAATAAAATTATTAAAATGGAATGGATATAACAATGAGTAAAAGTTTCTTTTTCGAATAGTGAGACTAGTGATCTTCATTACATCTTTCTTAATTATCTGCAATAAACAGAAACAAAAATTAAAATGGTTCACTTTATTCACCTATTTAACAATGCATTTCAGATGGTGTTATCCAATTCCTCTTCAGGCTACAAATTTTAAATTTAAAAAACAATTTTAAGAAAATATATACATTAACGAAAAAAAATATTAAGATTTGAATTTACAAGTATACAAAAATGAACTTCATGGCTCCAGTGTCCAAGATTGTTGTCTCTCTCTACCCAACTTCACATTTGCAACGCCTTTCCTATTTTTTAATGACGTCATACCGTGTCATCAATTTCCATCCCATTATTTAGGTTGATACAATTTTGACAATGGATAATAACTATCAACCTAAATAATGGGATGGAAATTGATGACACGGTATGACATCATTAAAAAATATGAAAGGTGTTGCAAATGTGAAGTTGGGTAGAGAGAGACAACAATCTTGGACACTGGAGCCATGAAGTTCATTTTTGTATACTTGTAAATTCAAATCTTAATATTTTTTTTCGTTAATGTATATATTTTCTTAAAATTGTTTTTTAAATTTAAAATTTGTAGCCTGAAGAGGAATTGGATAACACCATCTGAAATGCATTGTTAAATAGGTGAATAAAGTGAACCATTTTAATTTTTGTTTCTGTTTATTGCAGATAATTAAGAAAGATGTAATGAAGATCACTAGTCTCACTATTCGAAGAAGAAACTTTTACTCATTGTTATATCCATTCCATTTTAATAATTTTATTAAACAATTTACAAATTAAGTACTCTTTGATTATTGATATGGGTGTTAAATTTTTCACTTTAACAAACAAACTAGTTTAAACAGTATCATGTAATGTATAAGCCATAGAAAAACTTTTGTTGACATTATTTAGCCATTCAAACTTTGAATCTAAACATGAGTATTTTGAGAGAGAAATTTCTCTAAGAATCAAGCACAGTTTGTTGCAATTACATTAGCTTGAAGAACAGTAACATGCATGTTGTTAAGCAGTGTAATATAATAAATCAAAGTTTTTGGAAAGTGATCCCAGATTATTAAGAAATACAGATAAACAGGATGACACAGTATGACGTCGTTAAAAAACATTTATTTGATTTTAATTAATTGCCTTAAATTTAATTGTAACATGGTCAAACTTTTATTTCATTTTTGAATTTCTCATATATGTTCCAAATTATTTATTAACATTTACTAACCAGAACCCATTAAAAATTAGGTTTGATCAGAATTAGGGTTGCCACCTCATAACTTAGTCTCGCCCAGAGACGATGATTTAAGAAACCAAAAAAAACCTGGGGACGTTTTTATAGAAGTCTCAGGAGGTGAAGGGTCTAAAGTAGTGTGAATACTAGCTGGCCGTATATTCATAAATATTTTTCAAAAATTACACTTTTTATTGCGATTTCCGACCCTCCGACTTAATTAAATGTATAAACGTATATATTAGTGATGTAACGAATAGTATATTCAGCCTCAGCCGAATACCGAATATTCGGCTAGGAGCGGGGCCGAATACAGAATATTCAACTAGGAGCGTGGCCAAATACAGAATATTCGGCTAGGAGCGTTGCCGAATGGCCGAATATTCGGCCAAACTATTCGGCTTGATTAACGCACGTACGAAAATTGGCGCGCAAACCGCATTATGGCAAAGATCACTCACCGTGCTCTCTATTGGCCCGCTGTCACTACGATTTTTTCTTCCATTAAGTCTAAATTATTTAAATTAATTAATTAAATTATAATTATTAAAGTTAATATGAGATGGAGCCTAACGTCTACCTCTAGTGCCAAATTGGTTTATAATTTATGTAATAGCCGTAAATAGCCCACTATGATTTGGCAATTGTTGGTATTTAGATGTAAGTTATAACTTATAAGTTATTTTATTTGCAATCGATCATTTTAACTCTTTAATTAAACACTAAAATTTTGTTTTTACTGCGTATTTGTAGACTGAATAGTACCCTAGGATATACTTTTGTGGTGACACAATATGGTCTAGTTTCTCCCCAGTTGTGGAACAGTTCAAATATATCATATAAATACTAAAATATACGCGAATATGAATATAACATAATTAACTAAACAATAACATTAATGCCCGATACATTCTAACCAACACGCCATCAATGCCATAAGATATCGGGCTAGATAAAGGTTATAATATATTTAACTACGAAATAATTTAATACTAGAGTTAGATGCTATTTCTTATTAACTTTAATAATTATAGTTTAATGTTCAGCATTAATAAAAGTTACAAAAATGATTAATTTACTGTGCTTTTGTTATTTTTTACTCCTGTTTTTAGGTATTCGGTATTTGGCCGAATAGTGAAAAATAGGCCGAATAGGCCGAATACCGGGTAGTAACCAAATATTCGTTACATCACTAGTATATATAATAAAAGCTATTAATTAAAAAAATTAAAAAACTATTGGATGTCATTTTTGACATTAGAAAGTAGCTTTAAATAACTTTACTGAACTAAAATCCGTGCACTAGAACATCAGAACGACGAATGAAATTTGATTAAAAAAATCCCATAAAAAATCAATTAAGCATTAATCGTGCATCATTGAAGGTTGATTAAAATCACAATAAAATTTTTTTGCGCGGGTAAAAATTTTTGAAAAAATTTGGAGACTTAAAAAACATCCGAAAATCAAAAAAATATGTATATATTTTTTTCCAGGGTCAAACAGAACCATTTGTTATGTAACGCTATTTAACCTGCTCGAGAATGACTAGAGCATGGGACGATAGGAGTAACTATATACTATAACTTACCATTAATCATCAACCATCACAACACTGATTATCAAACTGTCACCTATGTAGGCTATATCATGTCACTCTCAATCTTGACAGAACAGTCACAAGAGAGAGTACAACTACATAGCACGCAGCAGCACTGTGCCTACGCCAGTTATATATGTTGTCTTTAAGCCAATGACCACCACACTAGTAATTCGGTACACGGGGGAAGAAATATACATGATGGTTTGCATATAATTTTGTACATATTCATTTCAACTTGCACAACCTGGAGAAATATTAATTAACCCCGGAGCCTGGAGATAACTCACTGAATCCCGGAGTCTCCAGGTCAAACCCGGATAGATGGCAACCCTAATCAGAATATGACTTTTCATCTTATATAAATGTGTGGATAAATCTTCATTACTTTATTGGTAAGTTTCTCTGGACCATCTCAATTGAATTGAAAATAATTTTCCAAGTCAGTAATGTATCTACATGGATGGATGATTTCAAATAAAGACTTTTCAGATGGATATTTATCACTGAGTATTATTCTGATAGTTATTTTATATTCAATCAGTTTGATTTTCACAATCACTTTTTTTAAATCAAATTCAGTGGACCATAAAGAATTTTCTTTTGTCAAAACTAATTCTGCATTGAGCCTTTTTAAGGCAGTTTCTGTGTATTCTGCCTAAAAAATCAAAAATTGAATTAAATTCATTGCTTTGATAACATTGATTATCTTATATGTTTATAATTTGTAAACTTAAAAAATAATCACTTAGTCTTTTCACAAATTAGTCTTTTTTTCACTAGGAACTATAACTTATATAGAAAGAATAATTCCACTCATAAATTCCCTGTGGCCAAAAGAGAAGTTTGAAATTAAATATTGAAATCATAAAAGCAATGCTAATTATAAAGCAAAACTGTAACTTAACAATGTTATAAGTTTTATAATAAAATTGTGAGAGACCAGAACTTAAACAAAATAATGTAGACAAACTAAGTTCATCTAAAAAATATGCTTGGTTTGATTCTGGAAAACCTAAATCAACCTAACTATTAAATTTGATATCATATTGTAATAAAAATATTACTTTTTTGTTATTATATTTTTGAAAATAAAATCTCTTATCAAAATTTATATATTCTTTTTTATGCCATTAAATCAATATCAGTAACAATGTACTAATAAATTGTTAATAATGCCAATCTATGCTTCTTGATGAAATTTTAATAAGAGAGGCCTGTATTTATCGACTACAGATCAACAATCCTGTTTTGATGTCAATAAATTATGGTCAGCCTGCTACATTACTATCTATTAGGTTGTTGCAAATGAAATGACTGATTTTTACTTCTGACTTTAAATGTTTATTAATTTAATTTAAAACTTACATATTCAATCAAACTTGTCTCCACCAACATTAGTACACTTTTCCCAGTGCAATAGAAATGCATTAATGCCAATTTGATAGAAATCAGGAGAATGAGAAGCCAAAAAGTCATTAAAGGTATTTTTTATTTCATTCTCTTCCTGGAAGACTTTCCTTGCCAAAAAACAGTCCAGATATATTAAAAAAAAAGTGATAGTCTGTTGGAAAAAGTCTGGAGAATAAGGTGGATGGAGAAGAATTTCATTTGAATACTTTCAGTTTTGTGACAAATAATTTAAAGAACAGCAGACCTCCAAATATTGCTCCTTATCTCTGTCACTGAGGTTGTGTGGTACCTATTTGTTGAGATTCTTGACTTTCCCTAACATGTTTAGATGTCACAAAATGGTTGAATATAAAGTCCAATTTTTTTTTTTTTTTTGTTCAACCTTTCCATTTCTGATCTTTGATACTTGTATTCCTGGAATGAAATTTTTTGAACCAATGCCTGGTGGCCTGCTTACTCACAGAACTTTCACCAAAAGTTTTATTGGTATTTTGGATTGTTTTGGCTGCATTATGTTCCTGCTTATACTCGAAAAAGAAAATTATTCAATTTCTTTTTTTCCATGTCATCAGAAAAAGTACTCTTAAACATGTGGAACTCACAATATAAATGAGATTACATTTTTAAATTTACAGATGATATATGTGCTCTTCCAATTGCAAACATACAGCACTGTTCACATGGAAAAAGGCTGAACTACAAGGCCAAAAGGTTTAAATTTTAAAAAATGGCCATTTCATTTGCAACAACCCAATATTACAATTGAGAATAACAAAATGATAGCCTGTTTGATCAATTCCTTTTTTTTTTTTACAAATAGAAGACAAAGTCGCTCCAATTCTTTTCTGTTATATAAGTACAATTTGCATATATTGTTTCTTCTGGACAGTGATTTTTGAATTAAATTTACGTTTGTGAAATTGATTAGTCTTGTGCAGAAATTATATATTTGTTTAATTACTAATGTAAATGAATGTTTCATAATTTAAATATACATATCTTAAATTAGTAAAAAAATTATTTCTGATAATTAATTAATAAGTCATTATTTTATAAATAATATATTTTTATAAAATACAATAAATAGTTTATTAATAAGAGTTTATAATTAAGTTTTCAGTTTGCAAAAATGCATGATAATTTATTCATTTTTCATTTAGAAAGAAAACTAAGAAATGTTTAAACAAATACTCTATCACTATGTGATAGAGTATTTGTTTAAACATATTCTACTGTATCACTATGTGATAGAGGATTGTTTATACATACAACCAGTTAACTATGTGAGGTTGTCTAAGAAATGTTAATGATGCCCAAATATTTTAAAAAATGTGTTTATGCAATATTCAAAAACAGTTCCAGATGAATGTGATCTTTCTTTTTTTGGATAAATGCCAATTCATCCATATGCTCTGACCAAAATATTTTAGATAGATGTAACACTGCTTATATTTCAAATGTTAACAATCTTATGTAATGGATTTGTTTTTTAGATAGCGAATAAAGATTAATAAGCAAAATTTAAACTGAAAAACTAAATGATAATTACAATTCTCTACTATTAGATTTATTTTTATAAGATAATAAATGTTAACATTTAAAAATTTAAAACAGCTTGCTTAGTCTTTTTTTTTTTTTTACTTCAATCTATAATTTAATCAATAATTTTTTTATTAATTATTATTTTACAGAGAATTATGAGGAAAATGACAAAGAAAATTATTCTCATATTGCGATTTGGAATCAAATAAATAAACTAGAATAGTTTTAAAATTTTTTCTATGTGAATATATTGTTGAAATATTTGTAAATAGTCATGAGTTCTGTCTGGAAGAGATTGCAACGTGTTAACAAGAAAGCTGCTAAATTTCAATTTATAGCATCCTATCAGGAATTAATGGTAGAAGGTACAACAAAATGGTAAGTTTGAAGAGGAACAAAATCTGTGTTACTTTTGAAAATGGTATAATTTGTTATTCAAATTCATAATTTATTATAATTTGTATTTCTATATGTAAATTCAATTTGTCATTTTATTTTATACTTATATATATATATATAAATATATTTATATATTGTAATATAAAAATTTTATTATTTGCTATTTTTTATGAAATTTATTAGATTTCATTGACTTACTTTTACATAATAAAAATACTGTATTTTCCTGCGTATAAGACGACTTTTTAACCCAGGAAAATCTTTTCAAAAGTCAGGGGTCGTCTTATACGCCCAGTCGTCTTATATGCTGGAAAATACAGTATAATATAATAACAAATCTATATCGCACTACTCCATTTAATAAATTCTTAAATAAATAAATAAACACTAGGATTCAATGAAGGAGTCCAGAAGAAGTCTTTACTCAATAAAATGTTTTTCAGGACAATTACATCCCCTCTTCAGATCAGCTGAACTGAACAAATCAAAAAAAGAACAAAAGAATGGTTACAGTTTTGAAATTTAAATTTTGAACCAATGTGACAGTTCTAACACAATGTACAGTACTGTACAGTACATGAAAAGTACTGAAGAAATCCATAGCATTTATGTAAAATAAAATCAGATAAAATAACATAAAATAAAATGAATAACATCACAATGTCAAGTATAAAGAAAGATAAAGACATTGCAATGTTGTTCATTTTATTTTGTTATTTTATCTGATTTTATTTTACATAAATGGAATGAATTTATTCAGTACTTTTAACATATTGTACATATGTCAGAGTTGTCACATTGGTTTGAAATCAAATTTCAAAGCTGTGATGCCTTCTTTTGTTTATTTTTATTTTTTTGTTGTACTTTGATTTAGTTGATTCAAAGATGAGATGTAATGGTCCTGAAAAATGTTTTATCATGTAAAGATTTTCCTGGATTCCTTTAGATGCTAGTATTTATTTAATTTAAGAATAATAATATAAAAAATATTTCCAACTGTGTTTTATTTAAATCATTTTTATATTGACTTTTTTAAATTAAAGCAAATAAAAAGAACTATAAAGTAAATCAATATTTTTATGATTATTGATAAAAAAATTATTTATGAAGAATGCAGTTAAAACATTAAATTAAAATTCAATTGTCTTACTATAGAAGTTATGAGAAATTATTTATTTTAGTGTTTAAAATAAAATTTTAAACACTTTTTGTATGATTATCCTTATACTTAATATAAAGGGTGTAAAAATTCTTTATTTTAATATAAATTTGAATTATTTTTCTTATTACACTGCATTCTTATGACATTATTTTATAATTTTTGATTATTTTTTAGGCAACCAAATAAGTTGTGTGTTGTTTGGACACGGAGAAATCGGAGATATTGTTCACAGGTATTGTTATGTTACATTACTTTTTACAATAACGTTGAATTAATGCTATTAATATTAAAAATTTCATTACTGCACAAATTACTAAAGCCACTGACAAATTTTTGCCTTACTGTAACAGGATATCTTAAAGCTGTTATGATTGATAAAATTTTAAAAAATTGTTATTACTAATCTTAAAATAGTTTCATATATGTTATCATAAAATTGCTTTTGAACAATTAAATTAAAATTTAGATTTAAAACTATATTGTCAGAATGTACAGTATTGGAGACTAAATGTAAAAAAATAATTTTTGAAGTCTTCTGAACAGCTATACACAATCATCAGAACATAACTTAGTTAACTAGCAGAGTCACTGGAACACAATTAACATTAGTAGAGTAATCTGTATTGTCAAAGTTAGAATATTTATATTTATTTTTATAATTCTAAAAATTGCAACAAATTTTCTACAACTGTTGTAATACTAAATTTTTGAACTTGAAAATTAACTTGTGACTGTGACTATAATAGAAAAAGAGCTCATGGTATATCAAAGTTTCATATATATATTAATGTGGAGCTTATTTTCACAATTTGTAAATGTGAACTTCCTACTCTCTATTTCTGTTCAAATATATATATAGAAAAATTTCATGCAAAAATCTACTCCATTGGTGAATATTTATCGGTAGCTCAATGTCACTGAAGATTTATAGGTTCCAAATAGTAAAGATGAGCATATGGCAATTACAAGCTTGAACTGCAATGTATCCATTTTAGTACAACAGTTTGTAAAACTGTAGTTAGTCATCTTAATAAATAAACCATTAAATTAATCACACATTAGTTACATGACATCCCCACAAAATTAATTTCTGTCATGACTCGTGATCATTATTTTGCTGATACCATCAAGTCTTGCTGCAAATGTTTTTCCCTGTTTCTAGTTGAGGCTTACTCAGTGACTTATACTCTCAAAGGTAATTTACAGTTTGAAGGTGTGGATGTTTAGAGGCCAGTTCCACTTAACAAGAAAAGAAGAGAAGGGACTACAGGATGTGTGTGTCTTTGCTGCATGTATGTACTTGAAAGCCTGGATTTCAGTTTCATTGGCAGCCAGTGCTCCTAACAATGGCCTTCATCTTCTGAAATCACTTCTTGAATGCTCAGCAATCAACACAACAATATCCAAGGCAGCATCTCTCAAATTTTCTAAACACTTACGGTATTTGTCACCAGATTTGGTTGCTTTAACTTTTTTCAACAACCATGTAAGTTCTGCTACAAAGAGGCTAATAATTACAGCGATGAAAAATGATGATAACACTGAACAGGGTCACACTAAGTGAATCAGTGTTGACCTGGACACATTCATGGGAAAAAATCTCGAGGACTTTACATTTGCAAAGTCACAAACTCTGTTTGAATTAATGGAACTTCCAGATACATTTCTCACTGTAGATCCGGATCTGTGGAAAGATAGAGAGGACTATCAGAAGGCTGAAGAGTCAGTACATGCCATTAAAGTTGTTAACGACCATGTGTTCTGCATGGTCATTAACAACTTTAATGGCACTCATGCAGGAATTCAGTGGCTTAATGACTCATGATGAATTACAACTTCAGTATTTGCTGCAAGTTGTTCAATAACACTGTTGGGCTTATCCAGACAGCAAGAAAGAGAAACTCTCTGCCTCTACCAAAATAAACTGATAAAGTTGCATTGAATGTTGTACTGATTTCAAATTTTGTGAATTGTGATGTTTAAAAATTTTTTCATTGCAGTTTTGGTTTGTAATCCATCAAGTTTTTGAATATTGTAGAGTCTACATGACTATTTAATTTGTCTGTAATTGTCCAAAAAAGTGAAACAAGTCTGGTTTATCAAAACAAGTCTTGTATATTTTCATTTGTCATAAATTGCTCTTTTTATAAAGTTTGCGGTCATTGAGCTACCTCTAAATAGCATTATATCAAGTTTAAATTTCTTCTGTAGTAATTTGAGACCAGTTGGAATAGTTCTGGAGGGTAGGACCACAAAAAAGTAAGTGATTTATTTTTTCCCTATTTTAAGCACCACACTAATATATATATATAAAAGTAAAATAATGAATAAAATGCTGGAGGGGATATCAATAGTGAACTGGATTATTTTTCAATTTGATTAAAAGTTGAGAAATAATAAAAGTTTTGGCAGTTTTATAAATTTAACTAAATCAGACTTAGCTAGATTTAACTCTTCTTAAGCAAACTGTAATTAGATATTTTTAAAAATTTCATTTATTTTACAGTTTCATAGTTGGGAACCAACAATTTATAATCCATATAGAGGATTAATTGTATGGCCTACTCCTGAAAATATAGAAATTACAGTTACATTATTTAGAGATCAACGTAGCAATCAATTTGAAGATAAAGATTGGACATTTATAATTGAAGATGTATGTATAAAGATTTTTATTTTCACATCTAACAGTTTTTTCTAATATAACATTTTTTTTTTGTCTTTCTGATTGTATCTTTTTTATTCAGACTATATTTAAATTATTATAACAACAATATGACTAATTTACAGGCATATTTATTTCTAATATATAAATCTGTTTTGTCTATTTTTGTAAACCATACTAATAAATCTAATACTCATTAATCTGTGATATGCTAATTGCACAGTGAAAAAAGAAAAGAAAAAATATTTTTTCAAAAAATTAAAATGTTTTGAAGTACTACACTGAAAACTATAAAATACAAGAAATATGATGGTGGTTAGAATTAAATGAACATTACAACTACAGAGTATTTCATAATTACAGGGTCCGTACAGACCTGAATCTTATTCCCTGACTTGGGATTCAAGGAATAAGATTTTTAGCAGAAAAAGTCAGATAATTGCAAATACCACGGAATCCATCTGTCGCTCTTGCTCCTTTTTGATCCGAACACATCTCTTTATATTTGGTTCAGTATAGGGAGTGTATGAAAACTGAGTGACCAAACATAAGCACAACAACTCTTGTCATTTATCTCATAAACTATAAATGATAATCTAATGATTTAAATTTTGTTGGATAGAAGGTTTATGTTCATATTTAAAATGGTGGGTAATGGGGAGGGGGAGTGGGAATGGGGTGTGTGGGTGAGGGGTAGCGATTGTGCATGAACACTGAAAATGGCAACATGGTGTGACATTTGGGCAGTGAAACTTTGGATTGTGAAGAGATAGGATATAGAAATTGGTGTTGATTTATACAGAATAACAGGATCTACAATATTATTTAGCAATAATAACTAATAAAATAGAATTTGTAAAGTTATAAGTCAATAATTGTGTGAGTTGAAGAAAATTTTCATAATGTCAAAGAAATTGCAAAGGAAATATGAACAGAAATGTAAGAAACATATATCATTGGAAAGAAAAATTTAAAAGGTATCAGAAAAGATCAAAGGACTAATGCCTGAATGATGCAGATTGTATATAGAACGTAAGAAAATTGAGTGGCTCAACTCAGATGTGAATATTTCGAGTGCACTGCTGCCTGAACTGATAGATATTGACTTGGAATGTGATATCCACCAAGATTTTATTTGTTTACATCTTATCTTTCCTCTAATAACATAAAGACAGATTCATGCCTTAAACAATTGTGATTGTCTTTCATACACAACCCTCCCAAGTTTTTTGACTTGCTCAATGTTTGGTTAACTTATTGCGGTCAGTTGATGCTGTGGGGGAGACAAGAACAGTCACTCGGCTTAACAATATTGTATACGGGACATTTTGGACCACATGGTGGACCTCATACAATTTACATATTTTTATTCATTATATTTTTCGCTGCTGACCACATACAGTATGTGGAGATAATCCTGCCAATTTTGACAGATTGATGATCTGTGATATGTCTTCTCTCTAAACTGCAGATTTCCATCTTCAGATGGCCCACGGAATTTTGAAAGTGTACAAAATATAGCCATAGAGTTAAAATCATATCTTCAAAAACATTATTGACAATGACCACTTTTCTGCCAATACTCTGCTGCTCCCACAGAAAGGATGGGAAGAAATGTAATGACCTTGAATGGGTCTGTGCTAGATTAAAAATAGCACACGACAAACAAGTTCTTCTGTTTAAATTATTTTGAATTTACAACCTCTTCGCTTTAAGAAAATTTGATTTTATGACATAATGCAAGTTTTTTTCTTATTTAAATAAAATTTATGAATTAATTTAAATTAAATCATGAAATTTGATGTAGAAATGACGTAGCTAATTACGTAAAATTTTTAATTTTTTGTAAGTGAATTTTGAGTGTTTTAATAAAGTGTGTTTTAATAAAAAAATTATATAATTCTATACAAAATGCACTTAAATAGACTTGGCCGAATATTACATAACAGAAAGGGGAAATGCAGAGACATTAATAAGTCAGAGAATAATGTCATAATTGGTCAGGGAATCACAGATGGAATTACCTGTACAGACCCCGTAATTATGTTCTCTATATATTTTCCACAAAAAACAGTTTTACAATTGAATAAGCACAAAAATATAATTACATACTGTTCAGAATATCCTGAGAATTAGAATTGTGTGTGTTCTCCAGCATTTGATGCACATTTCCTCAAGTTCTGTGTACAGAATGTGCAGATGCTACTCACTGCACATTCTATGTGAGGCTGCAAATGACCTCTTTCTGAATTGCTGCTTTCAAAGCTTGGATATCACAAGGTTTTATGGTACATTTGCTCTTTCAGATAGCTCCACAAAAATAGTCCATTGAAGTTGAGTTGAGACTTTTTGCAGGCCATTCAGTGTTTCCTTGTCACTCAATGACTCAGTATGGATAATGATCCTATAGCCATTTCCTCAAACTAAGGAGGTGCCCCCTCTTTCATGAAATGCACTTTGAAATCAAGTTATGCTGACAATGGAGGAAATGTGATTTTCCAGCATGTGCATATACCTTTCTGTATTCATTGTCCAATGGAGGCAGTAAGATCCAACCAGTGTTATTTCGGATGCTACACCAGACTGTAATGCCAGGACAGGATTGCAATTTTTACACACACTAGTCAGGATTGTCATTTGATGGTGCCTAGAAATGATAATTATGTTTGTTCTTTGGAATTAAGCACAAAATTGCTATGGAAAACTTATCATAAGTTTTCCATTGCAATTTTGTGCTTAATTCCAAAGAACAAAAGAGAGAACAAGAAGCAATCAGTACAGTTATGTTCAATTGCAAAGCCTCTCACCTAAAAGACAGCCTTATCTGAGCATAAAATTTTTCTCAAAATGTCTTTGGGATTTTATAACCAGACCAGTTTTCCGATGTTTCTTCAATGCCATCTTGCTTTATATTTATTGTAAAGAAAATAATTACATTATTTGTGAGCTATCTTGTAAATTTATGTATTCTAAAGTTCTAAAGCAAGTATTTTCAAGTATTATGGTATAATTTGGAGAGTTGATTCATAGTGATTAACACCTTGAATACGACCATCTTGTTGATCTGGAAAAAATTAATTTATTTATTATACAATACATTGGAATCCCGGAAACTTGACTCTTGATAACTCAACATTCCATAAAACTTGTCATTTTGTTCAAAAAAGAAATAAAAAAGAAATAAAAAAGTACACACAATCTAATTTCTATAACATAACACTAGAATCAAATTAGTTATTCTTCAGTAGCAACACTTAATACCATTAATTCCATGTGTTAACAAAGAATATTACCCTTTTTTTGAGATGCCACTGCAATGAATGTCACTAAATCAAAAGTAGCCACTGAATAGCCAATATTTAAAATTAAAATTTAACTACAAGTATGAATAGTCACTATTGATATATAGTTAATACGTATATGAATTTGCATGTATAATACCTTTATGAAAATTATGCTGTTTAGACTTGCTATGTTGCTGTACATCAGTTGTGCGTCGTGACATTTGATGACAGGGAAGCTGTTTCTGTAAGAAGCCGCCTTCCAGGGGCAATCAGTTAATTGCATGTCAGTGATGGTCTAGGGTTCATTTGTATTCATTTGTTCGATAAGCCAGTAAAAACTGTAGACTTCTCTAAATGTATTTTAATATCACAATTACATTCTGAATTGCTAGCCACGATATAAGGGCTAAAGTTAAAAATAAATTATAAAAACTTACTCGGTGAAATAAAATGTGCCGTGGATATACATACCCGGTATATTGTTCAATTGTATTAATATACTTTTAAAGGAAACTATAATTAAATGTAGCTTTGTAAAGAAAAATTAACATAAAATATTCTTTACTTTTTAAATTTTAAAACAATCCACTTAGTCAAATAGCTCGATACAAGTGGCTAATGGATGGAATCAGAGACGGTCCAAGTAGGTGTGCAGTGTGTGCATGCCAAATCCCAAGGGTGCCGATACCGGTCAATGTCAAATGCCTCTTTTGTTGCATCACTAGTATATCTCAAAGGACGCAACAGGGTTGTTGTAGATTTTAAACGTTTCTCACCATAGCTGTAAAAATCTAAATATGTTAAACTTTAATACTAAGTAGATTGTCCGTCATTTGTTTTCTAACTAATTCGTTTTAGGACCAGTGTCCACGAAAATTTCCAAAATTTACAACTTTTTAGTCACTCTCATTTAACTGGAAAAATTTCTGTCTTTATTATCTAATATTACGAAGAAATCAGTCCCCACTGTACTCGGCTAGAGATTGGTTGGGTTAAGCTTCTGTTTAAGTAAAATTCTGGCTCTTTCAGCAGGGCTTTATTTATTTCCCCAATTCCCTAATCTGTTAATTATTTAATTACTTCTTAAGTAGAAATAAGTCAAAACCAGTTACTTTGTACATAAACATTTTGGGAAAACAGTGGAAAGACAAATTTTTATGACAATGGATACATAAATCGTAAATTTAGGAAAAATAAATTCTGGAGCTTTTTTTGTATCTTGTGCATTGTCTCATTCATTAAATTTGGTTGTAAATGATGCTGCCAAAGTAACAGTTAATTTTTTAACATTATACAAGAATTGTACACATTTTTTCTGCATCCCCTTACAGATGGGACATACTACAGATGGGATCCCCTTACAGATGGGACAAATCGTAATATCACTGGTTTAACATTAAAATCCGTAAGTAATATAAGACGGGAGAGCAGAATAAACACAGAATAAATATATCAAATATTTTAATGGATTTTTTTAAACTGTCAACTATACAGAACTATCATAAAAACATGCCAGTAAACTCCTATCGGTTGGGTTAAGTTATAAATCTAGTCTACTGATGATTCACATAATCAGGCGAGGGTGGCCGAGGTTAGCTTTCACTAGCTAAACCGTGTGAGGTTGGTGCTCTGTAAAGCGCATGCACCAATGCCTATAATCTGGCTGTTTGGAAGCTGACCCGGTTTTGACATTCCTTCCGCCACTGATATTTGAATATACAATAGCAATCTTATCGTTATTTTTCACATGTAGTATAGAAATTTCTGATAAGATACATAATGCAGTTATAACAAAAAATTAATTTTAATTAATTTAAAGTACATTAAAATGTGAGAATTTATATTTTAGAAAATACAAGGGAAGGTCATTGGAAGGTGGAAGCGGTGCTTCCACCGCTTCCAATGATGGCACGCCACTGCTGTACATTAAGCAAATTTGTTAATTTAGAATAAATTTTTGTCTTTTGTAATACAGTAATTATTTTATGTTAGATTGTACCATAGATTTTCTTTTGCTCTGAATGTGCTAAAGGATTTTTAATATATTAATATGTAGCAATGTATTATGAGTTATGAATAATCCATCCTAGAGTCTGCAAAACTTGTCATTTTCAGTAATTCATCAATCAAATTCTCAGTCTACATTAAGTCCAGTTTACAGGACTCTACTGTACTTTTAAAAATGAAAAGAAATGAAATAGATTACCAGTATACGAGACAATGTTTTATAAATATAAATATTTTATAAATTTTAATAATTGTCATTCAAAATTTAAGAAATATAAACAGAAACTTAGCCAACTTCTGGTAATGAAGTTATTGCTACAA
This sequence comes from Centruroides vittatus, assembly GCF_030686945.1. NCBI lineage: Eukaryota > Metazoa > Arthropoda > Arachnida > Scorpiones > Buthidae > Centruroides > Centruroides vittatus. The sequence goes on along the minus strand of NW_027121101.1, from coordinate 7,932,473 downwards.
ACTTCCACTTAGACAACTAGTACAAGGAAACTTGTTTATGCCCCAAAAGAGTGCTATCAAATCATCAGATATTTGTAGAATGGAGAAGTAAGTGAATGTTTATTAGAGGGCGAAATGCAGAATTCTTAGAAGTGAATTTTAATTGTTGTTTCTGGGCATTGAAATTATATAAACAATCAGATTAATAACATTGTAAATAAATATATTTTTTTTTCAAAATGTCTTACAATTTTTAAAAATGCACAGATCTTCAAAGAAAATATGTTTCTTGTTAAAATATACTGTTTAAATGACAAAATACTTTTTATGAGAAAGTATAGATGTTAAGAAATTCAAGAAGCGTGGCTAATATTTCTACAAATTAAGTAGTTTATTCTTGAGCTTGACATTGTGATGCTGTTTCTGCAGTCCTTGACAAAGCCATTCTTATTTGATGTTGCTCAAGTTGGACTTCGTGGTCTTCAGGAGTCTCGATTGTTCTTGTTCATTTAGATCTAGAATTTACCTGACTAATTTTACACTTTCCCCTAGACAAGCTTTTTTGTTCAAAAACAAAAAAAAAATGTTTTTTTAATTTAATGTTAATAAAACAAAGATGAATTGTACATACATTAGTTAGTTGAGCGATAACACTTTCTAAATAACAAGCTTGTTAGATTATTACTTCTGATTGGATAGTAGAACATCACTATGAAAAGATTTTAAATTTGTTATAGAAGTGATATGATGTGATTATCTTATTTTAAAGTTTAAATTTTAAATTTAATGAAGTAAGTTTAAGATATGCTATTTGCCAAAATATTGAAAAATGCAACTTATGGGAAACTCGCTCATCAAGCATGAACTAAATGAGGTCACTAATGTCACTGCAATGTAAGTGTGATCACTGATCTAAAATCAATAAAACATTTATTCTATAGCTAATATTTTTGCAAAATAAGTAGCCTATACTTTCCGTCAGAACATAAAATGAATACAGTGGTGCCTCGTATAACGTACGCCTCAAACAACGGACTTTCTGTTTGGCCGTTACGTGACTCGAGCAACAGACTGGCTGCAAACAACGGACTTTCTGGCATAATTGGTGACTGCTCCATGGGTGTGTTCTTTAATAGCGGTCACTCTGCGTCTCAACTACTACGGGAGTGCTGCTTTGTTGTTTGTAGCTGTTTGTAGTTTGTTGCTGTTTGCTGTTGTTTGTAGGCATTTAGGAACGATGCGTTTGTGCGTGCTGTTTGTAGGCATTTAGGAACGATGGTAAAAGAAAGAAAGATGGCAGCACTCGCACTATCGATAGTATCGTGATGGAGGAATCTATAATTCTAAAATATGAGCTTTTAAAGGCAAAAGAAGGGTCCCAATTGTAAAATTTAACCATAAAATGGATTATTTGTTGAAAGAGCATTCAAAATAGCCACAAAAAAGTTAGAATACCAGCTACCATTCGAAAAAAATTCATAAAGACACATCACCGCATGCACTAACTTGCGCTTTCACAATTTCTAAATTTTCATTCATAAAACCACATAATAGAAATGAAACTATCTGAGTCATGGAGGACGCCATGTTGCTTTCCACCGTAAACTACTGCTACGAGCGGCCGTTTTGCTGTTCGACGGCGCGCACTCCGACCGGAATTTAGGAATGCGTTCTGCAGGAATTTTTAAATGGATGTCACTCACGCAGAGTTACGCGGAGGAATAAAAGAACGCACCCCATGTTTATTTTTTTATGATACGGTACGGTTATTTTATGCTGCGGAACGAATTAGATGTTTTAACATGTATTTCTATGGGAAAATGCATTTCGTATAACAGACGTTTCACTTAACAGACATGCACCTGGAATGGATTAAGTATGTTATATGAGGCACCACTGTATAACCAAAATTTCATCTGGATTGGACAAAAATTGCAGGAGTTATAAGGAATTCACGCACACATCGACTTCTATATTAGTATGAAGTTAAGACTATTTACAAAAATTTTTACATTTTCGAGTCTATCTTTTAATCCTTTATTCTACTCCAGAAGTAACAGTCACTATGGTTAAAGAACGAACTTCTTTTTCAAAGGTAAAAATAGGTAAAAATTCACAAAGTAAAAACGATCCAGTGTCAGCCTTTTATTAGAGGTTCTCTAATAAAAGGCTGACACTGGATCTAGCTCTGGTGGTAGATAGTACAAATTATACTATATGCAAATTAATGTGAAAAACTCGTAGCTACCACCAGAGGGCTTGAAGCAGTTAAATTGGAAAAGGATAATATGGTGAGAAGAATTCTTTGTATTTTAGTGAAAGGTGTCAGAACCTCTAATAAAAGGCTGACACTGGATCGTTTTTACTTTGTGAATTTTTACCTATTTTTACCTTTGAAAAAGAAGTTCGTTCTTTAACCATAGTGACTGTTACTTCTGGAGTAGAATAAAGGATTAAAAGATAGACTCGAAAATGTAAAAATTTTTGTAAATAGTCTTAACTTCATATTTAGAAGAAATGATATCCTGAGTTAACATTGAAAATTGTTCTATATTAGTAATAGAAAAGATATGCAAATGTAAAAAATTAGCATTCTACTTTCCTGGCTGTTATAACAGAGGGAAATTATGGCAATCAGTGAAAAAATTACCCCTGAGATTTTTATGTTTTTGGACTTGGGACTTTGAAATGTCAACAAATGCAAAATTGTTGAGATTTTTTCTGTGTATATAGATGTTTTTGTGTGGGGGAACATAATTTTGTTTATTCACTTTGAAGCTTAATAACTCATTCCTTTTGTTGAAAATTTCTGAAATTTTACAGGGAGATTTCTGTATTAGGGAGATCAATGCTATTAATTTTGATGGTTAAAAGTCAAGGGAGTGGGGGAGAGATAGAGGGGTCATGTGTCATATTTTGAATGGGGTCAGACTTAACGAAGGTTTTACTTGTTAGCATTTACAATTTTTTATGAAACTTATCTCTACCCTCAAAATTAATTGTAATTATTATAAAATTGTCATTTTATAATAATTAATAATATAAAAAGTTTTTTAAAGTAAAATTTCATAACAAATGCTGCTATACACAAGTTTAACTTTTAAAATCAAAACCATTCACACTTTTCCAGCAAATGGGTTTAATGAACAAATATATTAACATTTTCAGTTTATTTAAAAATTTTATAAGTAACATCATTGAATGTTTGAAACATTTTAATTTGGAATTTCAGAATTTTGTAGTTTAAAACCTGAGACAGGTTTATAAATAAACCAAAAACATTTGTATATTTGTTCATTAAACCCACTTGCTGGAAAAGTGTGAATGGTTTTGATTTTGCATTATCTGTACAGCTTTCATTTTGAATTTGAATTTTTTTTGCTGGGAAAGTTATGCAACCCATTGCTGGATATTTTAAAAAGTTATTGCAGCTATTATTAAATTAAATTGAATTGAAAGCAAAGCCAGCGGCAAATAGGTTAAAATTATCAAAATTTATTTTCTGTGATATTTATATCTACATTGCTGGCCATCGAAAATGCAACACCCTGAAGGAAGCATCCAAATCAAGTAAAATTTGCACCGTGAATTTGCGGCGATGAGATATGCAAATGATTAGCATTTCAGCACAGATGCACATCACAGGTACCTGTTGTGCCACCTGCAAGCACTATATAAAGGGAGAATAAAAGGCTGTTTTGAAGTAATGGAATTGTTCTTTCATATGTTTTTTTGGTGTAAGCAGCTTCAGTATGCCACGCAAAAGAAAACGAGCGCCTTTCGAGCATGTTTCTGAGTTTGACCGAGGAAGAATAGTTGCCTATAGGGATTGCGGATTATCCTTCAGAGAAATCGCCAATCGTGTCGGACGTAACCAAGCAACTGTGATGCGAATCTGTAACCGCTGGATGCAGAAGGGAACGATGGACTGACAGGACCGATTGCACCCACCTCATTGCACCAATGCATGTGATGACAGGCATATCGTGCACATGGCAGTGATGGATCGCTGTTCCACATCACCATATCACAACTAATTCGGTCTGTTGCGCAACAATCAGTGTCCACGCGTACCATTCGACGTCGTTTGCAGCAGAGTGGAATGTCCGCAAGGCGTCCATTGCTGCGTTTACTGTTGAGTCAAAACCACAGGTGTTTGCACTGGCAATGGTGCGATGGACATGGACAACCGAATGGAACGACATTGTTTTTACTGGCGAATCCCGCTTCTGCCTGCAACACCACGATGGTCGGATTAGAGTCTGGAGACACCGTGGTGAGAGACTGCTGAACTGTTGCCTTATGCATCGCCATACTGGTCCTAGACCCGGTATTATGGTTTGGGGTGGTATTGGATTCCACTCCCGCACCCCCCTAGAATGCATTGCCGGTACACTGACCAGCTAGCGCTATATCTCTGAGGTGTTGGAGCCTGTTGTCCTCCCATACCTTCAGAGCTTGCCAACAGCCACATTCCAACAGGATAATGCGTGACCACATGTGGCATGCATTGCTCAAGACTACTTCTTTGGCCATCAGATTGCATTGCTGCCTTGGCCTCCTTGTTCTCCCAATCTCTCGCCTATAGAAAATGTCTGGTCGATGATTGCAGAACGACTGGCCTGGGATACATCACCCGCTGCTACATCAGATCAACTTTGGCAATATGTGGAAGCAGCATGGAATGCTATACCCCAACAACATATCCAAAGCCTCTTTGACTCAATGCCGAGGCGTGTAGCAGTGGTTATAGCCAGCAATGGCGGCAACACTCCATACTGATTCCATCATCTTCCTCACTTCACAAGAGACTGTATTTTCAATCATTTGATCTCTGTACAACGTGTTATCTCCCAAATAAATTTGGGTTGTGATATCTCTGGTCCTTCTTGGTGTTGCATTTTGGATGGCCAGCAGTGTATTATCAGAAGCTATATAAAATATAGCACTAGATAAAAGTGAGGCTTTAAATCTATGTATAGATATTTTTTATTTGAATAATTATCAAATTATAACAAATATATTGAATACTTTGAGTTATAGTTTGTTTGTGTTAAAGCATATAGTTAGGTTATTTATGGATTATTTCAAAACTACATTTAATTTAATTTAATATAACTTTAAACTAATTAAATTTCATAGAAAATAGAAGATGCTACTGTTTCATAAGAAATGAATGATTTGGATCAATTTAAATTAATTTTAATTGCTAATTTTTTTTATTAGATGACTCTTGTACCTTTAATGCAATATTTCATAATAATTTAATGTAGTTTTTTTGAAATAATTCATAAATAATTTGTTTAGTTTAACATATCAGATTATGGATTTTTTCAATTAGATATTTTACTGCATTGTTTGTTTATTTTATAATTATATATAATAAAATTTATTTTCTTACTTAAAGATGATAAAATGTAACTTTCTAGTATGACAAATTTTGTCTGACTAAAAGAAAAAGAAATATTTTTAGACTCCATATGGAATGTTTGGAAAATTTTTATTTTTCTTTGTAATATTAAATTGCATTATATTTTTCTGTTAAGTTTTTATCTGAAGATGAATAGTAATATTAAATTATAATGTTATAATTATATTTCTCAATTTATTTTGTAAACACAATTTTTTTTCTAAGAAACATCTTTTTATCTGTTTTTTGTAGATTTCAACGACAGGAAAACGGCGTCAAGTAGCTACAGCTAATATAAATATGAAACAGTATGCAAGTATGATACCATTTCAAACGGAGTTAAAAATAGATTTCAAACTTTTATCAAAAAAAGTATCTTCTGCCTATTTAAATCTTAAATTATCTTGTGTATTTCTTCGAGAAGGAAAAGCAACGTAAGTATTGATATTTTAAAAATTTGAACGATACGTTCAAATTTTTAAAATATCAATAGTATTTGTTTTATAACAAAACTAAAATGATGATGAATTGCTTCTATAAAACTTTTTGTTGATGCAGTGATGAAGATATGCAAAGTATAGCCAGTCTAATAAGTATTCAGCTCCCATTAGATCAAGATATTGGAAATCTTGATGACTTTGATGATGAACCAGAATTAAATAGGGCTGAAACTACTGCAAAAATTTCAGATTTAGCTGCAAAGTTTGGTTTGTTAGCTACTGGTCAAGATGAAAATCAGGTTGTGGAAAATTCTAAGCAGAAAGGTAGTTTTTAAATTACTACTTTTTGAAAGTTTATAGTAGTTTTAATTAAATTAAATAGAATTAATTTTCAACTAAAATATTTATTTGAAAAGAGAAGACAAATTTAAGTTACGTATTAAGTAAATTAAAAGTACATCTACTAATGTAATTCTGCAGTTTACTGTGTTACATGGATTGATAAAAATTGAACTGATGTAATTCCATAGCAGAAATATATTTGTATTAAAAATAGATTAAGAAGATAGATTAAAAATTAACCAGAAGACTTAACATTTATGCATAAATTATATATTACATTCATTACTTACAAGAATTTAACACAGAGAAGACCTCATGCATCTACTTTTGCCAAAGGTGTGGTTTGCACTTGGATCCTGAAATTCACCTAAATGGGGTTAAAATCTTAATGGTCAATGAGGCTAAGTTTTTGGTGTTGTGTTTGACCAAAAATTGACTTTCTTGCCACACTTGCACAATTTAAAGAGTAGATGTTTAAAGTCTCTAAACCTTTTAAAGGTACTATGCTGCTTATCCTGAGGAGCAGACAAATGTTGTATGCTCAGGATATATAGAGCCCTTGTTTGCTCTAAGCTGGATTATGGATGCATTGTTTATGGCTCTGCGTGAGAATCTACTCTTCAGATGCTGGATCCAGTCCACCATCAAGCATTGCATTTGTGCACTGGTGCTTTTCCTACTTCTCCTGTTCAAAGCCTGTATGTAGATGCTTATGAGCCTCCACTATCCCTCGGGAGAGAACAGTTATCTCTTTTTTATTATATTAAACAGAAATCTCAGACTAAAGTTTCAGTTAATTCTGCAGTATCAGATACTCAGCTGAGAAGATTATTTGCAGTTCACCTGTCTAGTGTCCCTACATTTGACATAAGAATGGAGAATGTAAAGCAGCATGATTGACCTGGACTTAGGCTTTCACAGGCTGAGGTTGATAGTATATCACCTTAGTCAACTCCTGTGATAGAAGTAGACTTTAGCTTAAAGCAGTTTTTTAAGGAATCCACTCCAGATTATGTCTATAGACAGCACTTTGCAGAAATTCAACACCGTGACAGGAATTTAATTCCTAGTTACACTGGTGGATCTAAATCGGATGACTACGTTGGCTCAGCCTTTGTTTGCCAGGATGAAATCATGGCAGAATAAATAGCACCGAATTCTTCTATCTTTACTGTAGAGCTATCCACCTAGCCTTAAAGTATGTATATAGAAAAGGTCATTGTTGCTGTGTGATTTACACTGACTCAGTTAGTGCACTTCACGCTTTGATTTTGTGTGAACCTAGTTCTCACTCTACAGTGATTAAAATTTGGAAACTAATTTGTCATCTTTTTACGAGTAATTTCTCTCTAAAATTTTGTTGGGTCCCAGGCCATGTAGGTATAAGCTGATGCAGTTGCAAAGTCAACAAGTCTTTCACAGCATGCAATGCCTATTGAAGGAGGCGACTTGAAGCTAGTCATTAAGAAACGACTAGCAGAGAGATGGCAAAACATGTGGAATGCACAAGTCCACAATAAACTACATGAGATCAAACCTTTAATAGAAAATTGGACACGTAATGAAGTGTATAATAGGAGATCGGAAGTAATCCTTACCCATCTGAGGATTGGACATACTCAGCTGACTCATGAATATCTTTTGAAAGGTGATGACCAGCCAGTATGCCAGTATTGTAACTGTACTGTAAGTGTTAAACACATACTGTGCAATTGCATTGCTTTTGAGAGGAGGTGTAGACTGCATTTTGGAAACACAAGTCTGACAGATGTTTTGAGCCATAGGCCAAATCTTGATAAGCTACTGGACTTTCTGAAAGTGTGTAATATATATAAAGAGATTTAATTATTTATTTAGTATTTACTTTTACTGTTCTTTTGTTTATTTGTACTGTTTTATATGTGTATTGTTGTTTTTTTTTGTTGTTGTTAATTTATATTATATATTTATTAAAAATTTTCATCATTTGACATGGCGCAGCTTAGCCTATATGGCTCTTGTGCCAAAAAACCTAAACCAACCAACCAACCAACCAACAAACCAACTTACAAGAATAAAATAACAACAGCATAATATACAAACAAACAATTATAAAATAACTTTCATTGTTTGTTCTTAGAAACTTTGAATTAAATTGATAGGAAGTATAAATTCTTTCTTAAATAATTTATTTATAATTTTTTTTTATGTCAAATATTCTGAAATATCAAATTAATCATATTTTTATGGCAGTAAAATTTTGATACAAATGTATACATTTGATTATTTATATCTTTGGATTTAATAATTGGGCATAAATTTAAAACTAAATGTAATAATACATTAAATATTGTTGACTAATAATATAAATTCTCTATATTATTAATGTAAAAAATTTTATATAAATATTTAAAAACTTATACTTTACTTCTCTATATTTGTTGTACAATAACCTCACATCATTATATCACAACTTGTTATATTATTCATTGAAATATATTGCACTTATTTTTGCCTTCCAAATATAAAAGCACTTCAGCAAACAATTTTTAAAAAATCAGGTGTTATTGAATTTTTACTGAAAAAGAAATGTTACTTTATTCCAATTAATGACTTTTAAACTATCATTGTATGAAATACAACTTGCAAAATTTAAGTCAGCATGTAGCTTGAAAATAGACAAAACAGATGGATAGATACATCAGTTATATCACAGCATCTGATATATTGCTCATTTGGTTTGTATCCTGACAATTGCAATATAACAAGGGGGTTACTGTATTTATCAGTGTATAAATAATCAAAATTATTTGTTTATATTAAAATTTTATTTGTATAAAAATTAATTTGAAAGTTTAGTATCCAATTAATGGAATTGAAGTTTATCATTTTAAAATGTATCAAATTTCTAAATGTACAGAATACAAGTTGCTTCAACAGTAAAGAGAAGTAAATATCTCGAAGCACTAACAGTTCAAATGTAAACATTTTAGCTTCCTATTTAATTGTCATCTGTATATTTTTAATTACAGGTATATTATTGCTTTCACTGATTATCTTTTTGCAGATAATTTTTTTAATATTGCATATTGTTTTAACCATTTACTATTATAAAATTTTAGTTATCACTTTTTTACACACATACTTTAACACTTTTTTTATCGTGCACTAGCCATTCACATAATTTAAAACATTAGTCGATTGTATTCAATAAGTATTTCACACTACAAGAACATTTATACTATATTTTTGTGAAATGACCAGCATGCCAGTCTATCTGAGAAGACCATGAAATCAGATATTTTCATATGGTAAAAATTGGCATGCCATTTTATCCCAGGGAATGCCGGCATGCCAGTTTAAGTGAGGTTATAGATCCCTCTCTAGAGGGCACGTTAAAAAAACAAATGAGTTACATGATGTAAAAACCAATGAGTTTTTATTCTGAAACTGTGAAACTGTTAGCATTACATCAAAAACTATGATTATATGTTTAATTTCTTCATTTTGTCTTCTTTCTAACCACATAAAATACTCTTGGAATTCTGAAAGTGCTTTTTATGTGTATTTTATTGTTATTTGATTCAAAAATGCAAAAAAAATGTATTAAATTTAAGGAACTGACTGTAAATTATCTCAGCTTACACCAATTAACATCATCTGCTTTGTGTGAAATTTGAGAGGAAGGTGTTATTTTTAAGGTCTGGGTAGATGGTCAGTGTAGCTCACACTGTCACTACTACTATCACATACTCTACTACTGTCACTACTACTTCACTACTACTACACTACGTCACTACTACTATCACTACTACTACTACTACTGTCACTACTACTATCACTACTACTACTACTACTGTCACTACTACTATCACTACTACTACTACTACTGTCACTACTACTATCACTACTACTATCACCAATAAGTTGTTAATTGTCTTATTGTCTTTCTTTCTTAGTGTGTGTTCATCTGGAGATTCCAGCCACTGAGGCTATTTTCTCCGAGGTACTGCTGCCTGGTGGTTAGAGGAAGCGGCCCGTTTGCCTTATGTATTCTTCCAAGGCTGCAATATGTTGTTTTGCCAGTATGTTGGCCGACGGCCAGTAGATCGGGGTTAACGTCCGAGTGAGATCCGGATTCACAGATATAGTCTTACAGAGGGTTCGTCTGGGTCCGTCATAGCTTGGGCAGTGCAGCCAATAGTCGAGGGATTTTCTTCTGCTCCGCACTTCGGGCATGCCGGCGAGTCACTAAGCTGGCAGGAGTACAGGAAGGTCTTTAGTGGGGCCGTGTCCGTGCGGAGACGGGCTAAAAGCGTTTCCATGTAGTGAGAGGAGGCATGGTGGTAAGGCCACTTCGAAAACGGGCGGAGGTGGTCACGCCCTTTCCTTCATAGGGCTGGTGTCCATACGTCTGTGAGATTCCGTATTGTGGTGTGACGAATGGTCCGGGTAATGTCGGCCGGTTGTAAAGGACTCCTTATTGTTCCGATTGGGATGCCAGTGCATGCAGCCTTGTCTGCCTCTTCGTTTACTGGGATTCCCGCGTGGCCCGGGGTCCATACAATCGTGAGTGGATTCGGGAAGGATGCAATCATTCCTGCCAGGTCTATGATTAGCGGTTGGGAGGAGTAAGTCGCCATCGCCATTGCTTGGAGCACAGAGCAGCTGTCCGAGAGGAGAACGGTCGATCGTTGTGAGGCTTTACAAAGGTGGAGAGCCCTCTGGATTGCTAGGGCCTCTGCACTGAAAACGCTGCAGCCGTCATCTATTTGCCACGTCTCCTTGATACCCCGGGTCGGGATAGCCACCCCGGCCGTTGTCTTAACAGGCGTTTTAGACCCGTCAGCTCCGATGAGTTTCAGTCTTCCCAGTGGGTGATGACTTCTTCTTGAAAGCAGGCGTTGATGATTGCTGGTAGGCTGGGCGTCGCTGTCGAGAAAGTGTTTAGATAAATGAGCGAGTGCGGCCCTGTAGCGTATGGAGGGGAGTGATTTTGGCGATAAACCTACGATAAAGGTAGGCCAGTCTGTTGAGCGAGGGAGAGGACCCTTATAATGTATGGCTCCTGATATGGCCGCCAATGGTAGTAGGCCAAGCTGTCAGCCGTCTTGTAGAGCAGGCTATACGGGCCGCGTGCGAGGTGAGTGGCGACGTGAGACATGGCCCGCATGCGTAGCCTAGTCTTATAGGGAATATACCCTGTTTCAGCATACAGGGACAGATTGGGGGTTGTCAATGGGACCCCAGTGCCGTACGGAGGGCTGCGTGGAGTGTCCTCTCGATGTGGTCTAGTATGCTGGGAGGGGCGCCCGCTAAGAGTGGCGCACCAAACTCGGCCATTGGGCTCAGGGTCATGTAGCATAGCCTGAGAAGGTCTCCTGTCCGGGCTCCGTTTCATCGAGATGCAAAGTATTTTAGATACGCGCCTGCCTATGCTAACTTTGTCTTTAAGTAGATCTCGTGGGCCGTCCAAGTCAGAGAGTGTGTGAAGTGCAGACCTAAGATGCGGAGGGAGCTCTTCTGTGGAATTTGCCCCGTTTGAAGGCACAGCGAGACAGGCGGCCGGCAGTGTTTCGGCGAGCAGTCCAGTATTGCGATAGCGTTAGGCTCCAGGCGGAGGCCCACTGCTCCAGGTGTACTAAAGCCCTTTGGGTGCGAGCAATGGCCTGTGTGTGTTGCGTGCTTGAGGCGATGATGAAGATGTCGTCCACGTATACTATTGCCGTGATGTTGTCTGGGAGCGCTTCCCATAGGTCGCTCATGTAGCATGTGAACAGAAAGGGTGCCAGAATGCTGCCCTGTGGGACCTCGTGGAGGAAGGGGTGGGGTGCAGATGTGGTGCCACGCCAGCAGACCTGGAAAGTACGCTGTAGGAGAAAGGAGTGTAGCCACTGGAGCGAGCGGCCTCCGATGCCGATATTTGACAGCTTCGCCAGTAGGCCATTCTGATTCACCGACTCATAAGCGCCTTCCAGGTCTAAGGCGACTAAGATTGTCCAATGTCTTCTCGCTCTGGCGATAGTGATGTGGTGATGAATTGCTATCAGCGTCTCCTCGACTCCTCTGTATGGGAGGAAGCTGAAGTGGTTAGGGTGTATGATGTTACCGTTTGTGAGCTGTGTGAGGAGCCTCTGTAGTAAGAGCCGCTCAAAGGTTTTGGCGACCTGCGATGTTAACGAAATGGGGCAATATGACGAGCAGCTTGTCGTTGGGCGGTGGGGTTTGGCTATCGGAATCACGGTGGCCTTCTTCCAATCACTGGGGCACATCCCGGTTTGCTAAATCTCATTAAATTGATGTAGGAGATGGTGAACGCCTTCGGAGGGGAGGTGTTTCAGGGCCTGGGCCCGTATCCCGTCCGGTCCCGGCGTATTTGTGCGGAGATGTCTCAGTGCCCGCTGTAATTCTGCTATACGGAACGGGTGGTCTGTCGTCCTGCAGTTCGCTTGGCTCGCCTTTGGGAGTGGAGTGTAGGCCCCAGCGGGTCGTGGCCGGCCGAAATGATTGGCGAGGTCCTCTGCCTGGTGGGTCGGATTTGTCAAGACCTGCGGATTGTTGAGAATAAAGTGGGAGTCAGTCAGGCCGAGCGGTGTGCGCAGACATTGGAAAATCTTGTAGAGGGCATTCTGAGTGGAGGGGGCGGCACAGACTCTCCCCCACCACTCTCGGCGGGCCTGGCGGACCGTGTGGCGTAAGATGGCGCCGAGCTTCTTGTACGTTGCCTACCACCGGAGGGACACCTGCTGCCATGCTTTCTGAAAGGCTCTTCGTTTCTTTGCTCGTAGCTGGCGACAGTATTGAGTCCACCACAGAGGGAACGTGGGCAGGCTTGCTTGCCGGGTAACCGTATGGGTTTTCTCCGCCGCTCGGATCTGATGGATTAAATCCTGGTAGTTCTGGGGGTTTTGGTGGTTTGACCAGTTTTGGCGAAGATAATCAGTGTACTGACGCCAGTCTGTGCTGTGGAGTAGCCTGTTCGGGCTGGGTGGACCTGGGGCGCCTGGAGGTAGCACCGCCAGAAGGATCGGTGCGTGATCGCTCGTGAGGGTGTCGGTCTGAGGGGACCAAGTGGCTGATCCCATCAAGTTTGGGGTGCTGAATGTGATGTCGATCGCGGACGCCCCGTCCTGTCTGAAGTGCGTTGGGGCGCCTGTGTTCCAATAGCTTAGATCTGCTGTTTGGAACCACGAAAACAAGATGCGCCCCGCCGTATTCAGGAAGCGGAATTCATCGTCCCAGTAAGGGTGATGGGTGTTCCAATCGCCTCCAAGGATTCGGGGGTGGTGTTGGTTGCTGATTAACTTGTTTAGTAGCGTCATCTGGAGGCGGTTCGGTGGTGCATATATGTTGACCAATGAGATGGGAGTGTCTGTGACATAGATATACATTCCAAATACTCCATGTCTTGGTCTGTTGAGTGGGCCGCCCGTTGGCAAGCTGGCCAGCGGTTTGCCACCGCTGTTAGTAGGCCTCCGCCCCGTATAGTCTGCCGGTCGAGCCGAAATAGTGTGTAGTCAGGTAACGTTATATGCGTCTCCGGGGTCAGCCAAGTTTCCTGTAACATGATCACGTCAGCTGAGCGCCGCCAGTCTGCGGCTAGTAGGAGTTCCTTTTTTGCTCTGAGCCCCCGTACGTTCCATTGAGCAATGCGGAGTATGTTTGGGCCTGCATTTTTGTTAGGCATGTTGGGTACTATTAGTGGACGGCCGTCGTCTTAACTTGACTACTACTGCTGAGGTGAGGGAGCGAGGGTCGGTAGGGTTTGCTTCTGCTGAGTACAGTTCAGGACGGCAGTCCATGTCCGAGTTAGGGCCGTCGGTTTCCGAGGCTGTCTGTTCCGGTGGTGGCCGCGTATGTGATTTCCATGTCTTTTTGCTCGTAGGTTTTGTGGTCGGCTGGTCCACTGGGCTGGACTGGCGTTTGGGCGGTTGAGGCACCAGCATTTGTTCCTCGGAGTCCGCCTGGGTGGGCCTGGACTGGTGTTGATCAAGACTCTGGCGTAGCTGGCGTATGTCTGCCTGAGAGCCGCAATTGCGGTCTCCAAAAATGTGACTCGATCAGCGAGGGCTTGGAGGGGAGGCAAGCCACTGTGCGATGTTGGAGTTGAGACCTGTGTCGAGCTGGTCAGCGGTCGCGAATTCTTCAATGAGGACTTGGCCCCTGTGGTCACGACCGCCTGGGCGTATGTTTGTGGGGAGGGTCTGTGGGAGAGTTTCGCTTCTGCATACGAGCATCGCTGGAGCGTGCTGGCCTTTAGTAGGCGCGCCTCTTTCTGGTACCCTGGGCAGTTTGGGGAGTCCACCTGATGTTCTCCCCCGCATCGGACGCACCCCCGGCTCGCGGAGGAACAGCCGTCCTCCTCATGGTCCTCCCCACAGCGGATACACCGACGGCGCCCTCGGCACATTGCCGGCGAGTGACCGAAGGCAATACAGCGAGTGCACAATCGCTGACGGGGGATGAAGCGGTCACACAGGAACTGTTGGAAAAAAATCGTGACGTGGTGGATTTGGCCCGCTCCGGCCACCGAGAAATAGACCGTTGAGCTATGTTCGATCGTACCCGCGTTTTGGTGGGTGAACCGTCGGACTTCTAGGATCTGGAGATGCTGGGCCGTCAGGTTATCGGCCACTTCCTGTGCGGTGATGGATACGTCCACCCCACGGAGCAGGTATCCCGTCTGTGCGCAATCGGGTGAAAGCCGGCCGCGTAGTTTGTGGCCGCGAGGGATGTTATGCGTAGTGCCTCTTCGGTCGTCCGATCGTTGCTGGTTTTGAGGATTATGAATCCCCCGCGTGAATAATGCACATCCTGTATGAGGTCCGGAGACTGGAAGTGTTGTTGCAGGGCGCGGTATAAACGCTGCCGGTTGGAGTCTTGGTAGGGGCGACTCGCCCTCTAAGAAAACCGTGAACACATGGTTCAGGGGGAGACCCTGTTTACTTCGCCGGAGTTTCTCCTCCACAATCGGTATAACCACCCTCATGCCGTCTGGGCGCCCTGGCGGAGCCGCAGCCGTCCGCCAAGGCGAAGTGTCGCCTTGTTCCAGGGCGTGAGCCACTATTAGTGCTGTTTACGGGTGGTCCGGTGAGCGACCGTCCGGGCCCCGCGCGGATAGAACAACAAGAACGGACCGACCTGAGAAAGATGATGGGATGTCACTACCTTTTTCTCATTCCCCTCTGGCAGGTTTTCTTATCAAATAGTCTTCGGCCGAACGCCGGACTTTGCTTTATGAACTTTACCACCGTAACAGGTATCGCACGCCTTCCACTTAGCTAGATGGCGCTCCAATCAAGAAAATCACACCACCTACTATTTTTTCAGAAAAATTATTGTCTTGTAAATGCTTCCTGATTTTAAGTCAAATTACAGTGTTATTTTATTGTACTTGGAAGAATGTTTTCTTTACTGTTTAATTAACAATTAGTTTCGTTAGATCTGATTAATTTTATGTTTTAGTCACAGTTTAACAGGCATGTCAGTAACCCCAGGGTTTCTGGCATGCTGATCTCCCCTGTTTATATGCAGCATGCCAATCATGCCATGAAAATACGGTATAATATTGAATAAAAATTTGGTAAATAATTTGAATTTCAATAATCAATCTATAATGATTTTTTTTAATATTTATAATGGTTTGGTATCAATATAATAATATACACAAAAGTAGAAAATGTATTGTCATGGTTTAGTTCAGTATATAAAGACACTAAACACACCTTACACGCTTTCGTTTTAATTAAATTTAATTGCTGGAAATGTTTTCAGCCTGATCGATAAGCCTTTGTCAGGTTTTTAAATAAAAATTCTATTTTTGGAATAAAGTATTCTTTAAGGTAAATTACATTTTTTAAATTATAATGGGTTACTTGATTATATAATGTAACAAATAAAATACATTTAAATATAAAATTAAAATAAAATAGAATACAATTAAGAGTAAAAGTAAAGTAAACAATAAAGAAACAAAAACAAACAAAGTAAACTGATGGGCTATGACAATGCCATGGTTTTTTTACAATGTACCACATTTTTGTTGCTCCCCTTTTTTTAGGGGTTATTAAATAATGATTGCCATGCATAAATAACGATTGTCACACTGTCTCAGCTATTAATACATTGTTCTCTTAATTAATGTTGATTTAAAAATTTCTAATATCTCTGATGTTTATAATTTTTGTTTATTGTAGATCCATTTTTTTTAGTTGGGCACCACTGAAGTTCCAGCTTTGACTATTATTGATGGTTTAGTTTAATGATTCCAAACCTTTTTGTCTCATGACTATCTTGAAGGCTTGCTTAGTTCTGTGTCCCTCATTCAGATAATTATATTTCTCTGAACAGTAATCCAATAAAGGATTGCATTGTGAATTTGGAAGTGATAATTAGAACAAGATAATGGAACTGAAAACATTTATCATAATATCAATAAATATAATTTTTTTTTTCTTGAGGAAATTCCTATAAAAAGATCATAATTTGATAGAACATAAAACAAAAGTTAGAAAACCAAAAAAGTAATAATTATAAACTAAGAAAAAATTTCACATATTTCATAAGTTTATAAAAAATATTAGAAGTTATTAAAATAACTTTAAAACAGATAAATGTTTAAAAATATAAAAGTTTTAGTTTAAGATTTTAAGATCTTGATGAGAAGAAGCAAGTTTTTGTATATTTGGCTGGAAATTTATAAAAAATATTTGAAGATTTTTCTGTTTTCAATATCCAATCTGTCTCAGGCTTTTGATATCAGATGAATAACTCTACTAAATCCAATTCAACCGAGTAGGAACTTGGAGTAACCTATAAAATTTTTTTTTTTTTTTGCCTTGTTCCAAAACTGAGGAAACTTATTTTCAATTTCTGCACTAATCCAGAAAGTATTTTGGTTGTTCCTGAATCTTGCTTGAATCACTTTGTATATCCACAAGACATTCTTTTAGTTCTATATCCATAATAGCTATATTTACTTCAAATGGAACTTCAAATCCACCACCCATTCTGAGACTTTCTATTTCTAATAGACATCTGAACCTTGGTTTCATTTCATCGTATAAATTTTTTTCCCCAACAATGTTCTCCATGTAATTGGATTTTCAATTAGGGCTTCTGTAATATGACATTTAGAATTAATCTGTACAAAATAGAAAAATTAATTTTATATTTTACTTTATAAATTAGTATGCTTATAGCTCTAGTTGCTCCTTGGCAGCGTCATAACTAGTCTTTTATGCACCCAGTGCGAGATTCTGTAACTACGCCCCAAAACTATGATATAAAACTTGGTCCAGGTCATTTCTACGCCCCCCAGGGTCTACGCCCTGTGCATGGGCACCGCCCTAGTTACGGCACTGCTCCTTGGCAGTTCCCGTGACCACTGAAATATAAAATACATCCTTTTATATTTTTTGTGGTCTCTCTGAAATGTTTCATTTCCCCATTGAGAACCACTCATCTAGTTGATTTGATATGTTCTAATTATATAGAAACCAAGCCTGAATTGTAGTAATCAAATGATAAAGTCAGATTAACTATCATTCTAGAACTTGGTTAAAATTAATTATATGGATATTATGTAATTTGGAATAAAATAAATGGTTAAGCTGTCATCTTGTATTAAATTCAATAATTAGAAATAAGTCTTTAGTTTAAATTATATAATATCTGTATAATTAATTAATTCTAACACAGTAGTTAATTTGGCTTTATCATTTGATTTGTGATATGTTATAATTTATTAAATCATAGAAATTATTTTTTAATATTAATAATATGATAAATGTTATAGATGTTCAACAGAAATCATTAGAAATTAAATTAGAAGAACCATCACAAAAAGAAAGTGTTGATCAAGAAGAGAATGTCACTAAAATAGAAAAGTAAGAATGACTATTGAATTATATTTTTTTTATTAGTTAGTTAGTTTAAGAGTTTCTTATAGTTAGTATATAAACTATTTTATTAAACTATATAAATTAAACTATTTATTAAACTATATAAATTAGTCTTTGGAACAGAAATGATAAAATTGCAGGCTATTTCTTTTAAATAGAAATGATTTACCAACTGTGAACAGTTTATTAGACATTATAAGGTAATTTTGTAACAAAATAACATTAATAAAGCACTAAAGACATTTTGAATCTTTAAAATAACAACAAAATTATCATGAAAAAATAAAGTTATTTAAAAGTGTTTTCTAAATGTAGTTGAACTCAGTTATAATGAGTTAGTTAGCATTAGGGGGCTGGCAAAATTTCTCATTATAACCGTTACTTGTTATATCTGTGATGAGCAGTGATGTAACTAGGTGGCTGCTTTGGATGCAAACATAAACATACAGGGAGCCATTGATAATTAGTGAAATCTAGCTTTTAATTTTTAATTCTAAATAAGTTGATTTAAAATATATATAGAACAGTAAATGGAGATATGCCACCACCTGTTTCACCCCAGGTTGAAAGACATTTAGAGAACAAAAGGGTTGTCCTCATTGGAAAATGATTCATGAAGATTGAGGACTCCCACAATTACACAGAGGAGAAAAAGCAGATTCTTGGTCTTGGACCTGAAGCAAATGGACATATATATATAAAATTATATTATACTATATTAAACAATTATTTTTTGATAATTAAAGATAAGACTCCAATTAGTCTTTTTATCTACAAATCTTAAAATTGATGAATGCTTTATTTTTCAATAATGTCAATACTGTCAAAGACAACAAAGAAAATGTTCTACACATTTCAATGTTTTTAGCACCCCATTCTAATTCTTTGTAAACTGAGAGACATTTTCTTTTCTTTATAGACATCTTTCTCATATAAGGATTTGTTTCTTACTAGAGTATATGGCAATTTTACAATCGTAGGGACGATTAGGTAAATTGGCAGAGGTTAGTCAAGAAAGAGGGGGATGGTCTCCAAAAAGAAAGTTAAGTCATAAATAGGCCTGTAATCAATATCGATCATAAAACTAATTATCTAGTGGTCATGAAACTAAATAACCCTTTCGGTTTTTTCTCTTCCAAGAATTTGGTATTGCATTTCTTACTACTTGAACAATTAAGAATGTTTGTATGTTTGCATTACTACTGAAAATTTATTCAACATATCCATGAAGTACCCTCATTATAACTGTGAGAAAATGTATGGAAATATGCATAAATTAAAATTGTTATGGTGTTTTGCTCATTATAATCATGAACTCATTATATCCTTGTTTGTTATAATTGAGTTCAACTGTATCATAATTATACAAATACAGTGCATTTTCAGTAATCCAAATTTGCACTAATTCAAACTCTGTTTAATATAAACCAATTTTGTTCATTTACCACTAAATGTTCCAGCCCAATAAAAAAAAATCACTGATTATGTTTAAAAAGCATGATGTTTATCTAGCATGTATTAATTTCACAAATCCATTTCAACATAAATATATGCATCAAGTACTGCATAAACAATTTTTAAAATATATATATATACAGTATATACATTTTTGTAGTCTTTTCTAACTTTTATGTTCTTTATACAGAACCATTTCGGTCTGAAGTTTTAACTAAATCTAAAAATAACCCTGTACAAAATTAGTTAATTGTTGTACAGGGTTATTTTTATATTAGTCCAAACAGATTTTCAAGCGTACACAATATATAACTTCACTTGAATTTTTAATAATGAAATATCTAAATGCCAAATTATAGTTTTAAAAAATTCAGTATTTAGAGATTATAATTACAGTCAAACCTGTTTTTATGTGCGATTTTTATTTGTGCGATTTTTTTAATGCGAATTTTTAATTTGTGCGGTATAGTTGGCGACTAGTCTCGTGCGATTCGTCATGTCTTACGTTGACTTATAATAGCTAAATAAACTTATTATAGCATAAATGCACTTATTATAGTAATATTATTGCATGAATATGCGAAAAATGAAATAATTTACTTTTTAAGTCAACAAAACACCACCTGGACAAAAATATGTAAAACAGACGATAGACCATACGATGCAGTCAAGTGCTGACATCTGTTGTCAATAAATTGTATTTCGTATGGTTTTGAGTTATTTTCTATGTGAGACTTTTTTTATGCGGTCCCTGTTGACCGCATAAAAAAAAATGTTTTTTAATTGTGTCGCGAAAACTATTATTTACAGCCATTCGTGAAGTTTCGTGAGATTTTTTTTTATGCATTTTTTTTAATGCGGTCCCTATCCCCCGCATAAAAACAGGTTTGACTGTATATTTATATTTTAAAGCATACTTAGATTATAAAATTTAAGTATTGACAGTTCTGATTTCATAATAAAAATTAAATAGTATTGCAACATTTTTTTATTATTCAGAGCTGTGTATTATAAATAATATTTTGCATGAATAAATTATTTTATTAATTTGAACTCCAGAACTGTTCTATAGATCAATATTTAAACAATAAAATTATATTTGAGTAACACACAAAAATATATTCTTATCAAATAAAACTTGATAATTTTATTTGATAAAAAGATAATTTAGATTTCTCAGTATTAATATGCTTGTAATAGAAATATCAAGTTTTTATTTAATTATAAATATTTAAAATACTTAAAACTATTGTAAATGATAATTTTAATGAATTTAATTATAGGTTTTAAAAGTAATGATAATTGTAATTATTATTATTATTATTATTATAATTAATTTAGTTCAGAAAATAAAGTTGAACTTGAAGAGCCAAATGTGATGTCATCGCTTGAAGAATTACTATCCTGGTGCAAGGAAATTACAGAAGGTTATCATGGAGTAAAGGTTACCAATATGACTACTTCATGGAGAAATGGAATGGCTTTCTGTGCCATAATTCATCATTTCCGCCCAGATTTAATAGATTTCTCAAGTCTTTCACCTCATGATATTAAAGGAAATTGCAAAATAGTAGGAGTTAAAGCATTTTGTATTATTTCTTTAAAAATAAATTAATAATAATATTATTATTAGTTTAGGAATAAATTTAATTTTTGAAATAATATAATTTTGAGTAATTTTATTCATTGTATTTCACCAATATAAATCAATAGAAAACTTATCAAAATTGGAAAAAAATTATATATATGTGTGTATATATAATTGAGTAAAAACAAATGAAATGCAGAATTGAATAAGCTAATCAAAATATTGGAAGAATTAATCAATTATGTATGCTTGATAATGGTAGTACACCTTTTTTTATGCAAATTCAATAAAATTCCCATCTTATGTGACTTCTAATTCATAAGTAATATAGAAATAGAACACACAACACAATATAAATAAAGAAATGAATTTTAATTAGGAAAATATTTTGGAAAATTTACTAGTGTTCTTTTCCTTTTACTTTGGGGTGCTAGGGCCCCTTGGCCCACCCTGAGTGCACCACTGCTTGATAATAGGTATGACTTATGTTCATCAAAATTATAATGTAAACAATGTGTATGCATTTAATTGTTATTTCCTGATGGTGTATGAAAATGGACTAAGGAGGACACTTTTAAAATTCATCCATCAGAAATTTTTTATAAGTTTCATGTGTATGCAGTTTTATAAAATATACTAGTTCTTTTTTATATAGTAACTGACATAAGTACTGTTTGTCAAAAGCTGAGGGGCAAATTTAAATGTTAATATATTTTTTAAAATATGTACATGATTTAAATGAATCTTACTGTGAAAGTTTTTTTCTAGTATAATGAATAAAAAGATACATAAATATGTAAAATATTAATTTATTTAAAAATATGCAAATGGTTATTGTAAAAGTTAATTATCATCATTTATATTTAAATAGTATGACAAGAATATGACATGATCATTTTTTATAGGTTTACAAGATATAAAGGAATGATTCATGTAGAGAGTAAGTCAATTAATCACAAGATTACTACTGCTAAGTAGTGTAATCTTTTGTTATGGAGAAGTTCTAAATGGTATTACATAGGCAAAGTTTCTTTCTAAATCATGTAACAAACATCCTCTTGATTTTAGATCAGGAGAATTGTCTAACCATCTCTTCCTTGAATACTTTCACTTTTAAAATGCTCTTCCATTTATATGCCTTTATATAATCATCCATGAAAATAAAGCACTTCAAGAAAGATATATTTTGATTCTGATATTTTATAAATATATCATTGAGCAGTTATAGATTGTTTTTAAACAAGCAATCATTTCTTTTTTTAAACATAATTCTGTCACAAAACCATTAAACTATCATCTTCATAATGGTCCCATTCTCTTTTGTTAAAGAGAGACAGTAACAAGTACAGTGGTGCTTCATATTTAAAATTTAATTCATTTCAGGAGGCCATTTAAACTCTGAATCAATTTTTCCCATTATATATAATGGAAAGTGAATTAATCTGTTCCCAGATCTTGAACAATACCCATTTTGATTGAATTATTCAATCAGAATAGTTTTTATTAATTAATTTAGATAAGTCAAAAAATTTTCCATAAAATTTACTTAATTTAAAGAATTAAAACACGCTTGGAAAAATTGTTAATAATTTTAATATTATGAAAAACATCTAAAAGTGATAAAAATTCTAAAGATTTTATGTCTGAAAATCTGTCAATATAATTATAATTTTCTTTTAATTATACCGTAATTAAATATAACTTTGCAAAAAATCATACATAAAAATAACATTGAATACTCTTTACTTTTTAAATCTTAAACAATTCACTTAGTCAGATAGCTCCCTACCAGTGGCTAAGGGATAGAATCGTTGGAAGCGTTACACATGTGTAGTTTCCACCAACTAAACCAGCTGAGGTTGGTGCTTTGTAAAGCACATGCGCCAATGCCCTCTGGCTGCTTTACACCATTCAGTTATTCTCGCCGTGAAAGCTGTCTCAGAAGCGCTTCCATTTCGCCACTGACATTTGAATATACAATAGCAATCTTATCGTTTTTTTCACATATAGTATAGAATTTTTTAATAAGATACATAATGCAGTTATAATAAAATATTAATTTTAATTAATTAATTCAAAGTACATTAAAATATGAAAATTTATATTGTAGAAAATACAAGGGAAGGTCATTGGAAGGTGGATGCGGTGCTTCCATCGCTTCCAATGATGGCACGCCACTGAATAATGCCCAGATGTAGAAAGCAAGAGAAATTCTTTTACTTTTTATTTATTGTAAATTTGTGCAGTCGTAATTATCAATTGTATGATTCTAATCATCAGGTCTCTTGTCTCATGTAATGACAATACTGCTTTATTTTATTCATTATTATATATAGTTTTATCAAAGGCAAAATTAAAAAAGACGCAATATATTTTTCTGAATTTTCATTTTTGTTTGTCACTTTTAAATAAGATATCTTTAATGTTAAGTTCAAATATATTGTTAATTATACTTTTTATGCTAATCTGCTATTACAGCTCTTCCATACAGTTTCTTTGTCTTAATATAGACAGTCTCATAACATCTTGTTCTTTGCAAAGTTATATTTCTTTTGAAAATGTTAAGTTTCTTCTGCATGTTTTTCAAAATAAGCAGAAGAATACTTTACAAAAAATAAAATTATTATTCTTCTGCTTGTACTAAAATTGATATCATATCTGCAGATATTCTGCAAATTTATAAATAATGGTTAAATTACTGTGTAAAAGATGCTATTCAAGATTCAAGTTGTAGATATTGGAAAAAAGTTTTTTGGCCAGCTTTGTCAGTAAATTTTTATTATCAGAATGATTACAATATAGACAAATTTATTTGTAAACATATAATAATTATTTTATCTAAACATATTTTTCTGTATACACACATTATTTTTTTTTATATTTGTGAAAGATATGTTTTTTTTTTTATGTTGCACTGATATTCATATTTTCTGATGACCAGAATTGAAACTAACATTTTTCATATCTTCTTTATGTTCTGGAGAACATGTCCTTCAAGTTTCACTGTAATCTATATATTCTGCTCCATATAGTATTGATAGGATAATAATAGTTTAATTATAACTGCACTGTATATAATGATGGCCAATTTACACAATTTTTTATTTTATAATAAATATTATCGCTGTATAATTTAGTAGTTTGAATATATTTAGTTTATTTTATCAAAAGAACTTATTATACAGTAATAATTTTTTAATAATTTGATTAGTTGAAATTATAAGTTGTAAACATTACTTTTTTTTTTTTTTTGTGTGTGTGTATATGGCCGAGTCCGCATAAGTCGTCACCCGGATAACTCGACACCATCGGATAAGTAGTCAGTTTTCTGTGATCCCGGCCAACTTACATAGGCATTGATGTTAAAAAACTCCAGTTTACTCGACACCATTTAACTCGTCAGTGCTGGATAAGTCGACATACTTTTGCTGTCCTACACTCTGATAAGTCGTCACTTCCTGAAAAAATGAATTCACTCTGCACATGTGGTGCGAACTCATTTTTTTTTCAGGAGGGGGAGTCGATTTATTTATTAATATATAATTAATATATTTAATAATATAATAATACATTAATATTATTAATATATATACATATTAATAAAAATGCCTTAACATTTTATGTATTTTTATGTATAAAATAACAACAGATAAACAAAAAAAATATATACAATCTACATCGTCACACAGGAATCAAATTTTGCATTTTCTCACGCTAGAGGCATTAAGAATCCTTAGACGTTACTTGCCAACAATTGACAATTGCGAAGATGATGTTTTCAAGACGTTCGTGATCGTTGAAAAAGAAAGTCGAGACAGTTAAGTGCTCAAAACAAACAACACTAAACGAATTTTTCAGTTTTTCATCTACAGAGTAATTGTAGATGGAGGACACAATGTGTTGTAAGCCTATACTACTGCATAACATACTACTGTATTTTATGAATTTAGTTTTGTGGTTTTATTTCCAACTTTGCTTTAGTCGTCACATCAGATAACTCGACACATTTCCACTTCCCCTTGGGGTGTCGACTTATGCGGAGTCGACTGTATTATTACTATTTATTGATTTTTACTTTATTTCATTGATTCTTTTTATTTTCTGAATTTTGAGATTATATCTGAAATTTAAGAAACATATTAAACAGTTTGTCATATTTAATTATTATTTCTATATATATTATATATTAATGTTTATTAATTTAACATATATATTAAATTAATAAACATGTTTTTTTTAGAGTATATATATATATATATACTCTAAAAAAAACATGTTTATTAATTTGTTTCAGTATTGAGATTGAGAAGAAGGTATTTTCTAGATATTTATTATAGTACAGTGTTTAAGTATATTTATAGTATATCTTAAATATTATATATAAACATTGTCTTATATTTATATTTTTAGGCTTTTGAAGCAGCTTTCAATCTTGGAATACCTAAATTAATTGAACCGTCAGATATGGTTATGCTTCCTGTTCCAGATAAATTGGCTGTAATGACTTATTTATATCAACTACGAGAACATTTTATGGGACAGGATCAGAAAGTTCAGCAAATATGCCAAACAATAGATTCTTTACATTCAATCAGGGATCAAGAAAGTGATGAAGATAGTGCACATAATAGTATTGGACAAAAAGAAGACTTTAATGATATTGCAGAAAAACTTTCAAAATGTTCTAGTCAGCAAAGTAATGTCATAGAAATAGAAAATCTTAAAAATGAAACAAATCTTAATTTAATAGCTTCACAAAATCAAATTATAAATACCATTAATAATGTGCCACATGAAGAAATAGATTTAACAACAAAAACTACTCATCCAATATCTGAAAATGTGTTGATTTCAAAATTAAAGTCTAGTGATTTATTAAAACTACACAAAAAGAAACAGGTAGCAAAAGATAATCAGAATAATTCGATTACATCTACACAAAATAAAAATAGTGTTCCATCCAAATCTGACACTACAGAAAAAAGGATTCTTGGAAATCAGGATAAAATGAAATTAATGACAAGAAAACAGTTAATGAATCCTTTCGACTCTGATGGGGAAGAAGAAGAAGAACTAGCTGCACAAAGTGGAATTTATTTAAATAATGCAGAAAAACAAGTAAATGAAAAAAATAGAAAGCAAGACGATCAAATAGATAACAACAAAAGTGTATCCTTATCTCCTTCAAGAGATATAACTGATTTAGATCTTGAAGATCTTCAAAAAGATATTTCAAATCCTATCATAGGTAAATTATCTGCACCTACGTCTAGAGATAGTTCTCCTGGTGAAGTACCTGGTCTCCTAGATTTGTCACCAACAAGATTAAATAGAGCAAATTCAGCACCAAATGGTCATCCTGGCCATTTAGTTGATCAGCGTAAAGTAAGTTGTTTTTAATCTTTTACAATGAATTAGTTCTAAAGTTATTTTAAATTATTATAAGTATCATGAAGATATAAAAATATACGGCAGATAACTTTATTATAATTAATGTATATTTTTTAATCACAAATTAATATTAAATATATCAGTATTTGGACTGCAATTTGAAAAAATTGTAGACCTGTAAATTGTCACTGTCGTCTGTCTGTCTGTTTGTTTGTTTGTCTGTCCTTCCATAATTTTGAGAACATAGTTAGTTAGATGAAATACAAAACCAGATATGGAAACGTTAGGGGCAGGAGGCCCTGATTAACTATATACAAATTTCCAATGCAAACTGGAAGTCACATTATTTCAATGCAAAATTTTTCCTCTGAAAGCGGTTAATAAATGACTATTGTTATGCTGCAATTTTTAATTTATTTAATTTAAAATATATGCCCTCTAGCTCAAATTAGTAGAGTTTTGCTCCTGTACATCATACATTCCTACTAGCAATAAAGTCATACTAGTCATCTAGCTAACTCCTTTTAGGGGAAAATTTTTTAACTGAAATAACATGACTTCCAATGCAAACTGGAAGTTCATATATAGTTAATCAGGGCCTCTTGTCCCCTAAGCTTTCTATATCTGGTCTCAGCATTCAGCTATCTAACTCCATTCTCAAAATTAAGGAAGGACAGATAACAGATGGATGATGGTGGAAATTTATAGATTTATAATTTTTCGCATTGCAGCTCAACAATAGATAACACAAAGGATTTAAAAATTATGATATCACAAAATATGTTTTAGAATGTTTCATGTAGGAGAATCAGAGTCAAGTCAATTATAAATAAGTTAAATGTTCAATAAAATTTTATAACTTTCTATGCTATCTGATTAATCATCATTGAATATATTTCTATATATATATATATATATAATTGTTTACAAGACATTTGAGGATGACTGGGTTAACATAATTTTCTTTATTCTATAGTTGAGTCATTGATCTAAAGTACTCGTATATTTTTGTTTATAGCTCTGTACAAATGATGAGAAGTGGCTAAATGCTCTTATTAAGTTATTAACTAATTATAGATTTTGTGTCAAAGTTGACAGTAATTTCATTAGTAAGCTATTACTTTCCAGTCTATGTGAAGACATTTCTCTATTGATAGTAATGTTTCTTTCCCAATTGATATGAGCATTACAGTTTGCCACAAACTACATCAAAGTAATGTGTGGATTCCATTTAAATACTTGTTATTAAAAAATTTCAACTGTTCCATTTCAATCTGATATAATGTGTGTAGCAAGCTTACTAAAGTTAGTTTCAGAGTGCAACTAGAACTTACCTGTGATTAGTTGCTCTTCTGGCTCATTTTCATCTTTGGGAAAAATATATAAACCTGAACTTCTGATAATTATCGTCTTGTTTCTTAATTGGTATTTTTCCATTAAAGAAAAAAAATTGATAGAAACATTCTTGACTCATGGATTTGGACTTTGTAGAGTTAAAAATGAGGTTTAAATATCAGAGTGCTGGATGATAAACAGGTTTCAGAGACTTAAGCTATTCCCATTGACAAAAACATAATTAAAATTTATTTGTTCAAATTTCAAACTGTTGTTTTTAAAAGCATTTATGATGACAAATATGATTTATTGGACCATTTGCAATACAATTGTTTTTTTTTTTTTTAACTCTTTCCGCCCTGTGGACACTAAGACGGTCTCTTTTAGCAAGCCCACAATGGGGCAGCCAGGTGATGAGGGACAAGGCCCAATATATCTGGAGAGACCACCACCTGAAAAATTTCTGGGGTTTTTTGACCCATCCGGATTTGATCCTGGGTCTCCCAGAGCAGTAGATTGCCACCTTGACTGCTCAGCCATTTGACCCTCTTCACATATTAATAAAAGGTACTTATAACTATTCAAATATTTTTAATTTTTGAGTTAGACTCCTCCTCTTCATTCTTCTGGATCTGCCTCTGATGACAAACATTTGATACTATTTTTATGTATTTATTTGTATGTTTTATGTTTATTTCTATTATCTATATTAACCTTTGGATATTTTTAATATTTTTATTTTATTTATCTTTTAAAAAATTTCATTGATTTGCAAATGATATGAACCTGAAAGAACACTTATAGCTCAAGCTTTTGATTTATTTAAAACAGTTCATATTCTTTTGTTTGATTGAATTTAAATTGGATCTGATGCTGGAATAATAAATTTCAAAAAAAGTATTTATCCTAATTAAAATATTTTTATATACAGGCTTATAAAATGAGTTTAAATGTAAATTTATTTACAAAAATCAGTTATAAATATAATACATCTCAAATCCTGATGATATATTAATAAACCAACAAACACCTAAATAATCGTGCTATTATATGGCTATAATTAAATAATAAATACAAATGAATTTGGTATAGAGGTAAGTGTTAGGTGCCATCTCTTATCTAAATTAATCATTATAACTTTTAATAATTTAAAAATTATAATTATTGGAAGGTGATAGGTTATATCAAAAATTATAAAATGGTTGAAATTATAAAACCGTGGAAGGTTATATCGAAATTTAAGTATGTCTGGAAGTAATGACTGGCTTGGGGTCTGGGTGGCGCAATTGGTAGCACATCACACGGCAAATGGAGGCTGCAGGTTCAAGCCCTGCCCCAGGTCAGTTATTTTCTTCCAGAATGTTCTAAATTATTTATTAAATTATTAAAAATTATAATTATTAATTTAGATAAGAGATGGCACCTAACGCTTACCTCTATACCAAATTCATTTGTATTTATTATTTAATTTATAGCCATATAATAGCCAGATTATTTAGGCATTTGTTGGTTTACAAAATCAGTTAATTAGATACATCATAGTATGGTAATTTTAGCAATTATTTATTAATATATATATACAGTCAAACCTGTTTTTGAATGACTCACTTTTCAAACAAATTGGTTCATGAACAGAATTTCAAACTCTTAATTGCCTTGGTTGCCAAACAAGCTATTTTGCAAGAGACAAAGAAGGTCAACTCCCTATACTTCCTATGTTAAAGAAAGTCGATAGCCTGATCAATCAATGACAGGATTACTGATTTAGAAGTTAGTGGTACTGAGATTGTCTCACATTATTAGACTTCACAACACAAAATATTGATGTTATTTAATTTAGATTTCAATGCACATGTGGAAAAAGTACTGTTTTCATTTTTCAGTATGTGCTGCAGTTGAATTTACATCAAATTAATTAATAAAAATCATGTTAATTGATATTTATGTAATATAAATGGGATCCAAGAATTCATGTTTAAAGATGCTTAAGTCAAATTAAATAACAAAAATTTATTATATATAATAATACATTTTTATGTTGGTATTTTAGGCATTTTTTATGCATGAAATACAACTGAAAAGGTTAAAAAAAAAAGCTTTTTTGGGGGGGTTCAGGAACAAATTAATCTATTTTATATTGTTTCTTAAGGGAAAATTTGTTTTGGTTTTAGAACAACTTTTAGGAATGAATTATGTTTGAAAATTGAGGTTTTACTGTACTATCTTGTCAAAAGTATTAATATGATACAAAAATTAAATAATAAATATATTTTTTTTCAGAGGCCTGGAAAACATTTGATGTTAAAAACTATTTTTGTTGTAAAAGTACTTCTTTAAATACTGGCTTTCTAGTTTTTTTTTTTTTTTTTTTTTTTTACCAAGATCTTTAAGATAATTAATGTATTCTTGCTTTGAAAGAAATGTGTAAAGAGAAAGCTTAGGAATATTTATATAAATTAATTATCTGCCCATATAATTTGATAATTCGGACATTGTTTTCTATTGCTTATACAAATTTTATCAAAAGTCTAGGCTATTTACTCTTTAATTTTTGTTAACATCTAGTGCCTAACTAAAACCAGTTTAATGCATGAAAATTTATCTGATTATAATAATAATTATTAAAATACATTTATAACAATAGATAATTAATACTTGTATTCAGGTATATGACATATTTTAAAATACATATAATTGAAAATATTTTATTGTTATCTTTATTTTAACTTCTAAAATTTTCAGAACTGTAACAAATGTAATTTCAGTTTCCAAAGTTTGACTGTCTATATAATTAAATATTTTTTATGTAGAGAATTTTATCAAGACATAAAGAATTAAAAGAAAGAGCGCACCAATTATTAGAGAAAGCTAAGAGGGATGCTACTAATACAGGAATAACTCAAAAGACATCAAGACAACTAAGCGAGGTTTTTATGACTTTTAATTATATGTATATATTATAATATATTTTTAATATGTAATTTAATATTCAATAAAATATTATTCAAATTTTTATTGATTTTTCCTATATTATTCATCCAAACCTGAAATTTTTTATACTATTAAATAATTAGTATTTGAAATAATTTTAATATAACAATAATTAATTTCTTATTTCTTGTGTTAAATTCTTATTCAAATATTATTTACTGTTCTTCAGAAATACTTATATTTTAAGCAGTTTAATGATATTTTTTATTTAACACTCATAATAAGTAATTTTTTAATTTTACTTGATTTTTTAAATAGTAATAAATAAGTTTTAAATACAGGTATACCTCGTATAACAAGGTAGTTACATTTCAAAAAGGTGCCATGTTAATCCATGCAAATCCATGCTATACGAAACAAAGGACTAATATAAAACATAGGGTTAGGTTCCAGAAGTTCATAAAAGTATACTATTCTTTCTCATTACTAAGAGAAATATGTTTATTAAAGTAATCAATAATTTATTTCCAATCAATGATTAATTAACAATCACAATTAAAAGTACTGTATTATGTGTTAATATTAATTTTAGTTAAATGAGGGCATTTTCTTCTTACAGTTTATTGTCATCATCTCAGCATTTTGTTGATCTTGATCAGATGTATCCGCAACATTTTCTTTTTTTTTTTTTTTTTTTGATAAAATAAAAATATGTTATTAATCAAAAATTTGTTCTAGAACAATGGTTCCCTGTGGGTCATGACCCCTTTGGGGGTTGAACGACCTTTTCACGGGTCGCCTAAGACCATCGGAAAACAGACATTTCCAATGGTCTTAGGAACCGAGATACCGCTCCTCTATCTGTTTCCAGGAAGGTCCACCCATATGCAGATACACCCACATACAAGTACCCGGAAAGATGACATCATCGCACCAACCCATCACATACACCCCGTACAAATACAGGTGTATGTGACAGGGTTGGCACCATAATGTACTTATGCAGAGCAGTTACACATATGTAGAGAGCAGCTACTGTGTTGAAATCAGCAGTATTGAAGATAAAACAACACTTCATGAATTATAATTACTGGGTAAATGTAAAATCATCAACTATTGCAAAAAAAAAAATATCTGTACCACAGGAACTTAATCTGGATGCTGATCAGTCTTTTTATATTCAACTATTGTTGATGTGAATATTGCCCCCTTGTGATAGTAACAGGTATGTAAAAAAAAATAACACAGAGAATGGTAAATCATAGGAAACTTTAATGAACTGTATTGACTGAATTATGTCTTGTATCATCTTTTGTATTATTAAAGCTATTGTTATATATTATTTTCATTAGCAAACCATCTCATGATAATGGATCGTGTAGAGAAGAACATTAAGAAAAGAAAGTATAGTGAGGATTTTTTACAGTATTGTTTTACCTCAATAATTACAGTAGGAATTGAGAAACCGCAATGTGTTATTTGTTGTGAGCTTCGTGATGAACTCAAAACGGTTTTTAATCAGAAAGCAAGACTGTAGTTCAAAGCACTTTTCAATGATAAAAGTGAACTGCAGAAAATAGCTTACTTGGTTGACACCTTTGACATCTTGTGACATCTGTTGCTAAATGCAACAGGTCTCGATTTGTCTGAAAAGATTCAATCATTCCAAATGAAACTTCAGCTTTGGCAAAAAGATTGGATGAAAATAAAATTTACTTGTTGCCTACCTTATCTGCTTTCTTTGAGGAACATGACATTGAACCAGATAAAAGGATTACGATGATAATTTCTATGAAAGAACACTTGCACATTTGCAGACGAAATTTTATCGTACTTTCCAAATCTTCCTGACACCTCATTTGCATTTGCCAAAAGCCCATTCACAGTCAAAGTTGAAGATGTTCCTGAGACAGCACAAGAGGAGTTCATTGAACTTATTAACAGCGATGCAGCGAGAACTGATTCCTCTACAATGCCACTTACAAAATTCTGGATCAAATGTTTGCAGTCATATCCTGTTCTGTCTGAGACTGTGTTGTGCCTTCTTCCATTTCCAACAACATATCTTTGTGATACAGGGTTTTCCAGCTTGTTGGTTATCAAGTCTAAATACAGAAGTAGGAATCTTTGTTGTGCTCTTACAAAGATTACCCTGAGAATTTCTGATCTGGTGAGAAAGAAGCAATCTCAACCATCACACTGATGTTGGCTTTTACACATACTGTCGCAAAATATAGCAATGTAGTTTAATGTTGTTATATTAGAACTGTTACTCATGCTATACCATGCTTCAAGATAAAATTTCATTTATTTGTAATTAGAAATAAATATTTCACAATATATAATTACATATTGTTTTTGTGATTGATCACTATGCTTTAATTATGTTCAATTTGTAACAATGAAAATACATCCTTCATATCAGATATTTACATTACAATTCATAACAGTAGCAAAATTACAGTTATGAAGTAGCAACGAAAATAATTTTATGGTTCAGGGTCACCACAACATGAGGAACCTGTACTAAAGGGTCATGGCATTAGAAAGGTTGAGAACCACTGTTCTAGAGGGTTGCATTTGTTCAGTCAAGTATCAAGCAACTTTCTTTCAGAATGTGTTTAAATACTGAATTGTTTGAGTACTGAGATACTGCCATATTCATTTGTCATTTTTATGACTGAAGTAATCATTTATAGGTAAGTAATACCTATGGTTAAAAAAAGTTTAATAACACTTATCTAAAAATGTTTAAATATACTTTTCTAAATAAGAAGATTAATCTATAAAAAGAAAAGACAGTGAGTCTGAAGGGCTAAAGTCTGAAAGCAACACCACCACCACCTGGTTGATAGGAAAGTTAGTGCAATTTTTTCTTCCTTATCCTATCAGTTTTCATTAAAGTAAACCTGACAAAAAGTGCAAAATAATTTGAAAATTTTAATATTCTAAAATCTATTGGCAAATTTGAGACATGCATGCTTGCTTGAATTTTAAAAAATATCAAATAGCAGAGTTTATGGTTAAAAATTGTGAAATTTTGTATGTACGGTTTCCAAAACCATGTTACAGTGAAACTGGAAGTCATGTTGTACAGGGGGATATCCCTAATTTTCAAACCATGTACTGTACTTCTACAACAAGGTACTGTTGTAGAAGTACAGTATCTTGTTGTGCAAGAGATACCTGTAATTCTAACACTCTTCTCAAACTACAGTTAAATAATAATCAAACCTCGACAAGAAACTTTTAAAATGCAGCTTTTTATTAACTTTCATAACAAACTTTGTTTTATAAAAATTGAAATTTATTTGATTTTTATTCCTGAGGAAGGTCAAGTATCAAGCAACTTTTAAAATGCAGCTTTTTATTAACTTTCATAACAAACTTTGTTTTATAAAAATTGAAATTTATTTGATTTTTATTCCTGAGGAAGGTCAAGTATCAAGCAACTTTTAAAATGCAGCTTTTTATTAACTTTCATAACAAACTTTGTTTTATAAAAATTGAAATTTATTTGATTTTTATTCCTGAGGAAGGTCAAGTATCAAGCAACTTTTAAAATGCAGCTTTTTATTAACTTTCATAACAAACTTTGTTTTATAAAAATTGAAATTTATTTGATTTTTATTCCTGAGGAAGGTCATTCAAAATGGTCAAAAACGCTCGAAAAGATAATAAAAAGCTGCATTTTAAAGGTTTCTTGTCGAGGTTTGATTACTGTCATTCTAATTTTGTATCTAGCTGTTTAACAATAATGATTTTATTTTGAAATTGAAAATCTGAATTTTACAATATTGATATCCTAATTAATAAACCTTGATTCTAAAAAATACATTTTTTTTATGTTTTAATATATCTGAAGTCAAAATACATTTTACAGCTGATGATATGTTATAATCTGATATGATATGTTATATAAGATATCAAACAAAAAGATTCCAGAATTAATTTTATCAGATTGGTAGTAGTGCAGGTGGATACATTCTTTTATAATAAATAACAGTAAAGGAATATACAATCTTAATTGAATCCAGAGAGAGATGAAGAGATCTCTGTTTTGCTATAAGCCATATGGTTAAGCTAAAAGTGTAAAAATAAAAAGAGAAAACCAGGCATTGATAGAAGCAGACCAAAATAAGTAGATGAATTTAACTTAAATTTTAATGCTATTTTTCTTTTAAAATGGCTTTAAAAAATTATTGAAACAAGATATGACATAGACACAGACACAATGTGTGATTAAATTTATACCAAATGTAAGTTTAATATAAGCAGCAAACTTTCATCATTACAGGAATGACTGTAATTTCATGTTTTCTTGTAAAACAGTATCCAAGTACTTTCTTGGCAAAAGTGGAAACATCATATGGTGTTCAAGCTTTTTACACAACAACAAAGTTCTGCATGCTTCCTTCAAATCTTCTGGGTTTATTCCATACTCACAAAGGACCATTGTTTCAACAGGAAGATATGTTGGTGCTACCTTATGAAACATCTCTGATAAAATTAAAGAACATAAATAACATATGCCAAACAACACTACTATATCTACTTTCACCAATGTAACATGGAGATCTCTTGGGAAGAAGCTAAAGTTATTAGACCTAAAATGATCTAAATACGTGGAAAACACATGGAAATCTTGGAAATCTAAGTAATTCATAGGATGTAAGAAAGAATGATGGGGAACAGTTTGAATAGTCAGATTTAAAAGTTAGAAATTATAGCATTGTAATTATCATGTTTAGTTCTATTTTTGTCATTGTATTACAGATCTACGACTTTCAAATAAATTTTTGTAAATGGAATATTATTGGAAATATGCAAAGTTAGTTTAACTTGTGCAAAATATTTTTCAGGTATGAATGATCCTGTTTGAAGAAAATACAAAATTTAAAAAAATAAAATATTAGTAAATGCTAACAAGAAAGTTATGTTTAAGTAGAATAAATCTTTTTAAACTATTAAAAAGCCAAACACTTTTTGCACCTTCCTGGCTCATCATCAACAGAATAAATTCTTTCAAATAAACGGAATTAAATAATTACATATAGTGAAAATATTCTGGTAAAAGTAAAATTTAAATATTCTTTTTTTAAATTTTACAGCTGTATATTGGACATAGGTGCTGCTTGGCAATCAAATTTTTTCTAATTTGTTTAGTAATTTAGTTAGTAAAAGGTACTTAAATACATTGTTTATTAATGTTAATGGAAAAAGATTTTAAAATTTCCTAGAATGTATAATGTTTAACTTTGTTTAGGAATATAAATTCTATCAAATAATGATGAGTCAGTTATACTTTAAAAGCACTTAAGTTTTTTGAAGTGTTTATCATTTATGTTGATGAAGCTTAGCATTATGTTATTTTAATAAATAATATTTTTAAAACAAATTTTTAAAATAATTAGATAAGTTAAAAATTAATGAAAAAATTAACTGACATACTGTCAGTTAAGTTCTATAATAGCAACAGTTCCCAACTTGTGTTCTGCAGAATCCTAGAGTTTTTCAATAAAATTAGTTTTTGAGCTTTAATTGAAGCAATGTATTAGCAAAGCTTTTTCTATTAGGCTTACAGAATTGTGTTTATTCTCAAAATCCATTTGATGGATTTTGATTAAACTTTGCCATTTTCTATTAATTGCGAGATCATAATCCAAAAATGCAATAAAAAATGGGGGTCCATGACTTCATTTTCAAGATATAAAGTTGTTTCATGAGTGCACACAACAAAGCAATATCACACAAATTGCACGGCTTTGTCGTGTGATGTTTCACCGTCACTAGCACATCTTTGACAGGGTTATAGAATCAAGTTCATTTTTAGAATTTAATGGGTTGATTTTGAAAAAACTTGGCCATTTTCCATTGATTGACACGAGAAATTTAGAAAAGTAATGTGGGTCTATTTAAATGTAAAAAAAATCCAGCAATGAGTTGCTTTCATGGCAATGTTTAAAACTGCTGGCTTAACTTTCCTGGCTAATTTCCTGGCTTAACCTTCCTGGCAATATTTAAAATTTTGGTGGCTTTATCTGTTATGATATTTCATTTTAAAAAATTGTTTACATTTTTTAATTATTATAAACTGGCAAAAAACTTAATTTTGGCTGTAGGGATGGTTTTTTAAAAAATTGTGAATGCTAATAATGAGTAAAATCATCATTAAGTTTGATCATACTCAAGATACGACACATGACCTCTCTTTATCTTTTCATCCTCTGGACTTTTAACCACCAAAATTTAATAGCATCAATCCCCCTAATAAAGAAACCAACCTGCAAAATTTCAGAACTTTTCTAATGTGCAAGAGTTATTAAGCTTCAAAGAGGGTGAACAAAATCATGCTCCCAGACATAAAAGTATGAGTCTGTGACTTTGTTTTCAATATACAAAGGTATTACAGTGACAATGTCCATGCTCTCTGATGCAACTGAGTGCACCTAATGGAATTTAGGTCTAGAGGTGAAAAATAAAAACAGTATTGCATGTGCCTAATGCAGTGTTTTTCAATCTTTTTTCATTGAGTGGCACCCCTGATTGAAAAATAAAAAATTGCGGCACCCTTGATCGACAGCGGATCTATAATCTGAAAAGGGGACTAATTGGGGTCAGATGAATATTTTGCGAAAACGAATATTATGCACAATGCTGGGTGGGGTCCAGGGAGGGAGTCTCCTCCCTGGGGGAAAAAAATTTAAAAATTGACAGTTTGAAGTAGCATTTTAATGCAAAAATAGTGTTTCTACGTGTTCAAAATCAAAATTTAAGTCCATTGAATTTTGTCAAAATACTGACAATGAGTTATCTTGAACTACACTTAAGTAAATTTCCAAGAAAATGCCTAAAGGTCCTAAACTTTGTGACACCCCAATCGTGGCACCGTGGCACCCCAGTTGAAAAACACTGGCCTAATGGAAAATAGGAGTAAAAACAAACAAAACACAAAGACAAAGCAATCGATGGTGATTGCTGTGTTCTTGGAGTGTCTTTCTGCACCTGGTCAGTGCAAGGATTGTCTCTCTCATGGCCTGCAGGTACAAGGATTGCCTCTTCTGTGCCTGACAAGTGCCTGCAGGAATTGCTTCTTTTTTCCCAACTCCACTGCAATTCTATTACAATATGACAAAGTTGCACGATGTCCTAGTTTATTGTTTAAGTAAATTTTTCATATGTATTTTAAAGTTTCAAAAATTATTAATATTTCATAGGAAAAGGGAACTTATGCACAGACTGCATGGTTTGCATTTATGGCAAATAAATCCATTGAATGTATATGATTTGATTCTTTGTTGTGAATTTGATTCTTTTTGTATTCAAAAACTAAAGTATTCATTCCTGTTGAAGAAATTATTGCACACAAGTAGCAATACAGCTACTCCTCACTTAACAACGTCCCTGTTAAATGATGACTCAGACTTACAACCAGCACAAGGAATCCCCTTTCTTAGTCTCATTCCCATAGTCAATCAGTATTCACTACACAAAGCATTAAAATATCCAAGACATTTATAAATTTGTACTTTATTGTTCATGCCAAAGTACATATTATAAGATATCAGCAAAAAGGAAGAACATGATTTTACCTGGAGGAAGCACCAAGAATCAAAGGAAGGCTATTGATCTTGAGACAAAAATGATGATCATAAACAACTCTAAAGCTTTTAAAAAAAATTAAAGCATTATCATGTGACTTGGAGCTGGCATATTCAACCATTTTGACAACCTTGAAAGTTAAAGATGGTCTAAAAGAGGCAGTGAATGTATTGACAGATTTTACAGCCATAATAATGAGACTGCAAAAAGGCCTCATTTATGAAGTGAAGAAATTATTGGTGATCTGGTTTAATGACCAGATACAAAAAAGAATGCCAATGATCCTTTTAATAATGCAAGCTAAGGCACACAGTATCTTTGAGACTTTATTTAAAGGCACACAAAGTTAAAGAGTCTAAGAAAAAATTTACGGAAAGCCATGGATAGTTTTAATACTTTCATCATTCAACCCACATAATCAGAGTAGCAGCTATAAAGTGGCAAATAGGGACACAGAAACAGTAAAAAACATTGTTGACCAATTTAGTAAAATTATCAAGAAAGGCTATTACCACCTAGAACAGATCTTCAATGTGGATGAAACTAGACTTTTCGGAATAAAATGACCAAAAGGTCCTACATACATAAAGCTAAAACAATGCCCAGTTTCAATGCTTTTAAGTGCTTTCTTTTTTATGAATGAACTTTAAGTTTTTTTGGTAAATCATTTTTATAATTTTTGTTGATTGTATTTTTATGTTCTGTAATATATAAGAAAACAAATTAAGACAAAGTTATCAAGTTGGAATTTCCTTTAGATCTTTTCATTATCCAGAATATATAAAAACAATTAAACTCCTCATTTATCAACCAGTTTGCTTAACAACCTAGTTGTAGGAACAGAACTATGTTGTTAAGTTAGGAGTGGCTGTATTAGAATACTTGAGTGTTCATTTAGTAATTTGCAAAAACATTAAATGCATTCAGTTCTTCTGCTAGTTGAACTCCCACCACATCTGCTGACAAAATCATTTGCAAAAATTAATCCTTCATATTAATTACCAGTTTGAATGAATAAAATTTGCTATTCCATTATTAATCCTTTTTTTTTTTTTTTTTTTGTATGTTAAATTATAAGTAAAACAACAAATCAAAAATAATCAGTAAAAATTGTTTTTTTTACTATTTTTCACTTAAAAATTGTCAGGTTTCAAAACTTTTTATTAACATGAAAAAGGTTCCATGATTAAAATAAGTTGGGAATCACTGTCTAATGGTTTTCTCTTACATTTTATTTTATTCCATTTTATTAGTTATTAAATCTAAAACTATTGTTAAATTTAAAAACTTGTAAGACACTCATTTAGCATTTAAAATTGAATTTTATAGTTGATACTTTAATAATTTAAATTTAATAAAAACCAAAATCTAATTTAAATTAATAAATAATTACTGTCAAATCTGAACTTTATTGAAGATTAATTCAGTTGTGCTATGCCATATGGTCAATTTTGAATCAGATGTTTCTCTAATTGATCTTTGGATAATTTATTTTATTCAAAAGTGAAATTATAATTTAATATGATTTTGTAAAAACAAAATAATTTTTTTCATATTGATAAAAAATAATAATAATTTTGATTTAGTTTTCTGTTTCATTTTCTTTCTATGAAATAATTAAAAATTACAGATAATCTATTGAAAATTAGTATAGAGCAAGTTTTTAATTTTTTTCAAAAAATAAAATGGAAAATTTTACTTTATTTTTCCTCTTGCATATAAAGTTATATCAGATCAAGTCGAGGATGTTATTTTTTTTCCTTATTTCTGTATTAAATAAAATAAATGATTCACAACAAACTACTTCCAACAACCTTTACTCTGCAGTTAAATTATTTCCTTAATCTAACGTTTTTGGTTAGCTTCAACTGCAGAGTAAAGGTTGTTGGAAGTAGTTTGTCGTGATTGTAATAATGCAGTTTATATAGTAAAAAATAAATGATTGTTTAGTAAATTGATATATAAAATCTTTATTTCAATTGATTTTAAATAAAGCATGAATATACATATACTTTATTATATATACTAGACTTTCTAATTATAATAAATAATTTTTAAAGTCTGAAGTCATTACAAAAGTTAATATTAAAAGAAGCTAATTTATGATGTTTTAATTTTATATTATACTTAATTTCAGCAAGAGGAGGAGCGTCAGAAAGAATTAAGAAAAAGGGCTAGAAAATTAATTGAGGAGGCACGTCAGGGTATTAATAAGCCGGATTTAGGTGGATTTCCTTTCTCGACTGTTAATGTCTCCAATTCTAACAACAATGTTGAAACTGGTAATGATGGTAGCACTTTGAATACAAACATCTTAAATAATAACAAAAATGGAAATGCTGATTTTCCAGTATCATTGCACATAAATTCTGGTATGTTTACTAAAACACTAATGATGAATGCATGAAAAAAATTACATATTTTTATATTGGAAGATATTAAATGCATGACTAATGTAATATTAATTTCATTTTTAATCCTTTTTCTCAGTTATAGAAATATTTCTCTAGTATTAGAAAACACACAAATATTTTGCAAATTTTTAATCATTTATAAAAATGTTATTCATAAGTATAGTGATGTATATGAACAAAAAGTTACCAATGATATAAGTATCATTGAGGAATGAAACTGATTGCTAAATTATTTCAATTTTTATTATTTAAATTAAGGACATTTAAATTAATATAAAATATTTATGCAAATAATTTTTACTTATTATTAAAATATTCATCCAAAGTATGAACACATGCAAATAAATGGAATATAAGTTAGTTTAATTTGACATTTGAAATAAATTACAAAAATTTTCAAAAATATTTTATTTGATAAATCAGTAAAATATAGAATATGATCGAAAAATTTCATCTCTCATTTAATATATAGCATGATGTCAATTATTTAGTCCAAAATCTGAGATGAACTAACTGCAGATAATCAAATAGCAAATTGTGTCGTACTAACTGGAAGTTGTCCATAGCAATTTTGTACTTACTTCCAAAAATCTCTTACTTATAACTATCTATTTGATTTCTCTAACATTATTTTATTTAAACATAATTTAGTTTGTTTCTGATACTATTGTTTAAAATAATATAAAAAAAGGAGAAAGGATGATATAAATTTATACTTGTAATATTTTATGAGGGGAAATCAGAATGTAATGTTCTTTGTTTTATTTTATTTTAAATGTAAACAAGCTACAATGCAGAAATATCAAATATAGACACACTCAATCTATTTTTACATTAAATTAATATTTAATGTTAAAATAGATTGAATATCAGTATAGTCTCAAATATTATTTACTGCACAGTTTTTTAAACATTTGTACATCTTTAGTTATTGAAGTATAAAACTGTGAATATTCAACTACCTTGTATATGTAAAGACCAACAACTTGTATATATACCTTGTATATATACAATAATATATACCTACCTTGTATATATACAATTATTCTCTGACTAAAGTTGCCAATTTTCATTGAGTTGATTCCAGTTTTCCATTCCAGAAGTAAAAAAATTCTGGGAGATTTGACATTTTTTACTCTAAAGAAAAAGTTATAGCATTTTGATATTGCTATCACCTATTCTTTAGTCTGCTGTAATGTATACTCAAAAGTTAATTGTCTTGTTGAATAAATACAGAAGGAAGGCCTCAATTTGGAAGTTAGAAAATTTTAAAATCTTTCCCAAATTCTGCAAGTCTCCTAACAAATCCGGAAGAGTTGGCAACTACTGACTTATGACTACACAACTTGCAACTATCTGTGTGTAAAACAGCTGAAACCAGTGTAATAAAAAGTTGTTTGGAATCTAAAATAATTATTTGCATTTACTAGCCTGACATGATATAATGATTAAATTGTAAATATAATACTGTAATGGAATAAACACACACTACATAATAATATCTCTTTAAGTTTATGTCAAGCTAACTACAATGCAAGTTTGAGCCATTAGTGTCTTAAATATGAAAACAAAACTAATTTTCTACAGAGCTGTTCTGTTCAAATTATTCATTTATTTCTAATTTTATTTTAAGGTTAAAGTGAATTAATAATAAATATATGATTTTTGATTCCTCTGAATGTGGTTGACTGCCTATGTCAGCACTTCTCAACAATGATGGGACAGGTGGTTCAGAGCAGACTTAAATTAATAAAGATTAAAACTTTGTTCAATGATTATTCACTTTTAATAGTTTACTTCCCAATTTAGTTAATTGTTTTCATATGTATTCAAAACATACTTTCAGATTTATTATGTTATGATTGACACAATATGTCCTAAATGTTGGTAATACCCACATAGGTTTAAAAATATTAATGGTATTAATGAAATATTATATGCTGATGTAAAATGTTAAAACAAAATTATATAAATTGCTTTTCAAAATTATTAAGTTTTAATGTGTAAATGTCAACCAAGTAAATCCCAATTTTTCTTTTTGTTTTAAATTTTGAATATTTTGTTTCTTTATTTTATAAAATGTTTTTATATATTACAGTTCTTGTGTTCAAATTTTTTTTCTTTTAGTTCCTCAATTTTATTTATTGCATTGGTAAATTATCTGTTGACATTGAATTGCATGCATTCTGAATATTTATTATTTTTATTTTAAAAAATTATATATAGAATTTCAGTTTATTTACTGTTTAAATGTTTTTAAAAAATTTATTTTTACTCTCAAAGATTTTTTTTTGTTGTCTTCAAGAATAAATACTAACGATAATAGAATGCACTTAGTATACTTACAGCACCATGCATGTTTTTATTTATTTATTTATTAGGAAAATTTCGTCGTTTCAATTTCTACCAGTTCAAAAAAGCATTTGGTGAGCAATTTTAAAGGTTTTTTTTATATTTTTGTATAACTTTTTATAAATTAATTTTTATTGTTTTAATTATAGAATTTTATTTTATATTAATAATTGATTAGAACTTTGAAAATTATTTTATAATATACATTGAAAATTTTATATTAGCTTAGAAAATTGTAGTATTCAGGAAATTTATACAATACAATCTCGGTAATCTGGCTGTTTGCTAGTTTGACATGTCCAACGACATCTGGCAATAGTCAACTCTTAAGTATACCGGCACTGTTGCCAAGTCCATAGACAAGCTTCCCATTAGTTCAAACTAGTTCACCAGTTCCTACTAAATTTGAACACCTTTCCATAAATGTGGCATTATATTGATCCTGGGTATAACATTAAAGATTGTTAGGCTTTTCATCTTAGGCTGCTCAATAAAGAGTCAGTATTTTATAACCCAGTACTGTATAAAAATCAGTCCTGT
The DNA here is from genome assembly GCF_030686945.1 of Centruroides vittatus. Classification (NCBI taxonomy): domain Eukaryota; kingdom Metazoa; phylum Arthropoda; class Arachnida; order Scorpiones; family Buthidae; genus Centruroides; species Centruroides vittatus. Next base: position 7,888,812 of record NW_027121101.1, on the reverse strand, counting down.
GAGATTTCAGTTACAATATTTTTGGAGGATTTCTCCCCTAAAAATACTCCCACTAATTTTTCCATGGTTGCTTCAGTTTTCCACTAAATTTAGTAAGAATCCACCAACTTGGCAACATGATTACTGGCAGTACAGTTGGATGACAAAATGGCAGAAGATAATTGAAACTTATTTTAAAAGAATCAGTGATTAATTTGGAAACTCTAAAATATGGTAACACATGATTGCTCTCTTTTCATATTTTCTGTTATTCTAATTATTTTTCATTAATACAATGTAATAATATCATGCAAATAAATGAATGTTTTTCTTTCTGAATGTGATTAAATGATCAAATTCATCTTATGAGTTAGTTCCAATAATTTGGCGTTCTCCTTAATACGACACTGTTCTAGTTGTTTATGTCAGATTACCAAGATTATACTGTATTTATGTCAAATTATGAGATATTGGAAAAAATTTTTATAAAATCTATTTTATAGGAATTTTTGATGAAACTTTATGGTAAAATGTTCTGTAGATGCTTCTTACTAAATTATTTTGTTTCTATTTATTGAAAATATAATTTCAACTTTATACTCTCAAACAAACCAATGCTGTATGTCATTGAGCTAAATAATGGCTATAACTAATAAATTATGAAACAATTTGGTACTAGAGGAAGGCATTATATGCCATCTCTTAATAAATTTAATAATAATAATTTTTAATTAAATAATTTAGATCTGCTGGAAGAAAAAAATCAGTCTGGAGTGGGAATGGAGGTCCAGGTAGCATAATTGGCAATGCATCCACACGGTAAGTGGGAGTTGCAGGTTTGAGTCCCACTCCAGGCCAATTCTTTTCTTCTACGTTACAAAATTTTGTAACACCGTACACAGTGAGTTCTACTTCTTAATAATAACTGTTATTCTAGGAAGCTAGCCTAAGTATTAGTTGATCATGTACATAATAAATGTTTATACAAATGAGTTCCTTCTCATTTTTAAAGTATACTTTCATAATATTCATAGCGTACTTAGCATCTCTTGTAGCACACTGTTTGAGATTCACTGTCTTAATCGGAACAGTCAAAAAATAGAATTTATCTTTTTAATAATCATAATGTAAACTGTACTGTTCATGTGAGTTAAGTCATTATACATTATATTATATTTAATCAAAGGTTACAAAAATTTTTGGAAAAATTTTCAAAACACAGTCATTAAATGTAAATATTGCAATAAATTCACAATAAAAAATTTTATTGGAAAATGCTGTAAATATAACTTAAATTTAAAATATTTGTAATATTTATAAATATATGTGTGGTTTCAACGATCGAAAACGTTAGTTAATTGGTTGTTAATTTTCGTATAGAGTACCGGAAATTTAAAAGGCTTAAGAAGTTATATTGGATATTAGATGTACCGGTATGAGGATTGTTTTCTATATGTGTGGTTTATAAAGATTTGGAATTTAATCTTTGGTAGAATTAGTAAAACTAATTTACCATAAAGTCTCTATACAAATATCTACAAAAATGCTTGTTTTGTTAATGAAAAAATACTTTATGAAGATTTTTATAAATTTTATATAAATCTATATTATAAATTTTTTACTTTTATAATTTGATATACTATATGTTAGTATTTTAATATAGTAAAATCTGAAGAACCGTTATATGTTCTAAGTAAGACTTTTCATTTAGATTTTTCATTAAGAAGTTCTTGATACTTTTGCTAAGTTCAATATGATATGAGATATATTTTAACATCATATGAATGTAGAAGTGAATGTGTTTACATTTGTAATAAAAAATTCATTTGAATTAATTGCTTTATTTTAAAAATAATTTTATTTACTGGTAAAAAAAATATATATAAAAAATATTGAGTTAGTGATAACATTAATTGAATTTTTATAGCAGATGAAGATAAAAGTTTGAACTCAGTTTCTGAATCTGTCATAGAAAAATCCAGAATTAATCAAGATGGAAATATTTCATCTGACAAAATAACAACTTTGGCTAAAGAATCATCAGTTAATGATAACGTAAGTTAACGTATTAAATAACCTTTTTTTAAATATGTTAACTTTACATAAATTAATTTTGAATTTTAATAAAATCTTATTTAAAATAACCTCATAAATAATCAAAATACAAGAAAGACCTCTTAATAAGATACAAATTATTATTACAAATATCTAATGGTGACTACAAGGTGATAAATGTAAATTTTTAACATTTTAAAAAACTAGTCTAAACATTTTGCCAGTTGAGTTGATCTGACCTAACAATTGTTGACAAAACTAATAATGATGGCAACATGAAAGCATATAGTTGTAACTCTGGTTTTTTAGAAACCTCTAATTCAATATCAATTAATTTTGAAGTTTTATGAGTGCTATAAAAATTCCATTAATGTTTAAGATACAGGAAAAGATCTATTGGTTAATAGATTTTTTCTTGTATTTGCTGATGCTAATTACTATTACTATATTTTAAAGAAAGAAAACATTTTTAAAAACAAAAGAACAACCCCACTTGCAATGAACTTTGTTAACCATTTAAACTTTTAGAAATTTACATAAACTTAAAAACTCTAGCATGCATATAAACCAAGTGCTATAAATAATTCTTTTTGTAAATAAACAAGTTTATTCCAATAATTTACTACTTTTGATTTCATTAGTTTTGAATGCATAATTATGCAAATCTTACAACTGCTTGGCAACATATTGCAATGAAGTTTGTTCAGAAAGGATTTTTGGAAAATTTTCTGGAATTTCTTGTAGTTTTTCTTGTCACACATCTTGCATATAAAAGGCTTTAGCTGTACCTTTAGTTGTTCATATTAATGTCTGTGAAAAATGGCAAGGATTTGCATTTCTGTGATGGTGTTGTGAACTCTGAAGCTTATATTCTAATCCTTCAGCAATATCTACACAAATCAAAATGTAAACTTTTCCAAAGACAAGTCTGTATTTTCCAGCACAATAATGCTTGTCTGCACAATGCTAGGAAAACCAAAGCCTGGCTGCAATCTAATTATACATGTGTACTCCCTGGCCAGCATCATCCTTGGACCTATCTCCAATAGAAAATATATGGAGATTTAAAAAAAAATTAGTCATTTTTTTTTTACACTCAACACTGTCCTTACATTGTTGAGAATTAGATATATACATGAAACATTGATAAATAAATAAAGTGCATAAATAAAAAATTTATTGCATTAGAATGTGATATGACAGTTATCTCAATTACATGAAAAATTATTGACGAAATTCTGAACATTAACTAAGGAAGGTATTTTATGGACATTGTTTTTTTTGTATGGAGTATGATGTGGTATGTGTGTTCCATAACAAATTCCTTTGCATACTTCCATGTATGGAGGATTATCATGAGAAGAAAAATTTTAACTTTGTTGTGTGTACAACATCTTTTATTTTTGTCTTCAGAATATTTCTTCCTACATTGTTCTTTACAGGCAACACCTTATTGCCTGTAATTTTTAATAAATAAATTATAACAACAAATTTTGTATTATGTACAGAATGTATTTAATTATTTTAAATTAATTAAAAATTTCAATAAAAATGTTAATCAATATCACACCTTCCTTACCTCTTCCAACAATATTTTATTAGAAACAAACATTTTCAGCTTATTTTATGGACTTACTTTATGTCTACATTTCTGAATATAATGGTTTAAGAATGAGAGGGCCAAATATTCAGGTCTCCAATTTGAACAAAACTTGGTGAGTATATAGCGTCACACAAACAGGTCCATGTTCAAATAATATAACCCACTTCTCAAGCATTTCCAAAAACCAGACCTCTGAAAATTGAGTGTTTTAGCTCTTAAGTCTTTGGAAGTTTCACTTCTTGTAACTGATAGCTGAGTGGATAACAAGCTGGAGCTGCATTGTGCAGGTTTGAACCTTTGCAATTTTAGTATTTTTTGGGTTTTTTTTTTTTTATGTGTAACAAAATTATTCTATTATTTTACTGTATCATTAGCATTATTATTCCTCATGTTTAAAGCTTATAAAGCTTATACTCATAAAAAGATATTTTTGCTTGTGGTTACATACCATAACAACACAAGCAAACAAGCTTCAAATGTTACTGCAAATGGACAAAAAAAGTCAAGTCTAATATGTACATAGGGTAGCATAGTCACAGCATTTTTTTTAATTGTTAATGTTATGAACAATTTCCTCACGCAATCATTTTGTTACACTTCAAGTATAACAATACCACCATATCTTAAAATTAATTTGAAGAAATAAAAATTTTATTTAACGACATACAAGAGTTACATCTACAAAGACTTAGTTTTCTCTGAACAGGAAATGACGTCACATTTTTTTTAGTCTTTTGTTTTATAAGCTTTAAATGTGAGGAATAATAATAATACTAATGATGTGGTAAAATAATAGAACAATTTTGTTATGCATAAAAAAAAAAAAACTAAAATTGCAAAGGTTTGTTCTACATTGTGTTGCTCCAGTGCCTAGTGTCTTATCCACTTGGCCAGTGATTCCCAATCAGGAGTATGCATACCCCAGAAGTACTGTACATGCTTAGTGGCTTAGGGCAGTGGTTCCCAACCTTTTCTAGGATGCAGAACACTTTTGTGAGCAATTTCTTTAGCGGAACACTTACTTAAGTTAATATGAAATACATAAGCTTGTCATCAGTTATTTTATTAGAATATGAGCAGTTATAATTCAAAATCTCTACTCATATTATTAATGCCAATTCTAAGACACGAAAAAATATACCTAAATAACTTTAATGGGAAACTTGTGCCTGATGTTTTTTACATATTTCATTCAGTTTTTATTATTGCCTTTATCTTATTCGAAACAGTAGTGCACTCCATAAGTACAAGTCATACATATATATTTAAGATTATGAACATTTTATGATTTTAATTTTTTGATATTCGGTGGCTCAAATACGATCGCACACTTTCCGATTTGCGACTAAATCTGCGGAACACTTGGGAGATGCTTACAGAACACCGGTTGGGAACCACTGGCTTAAGGGTATGCAAAAATAAATTAATAATGGCGGATAAGAACATTTAGATTCTGCATTGAGGCCTTTGGCGATGTCACATCACTTGATGCTTAGTTTTAAATAAAAATAGAATTATATTTTTATTATATTTATTTGTGTCCTTCCTCCAACACTTCTCAATTTATAATAATTTTTTTTTACATGTAATTGTACAGCACTGTGTAACTGACCAAGGTGCCACTGTTTGACAAACATGTGAAATAAAACTTAGGAAAATGGGCTGCCAAGTCCAAAAAGGTCGGGAACTACTGCACTCAGCTATTGCTATTATAAGCAGAAGTGAAACTTTCAAAGACTTAAAAGTTAAACACACAATTTTCAGAGGCTTGTTTTTCGAAAATGCTTGAGAAGTGGGTTGTATTATTTGGACAGGGAACTGTTTGTGTTTAGGGCTACATGCTCTTACCAAGTCTCATTTAAATCAAAGACCTAAACATCTGGCCCTCTCTTTGTGAGTATTCCAAAATTGGAATGTTTGAACATTTAAACTGACTTTTTTTTAAAAAAATTGAGTAATCTGATACACCAAATTAAGTAAAAATAATTAAATATGCACATATATAAAGTTATATAAGCAATATTTAAAATAGAAACAATGAATAAAAATAACAAACAACAGCAAAAGTTATGCATTATGTGTTATATAATGCAGTAATGGCATTTTAATTGTATGCTTGTGTACAATTGTGGATATGGCCTCACTGTTAGGGCTTGGTGATGAAAGATTGCCAGGCAAGTGACAAAGTATGCTTTCTTTATTGTTAATTCAATCCCCTTTGGTTTTAGTACGAAAGATCTCCAATGCCTCTAAAGTTCTCAACTTGTAGTTATCAAACTCCCTTTGTAAAATTTTTGCTTCATCCAAACATGGTGATACCCTGGCTCATAGTCTTATTGCACTAGTACTACAACAAATCTATTTTTAGCAATGTCATATCTATTCTTGATCCAATACATGTTAGCTTTTTTTTAGATCTGTTGTCTGTAACTGGAATTGAGTATCCTCTTGAGGCTCTGTACTATAAATTTTGTTTTAATTTGTTAACGACTTAAATATAATAGGATTGCTTTTATATGTGATGTGCATGTTTACATATTTAGTGTCCTTTTATACACAAAGAATAGTATGGGGTCATATTCGATTACAGTGCACTTCTGACTGTGTATTGGGTAGAATTTACTTGGTAGGTGTTGGTTTTTAAAGTTGTTTTCTACAGTATGAGCCATGTTGGAGATAAGTTTTGTAACAATGCACTACTGGGGTGTTTTTTATGTTTTAACTCCCAAAAGATCTCTGTAATATCAGAACAATAGGTGTCATGCAATTCTGTTATTTTATAGAATTAAATCTGTATATTCTTACTCTTGTTAATAATAAATATCTTTAGAAATTTAAAGATAATCCTAAAATCTGTTTTAGTATTGCATGCAACATACAGTGGAACTTTGCTTAATGAGCATAATTTATTCCAGAATCTTACTTGTAGTGCAAAACAACTTTTCCCAATAAATTAATGCAAAGTACGATAATGCATTCTATGCCAAAAAAAAAATACTCAAATATTTTGTGTGTAACGTTTATTCAAAGAAAACTATACAATGTACATTGTTAAGGAGTGTGAATCATTTTTATCTTTTCTTCTAGTGTAAAATGAACCAACCTGGAATGTGAATTTGATTTGCAGAGAACAAAAAATCGAAAAATTCTCTCTCATAAACAGCCAAACAATATGCAAATTTTTTAGCTATGTAAAGGCTATAATTAAATATTAGAAATTAATTAATATGACTAGAGGTAAACAGTTAACATGCTTCCATATCATATTAAATTTAATAATTATAAATAATTAATTTTTAATTTAGACATTTCTAAAATTTAATTTGGAATTGGTCATTAAATTTAATACAAGATTGCAGCATAACTGCCTACCTCTAGTCAAATTAATTAATTTCTAATATTTAATTATAGCCTTTACATAGCCCAAGAATTTGGCATATTGTTTGGCGTTTATTATATAATGGGCTATAGTTGTTGATGTTTATATGTAATATGTCTAAACATATGTTTGGAAAAATGTGTGATCACAAGTGACACTAAGGTGCTAGCAGAACAAGTGCTAAACACAGACTGATGTAGCATGCGCACAATCCAGGACTTTTCCTCTCCTTATCACTTGTTAAGCGAGGTTCCACTGTATATTAATTTTATGTATTTTTAGATTCTAATAAATCATTGCTTGGCTATAAATTTTTAAGAAATAAATTTATTTTTATTATTTTTTTATATTTTAGACAAATGGAAATTATCCATCTTTTATTCCATTTAAAATAAATGTGGGAATAAATGAAGATGAAATACCCTACAATGAATCTTCAGAAAATTCTTCTTTAGGTAACTTCATTAAATCATGTTTATTTTTTGTTGTTGCATTTTGATTATGAATTTAAATATTATAAATTTTAATTTGTTTTTTATTTATTATTTTTTGTAAATTTTATCCTGTTGTGCTTCTAATGAAATTTTAACACATTTAAATATAAATTTAAAATTTTAAGAAATATTTAACTCTTAACAGTTAGAGGTCTGTTAGTATAAAATATAAAATTAGATTAGACTCACTGTTAGAAATATGAATTATGAATTATGAATAGTGTTACCAACTTTTTCCATCGCATTAATATGTCTGGCTTTTTTTGATCTAACCATACACATTAAAAATTTATGAAATTTGAAAGAATAGGAAGTTATTAATAATGTTTCAAGAAACCACAAATAATTTTTTCATACCAATATTTATTTCTAAAATAAACAAACAATAATCCAAGGATGATAAGGAAAATGTGTGTGACAGAAGTTTAATACAGCTTTATAAATAGAGCTGATGTACACAGATTAAATCCAATGAATAACATTAAATAATAATCCTGAAAATCTATAGAAGTTTATGCAGGCTGATTCACAAAGTAGTTCAGGAGAAAATTCTTGATGACATTTTTTGTTCAAAATGACATGTGAAAATAGGTCTGAATCTTAAGATGAAAGTAGTAGTTTTAAAAAGAATAAAAGTGAATAAATGAAAAACATAAAATAAAATGCTTAAAAGTTATTTACTGATGAAATCACAATTGTTGCACAATATTTAGAAGATATTTTCAGATTTTTCCTTGTGATTCAATACACTGCACCATATATATTGTGTTTCTGATTTCAGTGTGGTTATTTCTAATGAGTGCAACAGTGTTCATAACATGAGCAAGTGTATTTGCATCTTAGTCATGTGAACAAGATTTTTCATTCATTTCCAAATACAAAAATCTAAGGACTGGATTAGATTAGATACAAGCCAGGCTTAATTTACAATGATGTATAACAGTTTTATAGGAAAAAACATAAAATTAGTTGTCCACTTAACAGAACATTGGCTAACAGAGCAGTTTGCTTAAGAGATTATTCTCCCACTTTCCTGATTTTCTCCCCTATGTTTTACTTTAACAGTATATTCATTAACACAGCACTGGATAGTATAGCCGTCTGTTGAAATGAGTCTATATCAGCTACATTTTTAGAGCAGTATTTCACATTAGGAATTGCTATTCTAAGAAAGATTTGTTACCACCCAAGGTAGATGGTGGCAAGGCTCTCTACACTAAGGTATATATTATATGGATTTTTAATGAAACCTTCCATTTGTCAGTTTTCTAATACATGGGTAGTTAAAAGATTTACAGAATCATAATGAACAGTTTTATTAGATACACATATAAGAAGCAATTACATATTAAAAAGGTATAAAATAAAAATGAACATATTGCAGATTAAATGTGATGTTAAGCAAAGTGATGTAAATCACAACAAAGTTCACCATGGGCTAATTGATATAAAAAAGATATAATTCAGTTAATATTATTCTTATTGGATTGTGTTAACAACCACCAGCATTTATTTCTCATCTCTCATAATCAGTTTTACTTTTTATAAAGAAAATTTAACAATGATTATTGTAAATGGTTACAAATGTATGTGTGTCTTTTCTCAATGATGTTATAATGAAACAATGTTAAATGAAAGGACATTAAGTAAGGATTTGCCATACTGTGTTTATTAATTATTTAATATAATAATAAAATTTGTGATATAAGACTGGAAACCAATATGTAATTATGTGGTGATGAATTTTAATGTTTTCAAGTATATTACAAGTTACATAGACCTTCTAAGACATGAAAAAGTGAAGAAAATTGAATACCATTAACAGGCCTCTTAATGATCCTGTTTCTTCAAATAAGAGAGCATTTTGCAGTGTCCTGAGGGTGCTCTCTTAAATGGACTCTACTGTATTAATAATCTGAAATGTTGATATGATATTTTCACTTCATAACTGTGGATAAAACTTTATAAATAACTGTCTAGTTATGAATTTGTATGATATGTAATAGTATCTCTCTAAACAAACTTCTGACAAATTTTATTTTCTAGTTCTGTTTATAAAACTGTAATATTCATTTTATAACAGATATATGAACTATGTATACAATTGAACCTCGCTTAACGAGCATAATTTGTTCCAGAGTCTTACTCGTAATGCGAAACATTTGTTAAGCGAAACAATTTTTCCCATAGAAATTAATGTAAAATACGATAATGCATTCCACGCTGAAAAAATGCTCAAATGTTTTATGTATAATGTTTACTCAAAAAAAAATTGTACAATATACACTGTTAAGGAGTGTGAATCATCATCATCATTTCTTCTAGCATGGAATGAACCATCCTGAAATGAGAATTTGATTTGCAGAAACAAAAAAAAAAATCACAGCTAATATGTTTGATAAACACTCCAAATTCTTGATATGCCAAATTCTTGGGTTATGTAAAGGTTGATATGCCAAATTCTTGGGTTATGTAAAGGCTATAATTAAATATTAGAAATTAATTAATTTGACTAGAGGTAGGCAGTTATGTTTCCATCTCATATTAAATTTAATAATTATAAACAGTTAATTTTTAATTCAGACATTTCTAAAAATTATTTTGGAATTGGTCATTAAATTTAATGACCCAAGAATTTGACATATCGTTTGGCATGTTTATTATATAACGGGCTATGGTTGTTGACGTTTATAAGTAATATGTGGGAACACAAGTTTGGAAAAATGTATGATCACAAGCGACATTAAGATGCTAGCAGAACAAGTGCTAAACACAGACAGATGGAGTATACCACATGCGCACAATCCGGGACTTCCCCTCTCCTCATCACTCGTTATGCGAAACATTGCTCGTTAAATGAGGCAAATTTTTACAATTTGTTTTGCTCGTTATGCGAAATACTTGCTGTGCGAGGTGCTCATTAAGCGAGGTTCCACTGTATATAGATAATTAAAAAATAATTATAAATAACTGTTTAGAAAATTCTTTTAATTTATTAAAGTATTAGACACAATATAAAAAAAAATTCTATTTGAATTTTCATCATAATACAAGACTTAAATAAATAAATAAATATTTACTATATAATTAAATAAAATTATTAACAATTTAAATTATATTGCTGCAGAGCATTAGAGATGTAGATGAAGAAGCATTTCTTATTCAATAAGAAATACATTATTATATAAATAAATAACAACTAACCCGTTACAAAGCTATACAACCACCAAAGCCGAATTATCGGGCTAGAGTCGGCTATGATAAATAAATAATAAGACAATTTGGCACTAGTGCTTGGCGTTAGGTGCCATTTCTTACTAAATTTAATAATTATAATTTAATTAAATTAAATAATTTAATCATTTGGCTTTGGTGGTTGTATAGCTTTATAACAGGTTAGTTGTTATTTATTTATATGCCTTGCCGGGGTTGCGATGGCCGGTTGTGTGCCTTGGGAGGACGTGGGCACTTGATGTGTCCCCAGCCGGCATTGTAATGACCGTCAATGGTCGTCATGTTAGCTTATATATACTGGAGGAGGAGGTTGGACCGAAGGTCCAGGTAGCGTAACTGGTAACGTGTCTGCACGGATAGCAGAAGTTGTGGGTTCGAGTCCTGCTTCGGGCCAATTTCTTTTCCTCCAGTTCCAAATTATTAAATTATTTAATTTAATTAAATTATAATTATTAAATTTAGTAAGAGATGGAGCCTAACGCCAAGCTCTAGTGCCAAATTGTCTTATTAATTATTTATTTATTATAGCCGACTCTAGCCCAATAATTCGGCTTTGGTGGTTGTATACATTATTATATTATAAAAAGTATGAACTGGGAATTGTTAAACATTTTAATTTTTGAACTTGAAAAAAGTTCATTAAAATGAATTTAAAACAAATTGGAATTTATAATGAAGTTTTTTAAGTTCAAAAATTTTAAGTGTTTCAACCATTGTTGTCGTATTAATTTTTTACAATATATAAATTTTTTTTAAATAGTGTATTTTGATAGTAGTAGTGATAGTGGGTGTAATATTCTAGCTTCTGAAACAGCATACAATAGGAGGTGTGTGGCAATTTCTTTTAGGACAATTTTTATCAAACTTTTTCAAGTTTAAACATTTTAAATGAATTATTATTTTAAAATTACACAATTTGAATATATATATATTCCTTTATTTCATTACTTTGATTATTAGAGAAAAATTTCATTTAGTAAAATGTTGCTAATTACCTTTTCTTTCTTTAACAGATGTAAAGGGGGATAAATTAGATGTATGCATAAATTTTTCTGACAATAAAGAGGTTAGTGTGAAATAATAATAATAGGAATAATTTTGTTATTTTTCACATTTTTTTTTATTATATTATTATTCATTACAATTGTATAAAATATATGATTGTTCCATTTACTATTTTAAAATTCAATAGTAGTTACAGTATAAATACAGTAACTACTTCAAAACAATATTTTCATATCTAACAAAACTATGTAAATTGTTATTTAAGAAATAAGATAATCAATATCAAATTTTAATCATTACATAATAAAATTTGGGGTTACCTTTCTAAAAAATGTTCTTGCACATTTTAAAATACTTCTCGAAATTGAGACATTTAAATGTAATGAAAATATGGAGAAATGAATGTAATAAAAATACTAATGTCAGTTGTAGTGACAAGGGAAAATGAAATGATTGTATTTTTTTACATGAAAAATTTTTCTAATATTAATTTATAGCAAAAGAAGTGGCATTAACTTTATCATTTAATATTATTTTGTAAATTTCAGTGAACTGCAATATCTAGTAAGGCTTAGAAATATCATAACACAATATCTTTTGTCAATGATTAGAGAAATACTATTAACAGATTAAATTTTTTCTCATTTTTGTGGGAGTTATTGAAAATAGAGATGCATATATTTATTTATTTTTGAAAAATATATTATCTTCAAAAGCTAAGGTACAGGTATTCCTTGCTTAATACAATATTTGATTAATGCATGAAATTAATTGCAGCAATCTCTTTATATACGAGGTGTGTTCAAAAAGTATCGAACCTTTGGTCGGCAAAAATACATTTATTGATTTTGAGGTACAAAACCCTTCAAAGTAGTCTCCTTGGTAATATATACACTTCTCCCAGCATTCCTCCCATTGCTGGAAACACTGCTGAAATGCCTCTTTTGGAATGGCCATCAGCTGATCCATCGCATTCTGCATGATGTCTTCTCTTGACTCAAATCAGGTTCCTTTTAGCGGCATTTTCAGCTTGGGAAATAGCCAAAAGTCACACGGAGCCATGTTGGGAGAGTATGGAGCGTGATGAACCACAGGAATATTGTGTTTGGCGACAAAAGTCTGAATCAGATGCACAGAATGAGTGGGTGTTATCATGATGGAGCTGCCACGTTTTGGTTGACCACAAATCCAGTCGTTTGCATCACACAACATCACAAAGATGACGAAGAACCACCTGGTAGCACTCCTTTGTGATGGTTTGGCCTTGTAGTGTGTACTCATGATGCACCATCCCACAGGAGTGAAAAAAACTGTCAACATGACCTTGACATTGCTGCAGAGCTGCCACACTTTTTTTGGCCTCGGGGATGTCGAATGTTTCCACTGTGACGACTGCATCTTGGTTTCTGGGTCGTACCCATAAACCCACGACTCATAGCCTGTGATTACATTGTTCAGAAAATTGGGATTACTGCTTACATTGTCCAGCATGTCCTGTGCGATTTCCAGACGCCTTTGCTTCTGCTCCACTGTTAGCAGTTTTGGTAGAAATTTCACTGACACTCTCTTCATACCCAAATCCTTGGTCAAAATTGAATGTACTGATCCAATGCTTACTCTTGTCTCATTCGCAAGTTCTCTGACTGTGATATGATGGTCCACCATGACCAAAGTCTGCACTTGCTCAATGACAGTGTCATTTTGGCTTGTTGAGGGTGTGCCTGAACGCAGTTCACTGTCCACTGATGTGCAGCCATCTTTGAAGCAGTTGTACCATTCCTTTATCCGTGTGTTGCTCATGGCATCATCCCCAAAAGCCTGTTGAATCTTGCAAATGGTTTCCGCTTGGGTATCACCAAGCTTTTGGAAAAATTTGATGCAATATCGCTGTTCATGTTGTTCAGTCATTTTCCAAGTTACTGGAATCTGACAAGCGCTCACTACACGTCCTCACTCATAGGCCAACTGCCAGCGACTGACACTTCCTGTGGCGGGAAAAAATTCAGGACTGCGCATGACTGTCCCCTCCACATCTCCACCAAAGGAGGCTTCCTGCTCGTCATTGGTTTACATGGGAAAAATAAAGGTCCGATACTTTTTGAACACCCATTGTGTGCAGCAGAAGTTTTAATTTATGCAGCTTACCAGCTGTCTTTACTTACCATATATACCATATTTTGGTTAATGCAATTTTGATATGTGATAGGATTGAGGGATTAATTAACTGCATTAATCAAGGGATACCTGTATTTTACTTTATATAATTGTTATTTTTATTTCTTACATTATTTATATAATGTAACTTGTTATAAATTGGTATTTTTTTTATTATGCATTAAACATGTTAAATTTAAGAATTAAACATAATAATACTGAGCAAGTATTAGCACTTTTTCCCACTTTATTTTGTTTTAATTATTTTTAACATTAATTTTGTTTATAACTGATGTTACAAAAATTTATGTTTTGTTAAGATTTAATTTTTTTAACGATCAACCAATGCCGATGCTAGCCCGATAATTCGGCATTGGTTGATCGTTATCTATAACGGGCTAGTAGTTGTTTATTTATTTAATGTTTTTTTCTTGTATACTTAAATATATAAATAAATATATTCATGGTGTAATTTATTTTTAAAATGTTTCAAAAAATATTAAAACTTTAAGGTTAAAAAATTAATCATCTATTGTTTTTTCATCTATAACTGCATTTCATCAGAGACAGGTTATGGATGAAAAACAGTGGTTGATTAATTTTTTAACCTTAAAGTTTTAATATTTTTTGAAAAAAATTTTAACTTTTTTTTTGTTATGATTGCAAATAACTTCTTCCCATTTAATAGTGAAAGCATTTATATTCTTCCATAACTTTATAATTTGTGTTGTTGTTACTGTATATACGGGTGCATAATAAGCTGGTCTCAATATTTTCAGCTAAAATTTCTGGTTTAGACCTCCAAACATATGGTAATCTACCACTGAAATTTGGTTATGTTACATGGCAGCTTATGGAAAAAGTGTGCAATAAAGCCACACTACTTTCTAATTATAATATCTTTTAATATATGACATATGCAGTGCTTTTTTCTAAACAAAGTTATTGTCAATATGCCTGTATGGTGACGTAACATATAAGGTGTATTGCATAAGTATAAACTCATCCCTTAAATTTGCAATTTTTAAAAATTAATTTATTTTATGATAAATTTTATATATTATACTTTGACATCCACTAATTTAACAATAATTTAAGTAGGTATTATTATCATAAGATGAATTTTCAAAACGTTTTTCAGAATTTAGTTTTTTAGAGTGTTTCATAATTATAAATCCATTTAGTTTTATGCATAATAATTAAAATTTTAAAAATTTAATAACCTATACATTTACTACATTTACAAATAAATTTAATCATTCTATTAGGTATAAAATTAATTAAATTGATTAGTTTTTTTTTTTACATTTGTTTTCAGTGGAGAATTGCTGCTTTTAAGTTATTCATTGTCTGATATTATTTTCCATGAGCATAAACAGCTGTTGCCAGTAGTCTCCATAAATTTACTATAGAGTTCAGACCAAGGAAATATGCTTGCCAGTCCATAAGTTGCACACCATTGTCTAGAAACCATTCAAATGTGCTTCTTGCATTATGTACAGGGGCATTGTATTGCTGGAACTCCCAAAAAACTTCACCAGTTTTTCTCCAAAGGACAAGTGTTTTTCTAACAATGTCTGATAATTTTCAGCATTCATACAGCTATTAACAAAGGCAATATTTGTTTTGCATGCCAACCAATTGCAGCCCAAACCATAACAGAGCTTTGTTATGGTTTGGGCTTTAACCATAACTTTTTGTTGACATTTTGCAAAAATTTGCTCTCTTTTCATAGATTGCACCAGTAATATTGCCATCAGTCTGGCCCATCAAGGTTAAATTTTTTTTTCATCACTGAAGACAACTTTTTGCCTTTCTTTCTTTCTGCATACTTTTTTTCATGACAAATTTCAAGTGTTTCTCCATATGATATGGTTTTAGAGATTGGGGTCATCTTCCTCTTAGGATATACTAAAGGTTCAAAGCATTTTGCAATTCTTGATAGGGTTGATTTAGACACAGGAATATCGTATCATTTAGCAATTTGACCAAGGGACATATTTGACTTTGAAATTTTTCTTAAAACAGCCTGGTTTTGCCACATGAACAGTTTAGCTGGCCTACCTGACTGCCTTTTGGTTCTGTAATTTTCGTTAAATTTCAAGAAACTGTTTAGTACTCCACTACTTCTGTTTAATTAATATTTTTCCTATTTCCCTGTTTGAGTATCTTTTCTTGTTTAAAATTGATATTTGATTCTGTTCAAAGTCAGAAAGACTTAATCCACACTGCATTGCTGCACAGATAATAATGTGAAAAAATGTTATATAACACTTACAAAGTTTTTTGAAGTAGATCATTTTTACTTCATAAAATACCCTCTATTGATCAAATTAAAAAACAACAAGAAAATATTTAAAAAATTATAGTTAGGTTTATTAAACAGTTACTTGGATTTATATTTATGCAACACCTAAAAATAGTAATTTGTTTCACTATTTGTGTAATAATTTTTTTTATTGTTATTACTTAAATGAGTTGCTATTATTACAAAATATAAAATAATTAACATTGAACAATCTTTTCTTAACAATTATAGCATTTCTAAGGTGGATTTACACTTATGCAATGCACCTCAGAGTTATTTTTACTGAGCAACTGCCAATATTATGTAGTGATTAGTGATACTTTATATGCTATCTGCCAGTATGGCATACTAGTATGTTTCAATAGTATGCCATACTGCACTAAAAAATAAACCTGGATATAGTTCATGTAAAAAGAATTATGGACATCAGACTATATAGGAGAGGACTTCAGGCCAATTAGCCTCCTCCTGGTACTCGGGAAGGTCCTTGATGGACTAATTATCAACCGCATCAACTTCTATCTCTACAAAAATTATCTTATGCACAACAACCAGTTTGGTTTTGTTCCTAGAAGGTCTATTAACCATGCCTTACATAAGACCATACAGTTTATAAATAACGCCTGGAGTAGAAAACATCATGTGCTACTAATCTCAATTGATTACAAGAATGCATTCAACTCTCTTTGGTGGCCAGCCCTACTCCATCAACTTAAGAAGCAACACTGTCCAAATAATTTATTCGCAATTCTTAGCGACTACCTAAGTAAGCGGACAGTAGGCATATATGACTCGGACCAACTCATTACGCAGATGTCCCAGGGGTGTCCACAGGGCTCTCGGTCAGGGCCGGGACTGTGGAACATCATGTATGATGGGCTTCTGCACATCAATCCCAATGACAACAGGGCAACCTGGGCAATACAAGGGTATGCAGACGATACCCTGGTCATGGTATCTGGTAAAAATGGCGAAAAACTCCAGGCTGAGGCAAACAAGCTTCTTACACATATCCATGAATGGAGCAGCAAAAGTAAACTTATTAACAACATGCAGAAGTCTGTCTGTATGCAGATGTCGAAAGGCCGGCAACTCTGCAAGCCACCTTCCTTAAAAATTGGGAACACAATGATTCCTCATACCACAGAAATGAGGTACTTGGGCCTAATTATCGATCAGAGGCTTAAGTGGAACCCACATGTTGACTATGTATGTGGGAAGGCCCTCAAACTGGCAAATCTCCTCAGTTACATGGCTGGTAAGAGCTGGGGGTCAACAGAGACATTCTTGTAAATATCTATAGACAGGTCATAGTGCCTACAGTCTTGTATGGTGCCCCAATCTGGGGAGCAGTAGCTTCAAAGGCTCACATCAGGAGGGCTCTTAACAAAGTGCAACGTGTATGCCTTCTTCGGATATCGGGGGCATACAAAACGGCTCCCACGGCAGCGCTCCAAGTCCTGACTGGGATACCACCTATGAGTCTTAAGGCACAGGCCAATAGGATCCTCTGGAGGCTGACTCACCTCATCATACCTATGGGGAAATGGAAAGAACTTCTAGCATACCTGGAGATAGGAAGCTTACCCAATCTGGAAATGGACCACCTGTTTCACCCCAACCTCAACACCACTATTCAGACCATCTACTCTCTACTGCATCACCCTGCTCATCTAACGGAAGTCACAATGGGTTCCCATAGAGAGGATTTCCTTTCATATAATATTGTCTACACAGACGGTTCTAAATCTAAGACTGGGGTGGGTGCTGGTCTGGCCCACTACAATACTCGTAATAATCAGTTCGTGCACAAGAATCCCACCACCTGGCAGGGTTCTGCTCCATCACTCAGGCTGAACTGTATGCCATTTACAGAGCCCTCAAGTACATTAATACGAGTACTAAGCTCAAGGGCAAAAACGTCTATATCTGCTCGGACAGTAGGACTGCTCTCCAAAGCATATCCAGTGGTAAGCTGGATTGCAACATTCAATGGATGATCACTCAGGAGCTCACCTGTAGCACCAGGCACATAAACTTCATGTGGACACGCGGGCACATTCTGGCGACACTGGTAACGAGGAGGCCTGACCGTCTCGTTAGAGAGGCCTCCTCGAGTACTACAGACATTACCTTCAAGATGGTGGCAACCAAGAAACTCATCTGGAACACCATGATCAACATATGGCAACTCAACTGGGAGGAGGAAGAGACAGGAAGGACAACTTTCAGCTTCTTCCCAGACATTGCACAGCGGCTACAGCTTCAACACCTCAGCATTAACTTCAGAACTACTCAATTGTTCACCAACCACAGGAACTTCCTGGCCTACCTAAACAGATTTGTCATTATGATCTCTAAAGATTTCCCACCTTTAACCTGATACATGATGATATCAATAAGTATTTCCATAAATTCATTTATTTTTCAGCTTTTTTTTTTGGATGGGAAAGCTTCCCTTTCTTTATTTAACTATACATCAATTGATATATCTTAAAATAGTGCTGTGATGCTTTTCTTTGAATGTGGCACTTGGATAATTAATGAATTTTTAAACATTTGGTGTCTTTGTCTACTGTTTGAATTCTTTTCCTATGTATGCTTGATCAATGTAACTTTTCATTGTTATTCATTGACTGACAAACTACTGAAACAATGTTTCTGATGATTGCATTTTCCATTTGTATAAAAATTCATGGAAATATGGTGTGCTTTTATAAACAAAATGGGAAGTTTTCAACAGCTAACATTACATAAAAAATTTGTAATTGTTGCTTTGAATGCTTAATATTTATCCTCTAATAAAATAGCAGAGAGTGTATTGCCACCAATCAATTGTGAAAAAAGAGATGTGAACATCACAGTATTGAAATAAAAGTTGGATTAAGAGGTAAGTAAATGCATACTCTATAACAAGATAGGATACTGAAGCATCTCAATCTGTGAAAATGTATAAAAGGCAAGGCCTATTATAGGGATTGCTTGATGCCAACAGTAGAGTTTCTAGTGAGTCAAATGTAGTTGGGATACATATCTATATTATAAGATGTTCACTGACATGTTACAATACTGGTCTGTGAATGCAGAATACTACAAGGGTGGTTTTTTATTCAAGCTCCGATGGTCTGTAAAACAAAGACAAGTGTAAATAACAAAATGAATTTATTACCAAAAGTTAGGTACAAACATAGTTACTTTTCGACATAATCACCGTGAAGATTGAGGAATTTGTCATATCTGTGGACGAGCTTTTCCATCCCCTTGTCATAGAATGCTGCCAGTGAATTGAGATGGCCTTAACAACATAATTTTTAAGATCGTCATTAGTTTGTTAGTCTCAAACCTCTGCCCTGCTAGTTACATTTTCAGTTCAGGAAAGAGGTGGAAGTCTTCACCACCTTTAAGCACCAATCGTATAGCCCGATTTAGTATTGAGTGACTTTCACCTCTTTCCTGAACAGGAAAAGTGGCTAGGAGGGCAGAGGTTTGAGACTAATGACGATCTTCAAAAAAGTGTTAGGGCCCATCTCAAGTCATTGGTGGCAACATTCTATGACAAGGGGATGGAAATGCTTATTCACAGATATGACAAATGCCTCAATCTACACAGTGGTTATGTCCTAAAGTAACTATGTTTATACCTAACTTTTGGTAATAAATTCATTTTGTTATTTACACTTGTCTTTTTTTTTATGGACCATCGGAGCATGAAAAGAAACAGCCTATGTACAAAAATATCTCAAGCTAATTCACCAATGAAGGAACATTTTTTGACACAAAATACTGAATCTTCCAGGATAACTGTGCCATACCATGCATTAAGATAGTGAGTAAAATATGTGTTATTTCTTTATGGTTTGTTAGCATTAGTGTTATTTATTATCTAAACTACAATTCGTGTTGACACACAAGTTGTAAGAACATTTTTATCTAAACTACAAGAGGCCAGATAAAATGCCTAAGCTGGCCAAGTAACAATCCTAATTTCAACTCTATTGAGAACTGTTGGAATATTATGGGCATGAAATTGTAGAGAAAAGATCTGAAGATAAACAGCAACTACAGGAATGTATTAGAAAAGTTTGATATAGAATACTTGAAAAAACTCATCAGCTCTCTATATGCCAGGAGTATTGCAAAGCTGTTAAGGCTCAATGTGTCCCTAAAAAATATTAGGATCCCATTCATTGAGATATAATTGTTCATGCTATGTTTTTTAGATCTACTTACGCTGTGAACCCTTTTATTTGTTTCCATGACTATGAAGGGCAAGTTCTTGTGACAGTATTTGTTAACAGTAAGTGGTGAAGCTGTGTATGAAATAACACTTACTTAAGTTCAAAGTAGAATTATATGTAATAAATTGCATTTTTTTATTTTTGTTTTGTTTATTCTTAGTTTCTTTTCTGTACTACATATATTTTTAAAAATCACAGTTACAGTTTAAATACA
This sequence comes from Centruroides vittatus, assembly GCF_030686945.1. Lineage (NCBI taxonomy): Eukaryota > Metazoa > Arthropoda > Arachnida > Scorpiones > Buthidae > Centruroides > Centruroides vittatus. Next base: position 7,868,149 of record NW_027121101.1, on the reverse strand, counting down.
TTACTTTGAACATTTGTTGAATGCTTTTTGGTTCATATCATAAAATGATGCAATTTTAATGGCTGTTACTGCATATTTCAACAATTTATATTTATTGTACTATTTAAGTTGAAAGTTTATGTTTCCAATTAAAATTCTGTGGAAATTCCTTCAATGTAAGCTGATAAGGGCTGCTAGAAAGTCTTGCCGATGTTTTGGAGTATAGCAGTTGTGAGCAAAAGGACACATTGTTTCTGGAAAGCATTTACAACCAGAGCAGATTGATGACATCTGATGAGATTCAAGCAGCCATAATTGCAGCTCTCAAAGTGATTGCAAAAAATGGCTTGACTGACTGTTTCTACCAATGGTATGGATGTTTACAGAAGTGCATAGCTGCAGAAGGGCAGTACAGTAGAGTCTCTGTAATCTGACATATATTGGACCAGTGGGTATCAGATTACAGCAGATTGTTGGAATACTGGATTTTGTATGTATGCACTGCACATACTGTACGGTAAAAAAAGAACTTGGTTTGCAGGTTACTTTATCATATTAATTATGATTGTTTTGGTGACTGATGTGCAACAGGGGTGGATCTAGATCTTCAGGGCATAGAGCTTATTGAAGTCCAATGGGGCCCCATTTTTATCTAACCTATGAACTATTTTTTACTTTTTTTTTATTTAATTCTTTCCACCCTATGGTCACTAAGAGGGCCTCTTTTTAGAAGGCCCACAATGGGGCAACTAGGTAGTAAGGGACAGGACCCAACATATCTGAAATGACCTCTCGAAAAATTTCTGGAGATTTTTCAATCCGTCCAGATTCAAATCCAGGTCCTCCAGAGCGGTAGGCTGACACCTTGACCGCTCGGCCATCCAGCCATCTGAACTATTTTTACTATACGATAAGTGCTCATTGTTAATGAAAAAGTATTAAAAATTTATGATAATAGTTCAATTTTTGTGGGCCTTTAACACTGGGGGCCCAGGGCTTAAGCCCTATTAGTCCCTATGTAGATCTGCCCCTGAATAATTAGCAACTGACAGTATACTTGTACATTGACAAGTTGTAACATGAAAATTTCGTGCGCACTGCTCTGCAGAGTGTCAGATTACTGGATGTATCAGTGTGATGGACTATAGAGACTTTAATGTACTTCAAAGGTGGTATTGTGTAACTTTTTTCCTCCAATAAATAGTTTCTTATAGTCTCTGTCTCAGAACTTATTGACTGGAGGGAGTATATCAGTAGTATTTAGTACCAGAGACTCCAGAAATTTGTAGAATGTTCAAAAGCAACTTTGCATTATGATTGATTGGTTGCATGATCTACAAAGCATGCAAAACTCTCTCGTTGGTTGATGAGATTGGAGAACACTATTGAAAGAATAAGATGAAATAATTTCTGAAATTGTAGCAATTTTTGTTGCCACAATCTTTTCAAAGGGGAGGGAAGATTCTACCTAATTTTAATCATAACTTTTTAAAACAAAACAGGCAAAAATACTTTTAGGTTATGAATAGAGTGAGCAAGGAAGTAATGTTGATAGGTCCTTTGTTCACAAAAACACACATTATACCTCAAAGTTTTGAATTTTTTTTCCACAACAAATTCTTTTATTTTTTACATTTTCACTCTCTCGGCATCTCGTAATAAATGCACATTAGATAAAATTGCCAATAACCAAAAAGAATTTGATGGGTATAAATTAAAAAAACTATTATGGTGATCTTTTTCTTAAAAAGGTTTTACTGGATAATTGGTGGTGTCACAGCACCTTTAGGCAATGAATTTCATTTTTTTATATATTTAATGTTTTTTTCAAATAATAAAAATATATATAAATCCATACAATAGTATTTTTCACAACATAACAATTAAACATAAGAACATAACTCAAAATTAAGGTAATCAAATCACATTAAAAATTTTGTAAAATAGGTGTCGTTCCACAAAGTACATACATGGTTAGTTTTTGTTCAAGTAGCAAACAAATAAGATTTTTCAATTTTGTAGTTTCTTCACCAACAACTGCTGTAAATGATCAGGCTAAATTTTGGATAAATGATTATAGATTAGAAATAAATTTGGCACTAGGTTAGGTCTATAATTATTTATCCAAAATTTAGCCCAATCATTTACGCAGTTGTTGGTGTATTTGCTTATGATATCAGGTTTCGTTTGATGTATGTTTGTAGTTTCTTGCAACACTATAAAACTCCAGATTGTAGTTTTTCTTATTGTTAGCTGACAAGTTGACACTAAGCATATGTAATTAATAATTTAGTTACTAGTAACAGTATTAAGATGATTGAAATTCTTGATGATTTGGATCTTGTAATTAGAAGCAACAATTCTGAGTGGAACAGCTAGCTTTAGTGTAATAAAATTAGATAATAATTTTTAAAAAGTGAATGAATAATTTATTTATTTATAATATACTTTTAACTCTGCTTTGTCAAAATTAGTGCTGAATGTCAGTGTATAATAATTAAAAGATTACATGTAGAATAACATGAAAAATCAAATTTGAACAATATTGAAAAGAAACACTTTAATCTACCTAGCTATTTTTAATTGAATGTACTTTTGAATGAATTACTTTGTTTTTAAGTACCAGGTTATAGATTAAAATTTTGAAATTTGAAAAGGAAAAAAAAAAGATATTTTTTAAAATACAGTAGAGACTCGTAAATCGGCACCCTAATAATCGGAATCGCCGGTAATCGGCACGATTTTCAGTCGGACTGTGTCGTGCTGAATTGAACGTTTTTGATACTAAATTTACTTCTAAAGTATAATTTTCATGTTTTTATATTCTTCAATATATTTATTTCGTTTGTACAAAATGCAGAAATAATTTTTAACGATACGATAGCCTCGATTATTATTATAAAAATTTTCGTTAGGCTTAAAATCGACGAAAAATTCAACACGAAGCGACATGCAACGGAGAAAAATTTGAACATCAGACAGGTTAATGTATTTTTTCGTACATAGACCGTAATCGGAACAAATCCCTAATCTGAACAACCCCAGTCCCCAATTGATTCCGATTTTCGGTTCACTACTGTACTGATTTATTAAATGCTTAAGATGTTTTATTTATATGTAAATGATTTTCTTGATTATAAGTTGTAAATGGTAAGGGGCTATCTGTAATTGATATGAAATCTTATGGTGGAGGAAGAGTAGTTCAGAATGTGACAAAGGGCCTCAGAGGGAATGATCCTTGCGACATCATGTTTCACATTTATCATTAATTAGTATCGTACATGCTTTTTAATGCAATAAGTCAAATTTAAAACATATTCTTTAAAAATTTATTTTCTTCACTTAAATTTATATTAAAAAAACTCTAAAACATAGTGTCCCTTATGGCCTGGGAAATGACTTTTGAATTTCTTTGGAATGCTTTGTTCAGAAATGTAATGCAGAAGGTGCTGAGGGCATGGATGCTGATGACTTAGACATGATAGGTAAAAGTATTTCCATAGCCATACATGCCTTCAACATTCCATTGTGTCAATGAAGAACATGTTATAAATCTCTGGGAATGAAATAATTTGTTAGGAAGGTGTAGTGAAAATAAAAATTTTGATTAATGTAATGCTGTTATAGTATAGAGTTTTTATTTTGATAAAAGTAAATAAATCTTTTATGTTAATATCATTACATAAGTGACATAGTATATTCATGTTACAATAATGCAAAAGCTTTGTTATATGGAGTAACTGCCATCATTTGACAACCATGTGGCATCGTTTGAGAGAGGCTTTGTCATAATATGACAATGAATGACATGGGAGGGAGGGGGGTTAAAAATGTGAAATTTTAGTGTCATCATTTATGAATGGCCCTTAACTACAGTAGAGGATTATTATTTCCACCTACAGAACCAGAATGGTGCTGGATTATCAAAAATGCTGGATTAAGCAACATTTTTGTATTTTTACAAAATTCAATAAGTTACATGCAATCTGAAGGTTACAGACATTTCTGTACATTTTATACCAGTGCTTACTGCTTTATGCTTCTAATTTATTTATGTATGCTCTTTAATCAGTTTGAAGATCATAAAGTGCATGACAAGAGAACTCATGCTAATCTTGCACTCTCTTCCAGCATTAAAACCATTATAATACATAAATTGCAAATGTTTTTGGCCATGTTTAGAAGCCAGCATCACACGTCTACAAGAGAGTTTGCATTGTATGCCAACTTTTCTGGTTTTGAAACTAGATGTATGCCAAACTTTTCTTTGGTAGAAGCCTGATTCTGGCTCCTAAACATGACCAAAAACATTTGCAGTGTATGTAGCTGATCATATATCCACAGGCATAGAGGCAAAGCATTGTAATCAGATGTACCCGGTCAGACAGACATACTAAAGGTCCATCCTGCCCAGAGGATTGGACTTGACTGTGATGTCGGTGAACTGACTGGAATCGGTGTTGAAATATACACCGATGGCTCTAAAGACGGTAGCTCAGTAGGCATCGTGTACTGCGTCTATTCAGATGGGGTACATGTGTACTCTCAGTCAGTCAGACTGAACGAGGAGGCGTCCGTGTTCCAGGCAGAACTGGTGGCCTTGGAGGAGGCGTCCCAGTGGATCCTACTACACCCGGGTCCGGAGCCAGTCACGATCTACTCTGATAGCCAGTCGTCGCTTCAGGCACTGAGCAACGAGTACCATAGAGATGAGTTGGTACAAGAGATCAGAGGTAGGGTACTGAGGGCGAGGCACGAGTGACACGTTGCTCTGAGGTGGGTCCGTGGCCACATCGGGATCCCAGGCAACGAACGTGCCGATCAACTGGCCAAGGCGCGGGCCATTTGTAATGAGGACAGTAGAACCCTTGGCCACATACATAAAAGGTACTCTACTGCAGCAATCGATGAAGTACTGGCAAGAGCTCTGGACTCTAAGTACAGTAGGTAGGTCAACCTACGCCTTCGTGCGTGAAGTTGGCCTTACCCCAGTGAGTTATTGTAGGATGACAATGCAAATACTGACCGGACACGGGAGGTTTCCCTATTTCAAGTCCAAGTTTGGACAAGGAGATGGTTGCTGCTCTTGTGGGTGTCCTTGCGGTGATGGGAGACACTATGTACTTGACTGTCCTCTAACAGAGGATTTCTGCCGAGGGGCTGGCCATGTCGACTGGACCAAGTCGCCAGAACAAGTACTTAGAACGCTAGCAGCAAGTAAAGGAAACCTAATGAAACTAAAGGAATTGATGGCACGGGTCATAGACCTTTTTGATCTCTAGACCCTGACTTAGTGGATGCACTAAATGGGTCCCTTTCTTGTAGGGAAGGAAGACCCCGCTGACCGGTTATCATATAGATAATGTTAGAGTTATAGTGAGCTAAAAAGGGACAGAGCTGTTATTAGTGCAGAACAGGCTGCATATTAAACAAAAATTATGGCAAGTTAGTGAGTTGGGGCTAAGAGGATGAATGGGAGCCCAGGAGATGTTCTTGGCGCCCCAACTAAATAAATTAAAAGAGTCGATGACTACCTTTGGGTGAGAGACCAAGGCCCATGATTAAGGCATAGTCTCTAAAACCTCGTAGTGCCTTGAGGCAGAGCAGGGAAAGGGTTACCTTATGAGGCATATATCCACATGTTTTAACTGATCTGTTCTTCTGATCAGCTAGAAGTGATTTACAAAATTTTTGATATCTTATTTTGTAAATTATTGAGATGTTTTGAATGTTAAGAGTTATTGGGCTGCAATTTGAAAAAATTGTAGACATAAATTTCCACTGTTGTCTGTTTGTCTTACCTTAATCTCGAGAATGAAGTTAGATAGATGAAATCTGAGACCAGATATGGAAACCTTAGGGGCAGGAGGCCTCAATTAACTATAAACAAACTTTAAGGGTACAACTTGCCTTGCAACCTGCACCAACTCATTCACCTGTGTACAATGTTCCATCATCTACTCATATTCACATCCCTTAGTGGGGCTCTTGAGACCACTCACTCTGGGGGCACGGGTGGCAGTTAGCTTTCTCTTGCTTTGTTTCAACTATCAATATATAGCTGCCTTTCAACTTTATATTTAATTATTATTTTCTGTCTTCTTTTTCAGTCTAAATTCAGTTAGTTTAAATTGGTCCTAGTTGCAAGTTAGATCAGGGACTCTCAGCTTAGGTTAAATTAGATTAGGGTTTGTAGGGTTTTGACATCTGGTTAGGTTCGTCCTAGGTCAGGGATGGCGAACCTATAGCATGCGTGCCCAAAGTGGCACGTATAGAGAAATCATCTGGCACGTAACGTATCATACGATTTCGATTGATCATCTGTCTTTTTCAATCATCCTTTTTTCAATAAGCTTTTTGTACATTTATTCTAATTAAAGCATATTTGTTTAATTTCTTTAAATATTGTTATTCGAAGTCTAAAACTTTGGCACACACAAACATCTTTAAAATTAAGTGTACTTACTATATGGCATGCGGGCTCAGAAAGGTTCACCATCCCTGTCCTAGGTTATGGTAGGTTAGTTTAGTTAGTGAGTAAGTTAATGTTAAAAAAAAAATTGGGGTCTTGCTTGTTTGTCTTTTGTCGGTCCGTTTGTCTTGTCTAGTTTGTCATTGTGTTCGTTTGTTTTTCGTGTTGTCTGTCTAGCTGTTAAGTAGTATTAAGATTCGTGCTCGTGTTCAGTTTTATTAGTATTAAGTAGATATAAGTCTTCCTACTAACAGCCACTTGGCACTAACTTCAACACTTAGCTATTTGTGACGGCACTCAATCATTGGTGTTCACTACACTCAGGTTTTCTTTTAGACCCTTTGGGGGACTAAACCCTTGCAGCCTAAAAAATGCCAACATCAAACATAGAGGATACTATAGCCATACGTATGCCATTCAGAGGGATCCTATTTTTCTCTACTGTCTATCTCCTCTCCATCCTTCTTCCCCTCCACTTTCCCTTACCCTCTTTTCTGCCAGCTAAACACTTTGTGTATGGCTAAAGTCTTTCTTGTATGTATGTATATACAAATTTCCAATGCAAACCAGAAGTCGCATATTTCAATTGAAAACTTTTTCCCCGAAAGCACATGACCAGCACAACTCAATCGTTAAAGAAAAAGTGGGATGTACAGGGACAAGGCACTTCTAATAATTTGAGGTGGAGAGCATATATTTTAAATTAAATAAATTAAAAATATGATTAAAATTGCAGCCCAGCATTGTTATGATGTCACAAAAAATAACTTTCTATTATTAGATTTTTTCCCTTTATCAACTTAATTCTAATTAACAATGCAAATTATGGCTAATTTACATTTTATAGATCTTATAATTAAATACCTATTAATAATATATAGTATATAGAAAAGCTAGTACTAATGAATAAAATTTTGATTTCTTTTATGAACTTTCACTCAAAGCCAGTTTTTTTACTATAGATATTATCAGACTGTTTGAAAAGAATGATTTTTTTAATGTTCTTCCTAAATATATTTTAAAACTTCTGAGGATGAACTTAAAAAACACAAAAAAAAAAAAATGTATGTATGTCAAGTAGTATCATAATTTCATGCAGACAACTCACAGCAGTGTATAATATGGTTTCTTGAATTATCAGAATATTTCCTCCTGGAATTTTCCAGAAGTTCCTGTTTATATATTTTCCAGGAATTTGGGAAATTTTTATAATTTAAGAAATAGCTTATTTTATGGTTTAATTACTTCTTTATTACTTATATTGAGAAGCTATTTATCAAAGGACAGTGTAAATGGTATATACCTGTATTTCATAATTCCAGATTGATGATATAATTTCTGAACAACTTACTATCAATGATCTCTATATAAAAAAGAGATAAAATTTTCCTAAACGAATGAAATGAATCATACCATGGATTAATAATGAATTGGATAAACAAGCAAATTTTGGTTTATATAATATTAATTTGTATGATTTTGATAAACTTGAATGTTTAATTATTGCTTTGATATAGCTATCATATAAGTATATAACATGTTAAAAGGTAATTTTTTGAAGTAATATATGTTTATGTCAATTAAGTCTTTCTATTGTATTTTATTTATAAAAAAATATAGCATTTATATTGTATTATGCTGTAAAAAATGCTATAAATATTTTCGAAATTAGTGTGTTTTCATATTAATATATTTACAGTATTTATTAATAGATAAAATCAAAAAGTTCCTATGTTCATCATGAATTAGATGCATTAGAAAGAGAACAATTGGAAATTGATAAAAATGCTGCAGAATTAGAAAAAAAATTAAGAAAAGTAATGGAATCAGGTTAATATTTTGAATAAAGTATTTATTATTTTAGTTTAATTAAAATAGATTTGTTTTTACTATAACATTTAATGTTTTAACATTTAGGAAATAGTGTATTAGAAGAAGAGTTAATGCAACAGTGGTTTACTCTGGTCAATAAAAAGAATGCTTTAATTCGTCGCCAAATGCAGTTAAATATTCTGTAAGTAAATAATTTGCAATCTATTATATAAAATTTATGAAGAAAGGGGGAAAACTGAAAATGCATTACAAATATTAATATATTATAATTATTAAAAGTTGTTATAATAATAGGTTAGTAGTGTCAAGTTAATTTAATTTTACATTACTTATTCAGTATTATGTATTTAATAATAATAATAGTAATATAAGATATTTAATAAAATTTATAAATTTTTATATATATCAAGCATGCCCATAGGATTTTTTCTTGAAACAAAATATGAGGGGAGTTCAATATTAAAAGTACAGGCCAAAATTACACTAACATTTATAATTAAAGAAAATATTTAATACATTCCACAAAAACTACATACTTTTGTTTATTTCTTGACATAATTGTTGTAAATATTGAGACATTTATCCCAGTGTGACAGTAGTTTGAACATCCCTGTCATGCTGGGATAAATGTCTCAATGTTTACAGTGATTATGTCGAGAAATAAACAAAAGTATGTAGTTTTTATGGAATGTATTAAATATTTTCTTTAATTATAAATGTTAGTGTAATTTTGACCTGTACCTTTAATATCGGATTCCCCTCGTACATATGATTTAGATTAAATAATTATCTAATTGATTCATTAAAATCATGTTCCTTAAAACAGGTTTGTTTCTACTTACATTTACATTCATTTGTCTTTACATGAGAGAATAATAAATGTGTGTAAAAAAATAAGAGAACTCCAAACTACTCTCTGAAACATGGACTGTTCCAAATAGTACTTTACAAGCCTGCTTAGAGAATTAGAGGGGTCATCTCATAGTCTACAGATTATAGTTGTAAATAAGACATGACTAGTTATTTCAATGTAATGATTATTAAAACAAATTTATTTTTATAAAAATAATACCAGTACTTTATAAAATTGTTATTCAAAAAAAGCAAAGAAGAAAAATGAAAGAATAAAGCAAACTTCATTAGGGGCAATTGTGCTCCTCTGGTCCCTGTGGTACCTTTTACATATTACATTAACTAAATGATATATAATTTACCTTGACTATCCTATTTTATAGTTAATTTTTGTTCAGATAATAATAATATATTCATTTATGTAAAAGAATGAGGGAAATTCTTAAGAATTTTCATATGATATTCTATTAATGTGTAGTGTTTTTACTACTATTGCTTTACTTTTCATCACTGCGTGCGATAAAAACGAATGAGACGAGATTGTAACAAAACTGAATTTATTGTCTTCCTCATATACATGGTACAGGTCATGACAACACGGCCAACAAAAGAATAACTAACAGTCAATGGTCTTGGTGAGTTCGAACTTGTTCCAGGAAGTGATGACTCATATCACCCGGGATTCGTTGCTTGTTTTGCAGGATGGTTAAGATGTGAAGGGTGGCATTTGACACAAATGAAAACATATGAGAATATGCTAAAATTCACACCTTCCTCTCACTTTCCAGTAATTCACTGATTAAAAACAAATGTTTTTGGCTACTTGCAGTGGTCCGTGTCAGGTTAAGCAGAATTTTATGTATAGAACATCTGAAGCAGGTTCTAAGTTTGGACTAACTCCATTTTTCTTTGACAATTGTTTTTGAATTAAAATATACTAAATTTATGCTGCGATTAATATAGTTTTAACAAATTAGATGAATAATTATGAATAAAAATATTAAAATGCCTCTAATAATATATGAGAATATGTTTTTATTGGATAAAGTGAGCAGCTGTAATATAATAGACTACATTTATTGTAATTATGAATATCGTTATCAGTCATATAAGTTATCAGAATTAGCATGTCTGAAAGCATGTGAGTTAATACTACTGATAATAATTATAATTATAATTAATAAATCTTCAAGTTATACATTTTTTAAATTGTTTGTTTGTCTTTTTAATAATAGAGTCGATAAAATCAGAATTTTTACTAACTTTAGCCCTATTTACTTACTCTGTTAATGTTATCAATCAGATATTTTATTAGTATAGATAAGTCATAAAAGTATTACAATAAGTGGATTCTACTGTACTATATGTCAACAGTACTTAGACTATATAGCCGGCAGACCAGATCCAGCATATCATATAATTTAATCTGGTCCATGAAGATATTTGAAGCAACAAACTTAAACAATTACAAAACATTAGGATAAAGTATACAATTCTCTAATATATGTAAGTTGCTCTTAGGTATTTCAAGTTAAAGAAAGGAATGCTTTTTTTCTTTGACTTTTACAATTGGTAGTGTATGGTACTACATATATCAGATGTATAAAAATGTTCTTTTTATATGCTTGAAATAAAAATTTTGTGGTCCATCTACCTTGAGTATCATTGCTTTATATATTTTTGTCATAAATATGTGAATTTCATGATAAAAGGTTTGTCTAGTGTCATAAAGAATATTTTTATGAATATATATTACTCTGCATAGTTATACATCCTCTATTATTTATTTAATTTACATATAATATTTAACTTTTTTGTTCATTCAGATTCATTGTTAAAATCTGAAAAATTATTTGAATATTTATTTGCAGATTAGTTTTTATTAAGTTATTCTTTTTATAATAAATTGAAATTTATGTTTAAAAAATTTTGAATGGTATTCTTGATAAATGCTTTTATTGAATATAATCTGTAAAACTAAAATAAATATAAATTATGAATTTGAATTTGTTCTTATTCTGATAGTCTATTAAAATTATTAATGATGATTGTGAATTAAGTTTTATCAAAATAACTAAATAAATTTTGGTTGTTTTTGCAAACTTTATAAATAAAAATAATTTTACACAATTTGCTAAATTTCTTGTTGTCAGTCTTATTTCTTCCAGTTTAAGTCCTGTATGAAAAATATATGATTTTCATTAGCATCAGATAAATGCATTTTGTTCAGTTTATAAATTAAACTACAGTAGACCCGTGAATTCTGTGTTGTACAAGTCACTTAGATTTTACAAAAACATGAGCCGTTCACAGCCCGGCACTTGTGCAGTTTAAGGGATACGGCTGTTTGAAAAGTTTTCTTCCATAAAATTAATCGATTCTAGACTAATTTGACTCGAACATTTCCAAAACACGTATAATTTTTTGGGAATAATCCATATAAACGATGCTATAAACAAAAAATTGTAGGAATACTTACCGAGTGCGCACCGTTCGAAGACGCCATTGCTTAAGCTTGTTTTTGTTACAGAATGGCTCATCGAACAGCAGACGCAGTTTCTGATAAGTTATTCTTTCTGTAAAAAATTCACTGAACTTTGGAGACATCATTAATAGAAATGTAATTTTTATGGTCGTTGAATAATAAATGTTTTTTAGTAGGTCCGCTGCTCGTTTAAACTCAACGGTTTGTGCAATGTCCACTATTGGTCCAGATTCAACCAATCCTGTCGAGACACGAGTCGTCCATGACAATCTGTCTCGTTCTTTTACCGTGTTATACGAACACAATCGCAATTTTTCCACCGTGTTATACGAATCCATCTTATATGAACCCATATTATAGGAGGGATCTACTGTATATGCAATAGATGTATAATCATCAACTTTAAAATCCTATGAAGAAATTGAATGAATTGATAAACCTCATTGAATATGATATTAATATGCAAGAACAGTTTAACTTCTGTTCAGAATTTCAATAATGGCAATGGAACTGTGTGTATTAGAATCCAAATTAATGTTTTTTTTTCTTTAGGTACTTTTCCCATTGTTTTGGCATGAAGATATGCATGCAGAATAGAAGTATTTTGACAGGTGTAGGAGCATGCCTCTGCATATGGTGGAAGCAATCAACAGACTTGGTTAGGAAATTCTGCATTACTTGGCCTATAATCTGGATCTAACACCATGCAATTATATCCCATTTGACCCTTTAAATGAAGCCTCATGAGACAAGAGCCACTACATGAAGAACTCTATGAAGTCAAAGAATTTGTCAAGCAATGGCTCCAACACAGCCAAAATATTCTATTCTGCAGATATATTATCATTGTCAGAATGATAGAAGTATCCATGTAAGGAGGGAGGAATATCTAGAGAAAAAATACATTGGAACTACATAACACAGTTTCATTGCAATTACTGAAATTCTGAACAGAAGTTGAATTTATTTTCACGTTTTTAAAGATTAAGAAAAAAGCTTAGAGATATTTAATATTAATTAATTTGATATCAATTTATCACCATTATAATCAGCCTCTTTAAAATTTATTTTTAAGAAAAAGAAAAATGTTTGTAAACAAATTATCAAACGAAAGTGAAAATTAGAACAATATTTTAAAAAGTTTTTATCTTTCTCTTTCAACATTTATCTTCATTAGATCTACTACCCATTCAGTGTATATCATCTAGATTTATAGATATAGTTTAAATTATTTTCTGTAATAGCCAAAAAGAAGAGTATTTTATTTACGAATTAAATCAAAATAAATTAACCTGTAATCAGTAAAAAAAAAAAAAATTATATATTAATGAGTTTTAACTTTAAAACTGCAAGTTATAATGAAGTTGAAGAATGTATTTCTTAGCATTTTTAGCAATATGATTGAATACATGGGAGGTTATTCTTTTTTAAACAATTTATCGGGCATATCTGCAACAATTTTGTGTTTATAATTTGTGTAAAAGAATCAATGTTGTTGTTGTAAATCTTGTCAGTCAGTTCTGATCTATGTAGACTTAAATATTCAATGGATATTTTTGACGAGTAATAATAGATGTCTTGCATATTTCTTGATAAGAAATATACCGTTTTGATAGTTTCGAGAGAGGAATGTAGTTCTTTTATGAATGTGTTCGTAAAAAAAATTTTTTTCCTGCTTATGTTTAATTTACTTGTTAGAAATTTGTTTATAGACCGTGTCGCCATCTATTGGTTGAAAATATATTTATCGTAAATTAATGAGGATTAATGTCATTTGCATCAGTTTTTTTTTTACTAAGTATCGTGAAATTTATTCAAATATTGAATTGTGTCACTGAAAAATTTTGTTATAATTACAGCCGAATATAATTGATTTAAAATATAAATTTTTAAACTGAATTTTTATATATGATTTCCTGTATTTTAATCTTAAAAATTATTATTATTGTTGTTGTTTTTAGCTCGATAAAATTCCAAAATATAATGCAGATAACAAATTTTTATAAACAGTTTGAAGATTTGATGATGATTTTTAAATAAACAAATTAAGTCATAGAAAATATTAGTGGAAATTTACTTATAAATATTAATTTTTCCTTTTCTTTATATCCATTATCGCAGCTTTCCTGCAGAATGTAAATGTGAATTATTTATTGTTTTCGCTAGTATAAAAGTATTTAATTATGTTTATGTTTAATTTTTGTATCATAAATTGATAGAAATACTCCAATCTTACCTTGAAAATTGACAAAATCCGATAGAATATTAGAGTTTTTTATATTAAAAGTGAAATAAATAAAAACAATCGCTAAATCCATGATCTTTGTTTTTTTTCTTTTTAAATATCAATCGATCGTACCATTCCGATTCTGATATGCTTTCAACATATCGTCTTCCATCCAACGTAAATTATAGTTAACTATAGACCATTCAGTGATTTTAAATAATAAAAATAGAAATACAAATTGCGATACATTTGAATGAGAGTAAAATAGAAAACTACATTACGATAAATTGCTAAAAATTCAGTATTTAATGTAGTAGGACTAATTTTAAACTTTGTAAAGAGCAAAATGTTTTAAGGTCGATACAGTTTAGATTATTGGCATAAAAATGAGAGAGCCAGAGGGCTCACACCATTCTAAATTTACAAAGGGGGTTATAGTTAACAAAAATATAAACCTTGAAGTGATATTTACCTTTATATGTAACTTATGTAGTGATATTTTGGCCTAAGCCTTGATATATATTTAAGATGCTTTGTCTTGCTGTTGAGACCAGAAATTTTTCCGTTAACAAAAATAATAATTTTAAAAAATGTTATTGATTTCATATACTAATATCGTAATTAATATATATTTAATCATAGATTAAAAAGTAATAATCTTTTTAATCAAAATTCTCAAACTTTGGCTCATATAAATTATATTAATAGACATTTTATTAAATTATTTTAAATTTAACTTACTTCCAGCTGATTTTGATGCATAGTTTTTATAAATGAATTTTTTCTAATTATTATTTGAAGATATCAGATGTTCTGTCCTTTTTTTAATCACTAATTATTTGTATATTTACCATTTTATTCCATTTAATTTTGAAATTTATAGGAAGTAATAAAAGTCAGAACGGTTAGTTGTGAGTTATATTTCATTCTGTTGTGTTCCTATATTTCTGACACATGCTTTTATAGTATGTGTGGTATCGGATTTAAATACGTTTGTTTACGACCAATATAACAATGAATTAACATTATTTTCTTTGATAATGCATATATCATTCTACAATAAATATTATATTTATAACATACAGGCTTCATTTGAAGGTAAAGCAATAAACTATTAGATTAGTTTATCAAAAATATTTCTAAAAAATAATTTAATATTTTGAAATTTTTTATTATTATTAGTTAACAAAACATTGGAATATCTGCTAGTTTTTCTATTTGATTATTTTAATGATTTTTATATTAAAAAATATCTGCTAAATGTAAAATCAAATATTTAATAAATTCTTTATTCCTTTTGCAAGCTTATATATTCATATTATCATCATCATCATCATCATCATTATTATGTTAATTAAAGTTTTACTAATATATTGGTATGCAGGTGATTGATTTTTGCAGTCAGTATTTCAAAACATTCCAACAAAAGATTTTTTAGGACTTACTAGAATATATTCTTCACACACAAAAAAAGTTAAAATTAATATAAAAATTTTAATATATTTTTTTTTAATTTGAAATGGAAATGAATAAATTTATTAGTTTCTCATTACAGTTGCATGATATAACTTTATAACATCTTTGTGTTACTTTCTAAAATGCTATTAGTAGTAATTATTTGTGCTTAGCAAAATTTTTAAATTCGTTTTTATGAAAATATTATAGTTCAATGGTAAAGACTATAAGCTGGGAACAGGTAATAGAACTTTATTTTCAGTGTTTGTTAAATTGAAGAGAATAGTTTTGCTTTCAGTGTCTTGTTAGATCTAACTGGACTCCTTAAAAATAGTTATATTTGCCGTTTATTTTGTCTCTTAACCCGTTCTATTCGTTTTTAAATCGTAGGAAACGCAAAATTGTCCCTAGTGGACAGAAGTATTAGGGGCATCATGTGTCACCATCTATTGGCACGAGGCACCACTCCTAGTCAACATTATATCTGTGTCACTGTTCCTCATAATCTTCTTTTCGTAATCCTCACTGTTCGTATCCTCCCTCTATATGTCCCCAGAGTTTTGTTATCTTTTTTCCCTGCTAATGGGCACTGCGCAGAAAGCTGGGTGTTATCAATTTTTCACTTGTGTAAACCATGACCCCTAGACGGATTAAATGCAGTGCTCGTCTTGTTGCTAGATCCGTTTGTTAGGGTTCGTTGGTGATTTCCATGTTGTTACCTCACTTGTCCATGTGTTTGGACAGAGTTCTGGCTACACCTGTGTATACAAGGGACGTTTGTTGTTACAGGGGGACACTTTTTACTTGTTTCTCAACAATCTTTCAGCTTTCTTAAAGATTTGATAGTGTTCGTTTTTCGATAAATTTCCACCGGTGACGTCACAGACAAAGGCATTTACCAGGTCACATAGTTGTCGTGCCGCTGATTCCCCCAAACTCCTTTTCTCTACGGCTGCATCTCTCTAGCTTTGTTCGTCCCGCATTCATTGTGATGTCTGACTGACTGCTGGTATGCTCGTCGGAATGCTGCACGACACCTGCACCACACACCTGTGTCAAAGGACTGTGTGGGAAAAAATGAAGCAAACTCAAAACGGTCTCCGTAAACATCGACGCGTGATATGGCAATATGGCTTCTAATTTCAATTTCTTCTGGGATTAGATTTGAGTAATCAGCAGCCTTAGCCACCTGCACCGGCTGTTAACAATAGGAAAACGGGGGACACCCAAGATGGACCACCGGGCAGGTTAAGGGAACTTGGGGGTCGGAAGTAAGTTTCTGCCTAATTGCTTCTTTTGTCGCACCTCGGATAGGCAACGCCCGCTCTGTTCCACATTGTCCAATACAAAATATCAACTTCTCTTTCATGCGAAGTGTATAAAGTCCGTATCAGCATGCAATACTGGGGAGGAGGGGAGTGAGACCCGCCAATTGAGCGCTGATCAGTCGTGAAATTGACTGGTTCGACCTCCCGCCTATCTCATCAACATCCAACAG
Organism: Centruroides vittatus; assembly: GCF_030686945.1. NCBI lineage: Eukaryota > Metazoa > Arthropoda > Arachnida > Scorpiones > Buthidae > Centruroides > Centruroides vittatus. The sequence continues at coordinate 7,851,348 of NW_027121101.1, read as the reverse complement.
ACCCACTATAGCCTTTCCGTAGAGCACCTAATCCAAGCAATACGTCGGTGTTACAATGTAAGCAGTGCAACTAACAGATTACAGTTTGTCCAAGTTATCGGTCTCCACATGCCGGAGGCCTTCTAACTTATCTAGCACGACCTGTTTGTCCTGACGCTTCCCCCAATCTTGTCAGTTGTCTAACTTATTTGTTTTCTAAATAGTGCTCAATTATCGAGTCAGATCGCTTTACAACTAACACGTGATGAATTAGTAAGACTTGGATTTGTGAAGTCGGATTAGTAGAAGTTAATTGATGCCAATTTGTTAATTTAAGCAGCCACTCCGTATCAGGTACTTGTATCCCTTGGGCTAATGTGTGTGCCAGAAAATGTATTATCGTCAATTTATCAATAAATTTCAGATTTAGGTTATTTTATTGAAATAATAGCCTATAATAGATAGTTTATAATGCAGATAATAAATAATTTATTATCTTTTAGGGAGAAGGAAGAAGATCTGGAAATGAGATTTCAGTTATTAAATTGCGAGTTACGAGCCATGCTAGAGATTGAAGGTGAGTTCTTGCATAAAGGACATTTCTATGCGGGGCAATGTTTTATTTTTGAAAAGATCCGGCTGTCGATGACAGAAGTTCCTCGGGCAACATAATGTTTTTGGTTCCCTCCAAGTTTTGTTTTTACTGCAGTTAAGGTTTCGAACCTTTTCGATAGATTTTGTTTGGATTAGACGTGTGTTCCACTGCCAGAAGCAGCAGTCCGTTAAGCCATCGTTGCCCGGAGAACAACATGTCACCAACAACAGCAGCTGTAATCTGATGGCGAAATGTTCTCACACTCTAATTACGTCTTAATGAAGGTGGATTTGGAACAACACAAACACGTGGCCCGTTGGCAGCGGAAACTTTTTGTAGTCGCAAGTTTTTCGTTTTTGAATATCTTTAATTTAATTAAGACGAATTGCAGGACATACGGATTGGAATCATTTGCACGGAATAGATAGGATCAAACAGAAGGAGAACGAAATAGCAATCATGAACCAGTGGGTGGATTAGACAAGGGACAATGCTTCGCAACACCTCGCACGCAATGCATTACTGGACCAGGCAAATGTAGTCTTTGTTCGATTGGGGGCAGGGGGGATTGATAGAAGGACTGGTTTTCAGGTATTACATCCACACAACCGGACTTAATACCCTTATAATCCGCGTATTAGTAGTCGGCAGTCATCTGATTGATAGGGAAAATGGTATTATTGTCGGTCGCACGAGACAGAGGGGAAGGAGTATTTCTGAAAGATAGTCGGGAGAACTCCTTTAATTTGTCGTTAATATTTGAAGGGACCAAGTCAGAAGTTATTTCCATTATATCCCGACCTCTTGTTCATTGGTTCTCTGTTCGGTGTTTTGAGATCCGTAGGGACTTGTCTGTCGGTAACACAAGACAAGGTAATATGGCTGCTCTATTGATTCTCTTAGTCTCTGTGGAATCGCAGGGAATTTCTCGCTCCATTTGCAGTTCCGCTAAAACGTCCCCCGAGATGTCTTGTCACAACACGATGCGCGATTGTAAGTGGACAGCCGAGTTTTTTCTTCCTTTCCTGCCTCCTCTGTCTAATGTATTGAACTATCTGTTAATCTCATAATGGATTTCGTTTACGTATATTTTGGTATCCATTTCTTTTTTTTTTTTTTTTTTCTTTTTCCTTTAAATTGAACGTTTCCTTTGCAGATTGTAAGAAGACCGAAGCGCAAAAGCATCGCGAGAAATTGTTATTGGAAGAGCTGGTGGAGATCGTCAACAAAAGAGACGAATTAGTTCAACATTTAGACACTCAGGAGAAGGCGTAAGTATTGCGACTGAACTCGGAACCAGCTTATGTAACGCTGATTGATAGAATTTTGTTTATATGTCCGAAGGGAAATCTGGTCTTGTGTTACAAAGTCAACAGTATGGCTTGGGAGGACGACTACCTCCACTCCCTCTCCATCAACCGGTCGCTAATTGTTTGCTTCTGGTTTCAACAGTCGCGCGTTCTTGTCACCACCTTATCCAACCTATTAGGAAGTTGGGAGGGCGCAGTGCGACCTTTCACCTCCGCGCAATTTGTTAAGGAAATGCACTCCGGGATACGCCTAATTGCTTCGGGTAGAAAACGAAAATCCGCTACCACGTTAGAAACCATAGCGATATTTTAATAAATTTCCTGTGATTGAATCTAACCAACAGCTGGACAATGTCACAACTAATTCCTTACGCTATAGTAACGACCAACGAGGATAATAAGGTGATTGTTAGGAGTTTTCGAACCGGCACGCGTTGTCGTGCACGTGGCCACCGTCCGATTCAATCCTGTTATTCTAATCATGCTTAACAAAGCATGCTGGACAACCGTACAACGTTTCCTATCCTCCTCCCCTTCTACTACCTTGATGCGTAGGTCTTCACTTGACTCATCAGTCTTCGTCTCGAGTAACTCACATACCAGACCTCCTACCTGACACGGTCGCCTCTATGATAGATTGGCACATAACCTCGACCTTTAATTGTCCCTTGTAATAGCTCAGATTTCTCACCTTCCGTTTCGCGAATTGAAAAAAGTTGCATCGCCTCGCTTCGGACAGGAATTTTGTTTTGGGGAGGAAAGACCGTAACAAATCATCAACCGATCGATAATAATAGCGAGCAAAAAAAGGAGCGACGATTTGGTTAGGGTATTAATTTTGTTTTATATTGGAGGAAATATTGATGGAGAAAAGTTCGTTCGTTCGTTAAAGACGAGAGTGATGAGACGACGTTAAATGTTTCCGCAGTTATAATTTCGAATGGTTTTCTCTTGGCCCGCGGTGCATTTCTTAGTAAGTCGAGGAAAACGAAGTACAAGGCGCTAGATGATTCGATGAGCGGAACCGCTTCTCCCCGAGCTAACAATTTTCGCTCGCACATCACGTGACACAGTCCCGCTGTAATTATTTGAGGATTACGAATGTGTGTTTCCGTCATATTCCAAGTCCAGCTCATTTTCTGTACGGATTAGACTGTCCCTCCGGACTTCATGCATCAGGCATCTCGTTCGATTCAACCCCCGCCGGCCGACTTAAGCCTATACCATGTCTGTCCTTAATGAACATTACAGTTAGACTGGCTGAGTGCCATCTGCCGTAGTTTGTACGGACAGGAGTTGATTTTGAACTGTTGGTACCGAACGAGCTCGCTATAACCTTATACTTGACAATGGTTTCCTCTGACGACTGTGCAATCTTAATAGCGGAAACAAAATCCCCGTACAAAGTGCTTGTGAAACTTCGCACCTGGGAAAATGGAACTGCACAGTTTCCATTCAGAAGTCCGAGTCCGGCGATTATATACACTTGGACGGTCTGGTTGGCTTCCCTTTTGTCGAGGGGATTATATTGACTTTCTGTTGGTAGTGTCTCTTATCTCGCTTTTCCATTCTACTATTTTCGTATTCATTTCCTTTTGGTCAAAAAAGGGGACGGTCCAAAACAGGTCGTCGTTTTTTGGTTTATTTTTGTGTAAGCCCGTGTCCTTTACGTGATTATTTCGTTTGTGTCTAACCAACTGATGTCTTCCACAGGCTAGAAGACGACGAAATCGTCGAGAATGCTACCAAAGGAGCAATTTTACGACAAGAAAGGAACTGTGCGATCCAGTGACCGCCCCCTTCCCCGTCCATGTTGCTCGTTTGCTGATATCCCGTCCCTTCTACAGAACTTAAAAGCCTACATAACGGAAGCATTCGAATATATATATATATACATTTAATAAATAAAAAATATATATACACACAAATATATATATATATAACAGACAAGAATACTTGTACTCTTCTATTCTCTCTATCTTTCATTCTGTGCCGTGCCATTTTTAACGTGTGTTTATACAGTGACGCCTTCTGTCCTTATTTATAGTTTCATTCAACCTCGTTGCCGATTCCCTAGTCAAGGCATTAACATTTTTTTTGAAGCCAAGAAGACTTTCTCTTACCTAATAGATCTGAATTTTCTCCACTACAAATACTAAAACAAGGCATAAACAGCACACGCGAAGGGAATTTGTTTTATTGTTTAATCCCAATCATGTTTTGCTTCATTGATATTGTATCACCAGACGTTGTCATTGCAAATTGTGCTCAAATAAAAAAAATTTTATACGTTTATTATGTGTTTCGTTGCTTCTTTTTTGTGTATAGAACGATTGCGTATGGAATCAATTACGAGAAATCTGTAAGAGAGAGTAAAATTTGCTTAACTGTTGTTTGATCTCGATTGACAAAATTAATTTTCAGGAATTTTCTCTGAAAGAAAAGTCTGTATTTATATAAGAGGCAACGCGGTTTTGTGTAACGCGGTTGTTTGTTTCTGTTCGTGATTTAAATATGAGATGACAAGTGACGATAATTGAGGATAACAGAGACCTTTCAACCACGCTGGTAGAGAACTCTGCGGGGAGAAACACGAAAAGTCCATCAGCCCCGAGGCACTATCCACCTCATCTGTAATCTCCATTCGTCTTCGTAAAATAACGCATCTTTTGTTTCTAACAATAATTATAAATCTATACGGCAACGAGAAAAACACTGCAAAACTATTCTTAAAATCGAGGGATGTTCGCGCCTCGTTCTTTTGTGTTAAGTGCTTTGTATGCGCAGTTTGTTTAAAAAGAGAAGGATTACCGAAAATTACTCTCCTCGGATATTATCGATCACAAAAAACATCGCAACTAAAAACTTGTTAAATTTTCCACCAGAACTCTCGGCATTCAGCACAAACTATTGAAAATCCCAGCCTATTGTCTAGTGTGGCTATACAGATATGAAACTTTTACTACCCCGAGGGGTAATGCGAGGTGCCGCGCGTTATTACAACCATATTTATCTTTGACGTAAGGCTTCGGGCGCAGATTAGTGTGCACAATCCACCCGTCTACACAATATTCTACGTTATTTCACGAGAAGCGAACAGGTCTGACCACAACGCCTCCCTTTCAGTCACTCGCGGTCACGTTTTCGAGTCCGGACCCTTTTGTTTTAACCGCAGCTTTACTACAACTGGACATTACCAAAACCACCCACACCCTCTATTCTATTCAATGAACCGTAAATATACATGACAAAGACTAAACACTACGTAGAACAGTGTGATTGTCGCATTTGATGTTGAAAGACACACGCTGGGCCTTTCATGGGAGAAAAGTGAATATTATATCTTACAGGTAATTTCTAAAGCACCTTTTATCATTTTTAGGGTGAAGTTCTATGTAAATTTTTATTTATTACAAATTTTAATAATGAAAAAAAAAGAGAGGAAAAAAATCCTACAACCGAGTTCGATAAAGTTAACGTTTTGTAGAGGTTAATGATCTCTCCGTTATAAAATAAATATTTTGAGATAATACCAGCTTAAATCCCGATTAAGAACTTCATTTTTCGCTGCTTGACTAATATTATTTGTTTTGCAGGTGTCAGTTTTAATTCGTTTTTGTTTGTTTTAATGTCGAGCTCCAGTTTTATAAAACGTAATAATTCGCGCCTCGTCCTCTTTTACTGCTTTCAACATACCGTACATGCGTAATTTAGCCATTTTAATATATAAACGAAGAAATAGCTTGTTCTGTGTCCTCAACTCTTTGTTTGGATGCGAAATTTTCCGTCTTATAAGTTTATAGAAAATTATTTTTGCATCGTTCTCTATATATTATCATTAAAGACGATAAATATTTCAGGTTATAGAAGTTAATCGCTGTCGGAGTGAGTGAGGACAGAATAAATTATCGATGTTACTCATTTATATATTTTTGTGTTGAGAATTAATTACATTAATGAAGTTATCTCGCCTTGTATTTTAATAAACACGTGCCAGTCGAGCATAAATACAGGTTTTACAAGATGACTAATATCTCGATTCTTGCCATTAAAATTGGGTTTTTCGCTAATTGCAAAACGACGCTTCTTGGATTCATTATAGAGAGGCGAAACTGAATTGACTAACGGCTAGTAACCGAACACCGTCAATAGTGATAATGACGTAGGCGCGCTAATACTTGTCTTACTCCACCCACCAATAAGGCCTATAAGCCGCGCGAGAATAAGGTGTAGCGTTACATCGAGGCTACAAGACGAAAATTATAGTCGCCGGGCCGCGTACAAAAAGCTGCTCTGACAATATTTTGAGCGCGCACGTGGAGTCACCGTCCCCTACTATTGTGATTCGACACCTAATTGAATTGATGGCACGTGTTCGCCACTTTTCCACATCAGCAGCTATGAATAATTAATATGGCGGAGGGTTGTCGTCCTGGCTCGGTCACGACGTCTTTGGTGCACTTTTGGCTAGGAACAGTTTGTTTCTTAGTCTCCCATTAGATATTCCCTGCCTCGATCTGACAAATTAAGCTCGATCCGATTCCCTCTCTCTCTCTATATTCTCGTTTAATCTAACGATAGTTGGTTATTATCTATTGACATTTAAAAATTTATTTGACGTCTACCTGACATTTTTCTAGCATAAAAATCACTTTTTGACACGCTGCGAAATCCTTTCGATGTTATTAGCGAGGAAACAGTCTTGTCAAAACAATTGCCGCTACTTACAGTACCAAGATTTAAATCCGCAGCTTCCAAAAACGAATAAATTTTTTTATGGATCTAATAAAGAAGTGCGAGGACCGTCTTAGACTAAATTAGAAATTCAGTTTTCGCTTTATCAAATAAGTAAGTGATGTCGGTGATGTTTACAATAATGTTTCCAAAGAATGCGAGTAATACGATCTATAGACAAGCATGCAAACAGGATTATCCGCTAATATCATTCTATCTCCATTGTATACTAACAACATTGCATTCTCCATTAAGTTTATCCAGTTTTTAAATAAAACGATTTAGCGGATAGCGATAAAGCATTAAGTAGGTTCGGATATAAGGCTATTTCTCAAGCTGTTTAAAAAATGCGTTTATGAAGATCTCATCCTTCTTTGTACCGGTACAAACAATAAAGGAACTGCGAATTTCGCCATCTTGATTGTACGTAAATCGATTAGAATCGTTTTTAATAATAGGAATATTTACTCTTTCTGTTATATTTAGTTATTCTCAATGAGCTTTTAGAGTGGAAATGTGTAAATTATTTATTTTGTAATAAAATTAGAGGGTTGAACTGTGATTTAAGCGAGAGCGGCCCCCTATAACAGATGTCCCTTTTGGGGTGGAAGAAAGCTGGATGGGCTGGCGAAAGGGCTATATTCATTCCCCTATTGAAAAACTCTTCATTGTCCGGCATTGACACCCATCTTGTAACAGGGTAGGCTCGATGATGCGATATAACGGTGGTTGAATTATGAACAATGAACTGTAAACAGATGGAAGCTTTTGGCTCGAGACGATCCCCTTAAGATTTTTCTCATTTATATTGTATTGACGGTTCTATTAACACGTAATTAATCATTTTTATTTGCCAGTTTCGATTTCTTACGGAAAATCGAATTGTAATATTAAATATTTACTTATCTTGCCAGAAATAGAAGCGCATTTTGTAAGACGATAACAAAATAATCGATTGTTTTGAAATATTGTTTAATTCTGTTTCGCGTATTTGGAAAATTAATCAGTTTAAAGTTAAACTCGGCTACTCGAAAATTGTCGTACTCCCTCGGGTGCATCCTTTAGTCTCGATAGGTATGCGGCATATTAATTAAAAGATAACTTAGTAAAGATATCGGGTGGTTGATGAAGCGTGCTCCATAATCACGAGTGTGCTTAAAACCGAGAGTTCCTCCGCTCGTAACCATCTGTCAGTTTTTTTACATGCGTTATTTTAATATTTTCCACGGTGGAGAATTACGTCAAAATTTTTAAAACAAGTTTTTTCGCGTCTTATTTTAGCTTTGGACAGACTCAAAATATTGTTTTAAATAAAACAAGGCCGTTTGTTCAGTGTCTGTTTAGAAGATGGATGGAGGAGGACCCGGTGTCACTGACCGATGTTAAAATAGATAGGCCCTGTACCGCTTTCGGTGTGGTCCCCGTTCGCTCTATAAGAAAATAGAAAGAGGAAAAGGGGGAAAAAAAGCTGTTGTTTTTCTAGTGACTTCAGTTCAATGAGAGAAGCTCCTCGTTTCCACCAGCGAGAATCATTTTAGAAAAGTTGATGTCTTATTTGGTCTTTTTTTCAATTATTTTATCTCTCTTTGGATTCTTCTTTTTTTCTTCCAACCTATTAAATCAAAATTAGTTTTTGTTTCGTGTTTATTACCGACACCGAATTAAATTATAAAAATCATTATCCCGATTAGCCAAAATCGTTTTTAAAAGTAGTTTATCTCTCGAATTTTCTCATCCCGTTTATAAAAAACAAGCGAATGTTAATAAGACGTTTTAATCTTATTAATTAATAACAAAAATATTTAAATATTAATTACAGAATGTGAGTTTTAAACGCAAATATTTGATTCGCTTTTTTATCAAATTTTATAGACCTAATTTATGAAACATACAAATTATTTTACGTCAAAATGAAAGAGGAAGATAAAAAAATGCAATGCATTTTTTAAAGGCAGGTGTAACTGGGTTTTTTTTTTATTTAAGTAAGAAAAGATAAGAATTAGCTAAATGTATTTTACACGATGGTAATCCTCTAAAACTAAATTTTATTTGAAGAAAAAAAATAGTAAAAACAGGTCGAATGCATAAAGCTTTATAACTTGTTTGGGTCTCACGGAAAAGCCGCATCGGTATGTAGTCAGGGAAGAAGAAAAAATATGAGCAGCTACCGCTTTGTGGGTTCAAAATTTATTCGTAAAAATTAAAGTTTAATACATTTTTTAAATCCTTAGGTCACCCCATCGCAATGCCCATCGATAGTGCCAGTTAAAGAATAGACAGACCGACCGAATAAAAATCTTAAATTACAACACCTTGAAAGAGCGTTGTGCTCCACCCAAAAAAAAAACTGAGTGAATGATGTGTTTCTATCTAAATACATTACATTTGCGGACTGAACGACTATAAACTTTCTAGTATTATATACGGTTAAAGCAGGTAGCTTGTCAGAAGAATCAGCAGGACGCGTCTAGTCCTGTGTGGTCCTTAAAAGCCACGCAGAAATGGAGACCAGATGTGCTGGATGCATAGCTCGACTATGAATATAATTCTAATGTAAATGATGGTCGAAATAAAACAGTAAGATTCGGTGTCGACAAGGGGTAGACCGCGATATGGCCAACCACACACTGAGTGTCCACATTCCTATTGTTTTACTCCTGGCTTGACCCCTCACCCATCTGTCCTAGTTCGCGCCATCTGCTTCGTCTGTGGGGATTATTATAGACTTGTTCTTTGTATTTAACCATATTTATTGATTTAGCTTTTTCTCATTATCTACTGGCAGCAGCTTGCGCCTGTTATTACATTAAATATACTGTCTCTTCGCCACTAATACTTTGCAAATGCATTCGTTTGTCGCTCCTAACCCGCGTAGTCTATGAATCATAAGCATTATAAACATCGCACGATGCGGACCTGTTATCGTCATTAATAGAAAAAGTTAACTCGATACGAACCTGTCAAACGTTGTACAATTAATAGCTTAAGCTCGTTATCCGGTTTATAGCAATAATAGCCCGAGGAAAGATGATAAACTCATTTAAACTAATTTTAAGATAGTGAATATAAAAAGTTTTCCGGGCAAATGGACTCTAACGCTGAGCGCTTCGCATCTATGGGCAATTTTTTATTTTGCAGTTATGGTTGTAATATTTATCATAATTATATTATATGAATGAAAGTATTAATCAAAAGCATCATTAGTTATCTATACATAGAAGAGGAGACAATAGAATTTCCTCGGGATTTCTCGATAGATACGGCTTAATGATTTGCGGTGATGGTTCGATTCCCCCTAATTTGTATCAATCTACCTACTAATAAAAGTGCCGCCTTGTTTTTATACAATTTAGTATAGTTAATTACATTGGTCGCTTAATCTAGCCATAAACGATTCCGACGGAAGAAAGACAAGTTTTTTTATATTGCCGAGTAAAGATATAGAATGGTGGAATGTAAATATGCTCATCTAGGAGCTATCTGAAGCGTGCAGACACCAATGAGAGCGTATTCGAGTCAGCGACGTGTAGGACCTAGTTGTGGCTGCCAGAGATACTGTTTATGAAGCAGATAGGTAAAGTTTATTGTACACACAGACACCAACAGTATCTCACCACTCGGTTGGTGGTAGCGTGTTGTCAAATATATAGATAGTCCGGGACGGCGAAGAGGCGAAACATGGCCTGGCATTTGCCAACGATCGAACAATAAATTTGTCTGCCCATATCTAGTTACTGCTTATTCCTATGTTGTGTGTCATTCGAAAACGATTTTTTATTTAATTATCGACTTTTCAAAATTATGAAGTTTCTCCGCAGGGGCGCTAGAACCAGTTTAGGCGCTGGCGACAAACGGTAACGCCGTCTCTATAGAAATATTTGACAAAAGTAGAAGATCCAGTTCGTTAATGTTTGAGTGTAAAGAAAAAATTAATTGACGGTATTTTTAGTGCGTTAAGATTAAAAATGTAGTCGGAAGAAGAAAAAATGAAAGAATAAACAAAGCTTATGTGGTAATCGCCATATAATGTTTCTATACCGCTATTTAGGCCCACACTAATGCCTACCAATTTAGTAGAGGTGTGCCGCGGAAAAAATTGCATTCTCTGTATGTATTTTGTCTTTATTTTCTCTAGAGATTACAGGCCTAAGGATTAAAAAAAAAGCCGAAGGTAATAAGGCCTGCATAGAATGAAGGAAAGGATTATTTTACACGGCAACCAGGAAGATGTCAGAAATGAGGAAGAAAAATAATTAACCCACATCGAGATAATAGAGAATAGGTTTTTGTGTTTTTCCGGTGGTTATTCGTGAAATATAGAAAATATTTCGAAAAAGTAGTCAAAGATCCCTGTAGACGCCTAAGAAGATTCGATAAAAAATAAAGTCTCTGGGAAAAAAGCCAGTATAGTAATCATTTACCGTGTAAAAACATGGCCAGCTATCGATAAATTTTAAACAGAAAAAAACGCCTGCTTAACAAGATAAAGAAAAAATTCTTACATTTTTCCAAAAGAAAAGAAATCTTCTAAACAATACAATTTGCCGCGTATCTTGCAACCAATTTGCAGTTTTTCTTCTTTAATTTTTACTTTGAAAAAATATAAAATACTCCCTGCGATCTGCTATTACCTCTGAGAATATTAAGTAAAAATTAAAGGAATCGACTCCCAGAACGGCAAAGATCTCTCAATGCTGGATTTTTTCCTATATTCTTTTTGCCACGAATTTCTTAACGATCCAAATTTAGAAACAAATTATCGATTCATATAGACGGACAGATGCACAGACGAACGAAACTTTGGCGCACACGCGTTTCCGGTCTTGTAAAAATTGATATGGCCGCGATAGTCAAAATAAAGCGATTAAAGTGGTTGCAGTCTCTACATGGTCAAACATTTCTAACGATATTTCTGTGGAGCCCGTAGATAATCCTTTGCAAGACTGTTGTTTGCCAAGATATGACTGGGTCGCGTTTTGATGCAGCAAATCGCTTGATTAACAGTAATGCGCTTAAAGGACTGAAAGAACATTAAAAGATTTCGACTTTATGGCATCGACTGGCTCTGTTTAGACATGTCATCGCTTCCAGACACGACGGAAGGACTTTGCCGCTTCCACCGAAATGTACAGGTGAGATAGTCAGGTGGCTTCATTAACTTAGTTTTGTTGTCGTTTATGGGTACGACCCTTTGATAAATGACTTTAACCCTAACAAGGCCTGCGGTTTTACAATTCCAGTAGCAACGACAACACTTTACGACATCACCAGGGGTGGAGTGGTTTGTTCCTTCTTACAGTAAGTCGTAAACGTCTCGTCTTGTTTTCGCGGCTCTCTTGTCGTAATGAACACCAAGGTTGGAAATCTCACACAAACTCGACCAGTTGATTTATTGATTCTAATCAGATACCATCCTAAGATACGAGCAAGGCAGTTCTTTCCTTTCTTTCTTTCTTTTACGTTTCCACCCACCTGACCACAACTACGCCATCACGTTGGAGATCGTTATCGCGGAATGGCGGAGATTTAGCCGTTGGCTACTCACAAATCATCTTCTTCATCTACTAAATCATCGTCCATTCTGGCAGCTTCCTTTGCCGAGGAGCCTCGTATTTTCTTTTAATGTAATTCCGACAATTTGTACATCCTTAGAGAAAGTGTTTTTTGAAGCTATTACTCCGTTGATAGACTAATCACTAATCCTCGTTCTTTGGCCGGTTTTAAATATTTTAGACCACGGCCCGTGCCCTGCTCGTACGAAAATCCGGGATCTCAATTTGTAATTTTGGTGCACGCTGCTGCCAGGACGTACTCGTTGTTTATACCCTTAAATTATCGTATAAATTCTTTAAACGTCAGACTCCGCCATAACTTATGGACCGTTGGGATCTATTTATTCTTTTAATGGTGCAAAACAGACCTAAATCGAATTGAGAAAGTTTGTGGGCTCGATTATCTGGACCCTCTTTCAATACAGAGGATTTTAGTGTAAAGAATTGTTCGCCGACTTTTAATAAGGTTTTTTTTATAAAGTAATATATTATGAAATTTTTACAAATAATCAAAAGAAAGGATTATAAGATAATTTAATTCGAAAGGAAAAAATTGAAGTTTGGTGTGCCAGCATGTGCGAGAACTGCTGACAAATGCGATTCTAACGATTACCGTTGGACACTAGTGAGGTACTTGAGGGGGTTCCGGCAACCATGTAGGGTTTCCCGATGGGACACCGCATACACTCGTAACAAGAGCCGATGTAACTCTATACTCGGCCAGTTCAACTTTCAATGTTACTGTTTAGACCGTCAATGGCAAAAAAAAGGAAGAAAAAAATAAGAAAGTAAAGGTGAAGAAAGAAAGTGAAGAAATCGAATGCTGTCACGCAACAAGATATGCTCTAGGATATACTTTATGGAAAGTTATTTTTAAGGCAATTCGCTTTCTTTGTCAAAGCACCTCCCTATCTATAATGGTTTAGAGTCAGATAGTGGTTGAATTATACCATTCTTATCAGCCAGAATCGGATTAACATTTTGAAACAACACCAATTTTCTGGCTTACTACCAAAGGCCCAATAGACTAACAATAAAGTATGTTTGCGCAACAAGAAAGAATACGAAACTGTAATGCCGGATTATCCGTGCCTCGGGCGCTTTCTTTTGTTTTTTTTCCTATCCGCAATCGCGTAAATCGCGAACACGCGCGCGGATAAACTAAACCTGGCTACGCTAAAACATTATCCGTGTCAATCACGTGACGACAAAAATTAAGGTTTTTCGTCGAAAGATTTCTTTGCGAGTTAATTAAAGTCTAATTGTCGCTTGCCAGATCAACGTTGCAGAATAAATACCAAAGAATCTGCTGACTAAATTAAGAATAAAGAACATATTCTGTATGTCACCGTTCTGCAGTGTTAGTGACGTCCCTTTGGGCTATACAGAGATCCGAAAGTCTGATAGAGGGGCCACTGTCAGTCTCTCCATGTCGGTATCTGTAATGTATGACATACCGCAGTCAAAAGACACGGATGAATAATTAATTGGCCATCCAACTAACATTCTAGTGGTTGACGCGCTCGACCTTCTCTGAACTCTGGTGATCTCGTGTCCGTTTCAGTCTCCGTCGATGCCTGTGGCCTCTTTTCTTCTCCTACTTCTTTTTTCTCGTCTTCCGCTCGACAATCTGGAATATATAAATAACGAGAACAATTAAATATTCGTAACGCATAACGATAAAAATGGAAGGAACCTTATCTCCAACGAAAACCTCCCCTAAATAAAGGACCTCGTTGACTTCTATAATCGGTCGAAAGCTGTCCACTGCACTTTTCCGAGCTTGTGTCGTCGATGGCCGAGTCACCCTGGTTCCGACGACAATGCGCCAGGCACTCAAAACTCGCCCAATCTGCCTTATTTTCTACCGCGGTCCAGCTTATGTGCTTCCTTAAAAGCATTGTTTACTCGCTTGGCTCGGCATTACATGTCAATCACGGCATACCCGTCTGCTGTCAGAAGATATTTTGTCAGTCCGGTGTGGATACAGATGTCATAGACAACGTATCTATGTCTGAACTGTGATGCTAGAGGATTAGCATAAGCTACAATATAAATTACCTACTGGGTATGTTTATTCTGTTTCCTTGCAGTGGAAGCAGAGTTTGGTAGTGCCTGCGGGCAGTTCAGTAGCTCTTTAAGTCGCAGTCTCGGTATCGAAGCTTTGTGGTAAACTCCAACTTCGCGCCGGACCCTATTCACGAGTTTCAAAGAGGTTAGATTTCTTGGACCAAAATGTAAACACTGGTAGCCATTTTCATGGTAATTTCTAAGGGTAGGTAATAGTGCGTGGACAATGGTGCGGTTGTATAAAAGAGGGAATAGGAAACGGGAGAGAAGTGCCCGATTACAGGGCGGCGACAGGACACATCTGGTCAATCATTGGAGAATATGTTGTCATTTTTCTTGTCACTTTTCATCATTCTTACCATATGAAATTTGCCTACTTTTCCATTGACAACGCGTTTTTTTTTGTTTTTTTTATTGTGATGATATACGAACTAACTTGTCCCGTACGGCTTGTAATATAGACCGAAGGTGGCGAATTTCTCGAGCATGTCCAAGATTTAGAGGCCTAAAACTGCATTATAAGAGTGGAGGTAATCTGCATTAATTAGAATAAACTATTGAAAGGAATAATAAAGTATCTGTCTGATATATTCACTTCATTTTTCGCTTTAAGTTATATTGCAAGAATATAATCGAAGATAAAATAAAATGAAATCAAATTACGTAACTTCGGGTGTCTTCATACTTTTAGAATTTCTCATTATCGGAGCATTGCGATATCAGAATGCTGCAATTATTATTTACATTAATGGGTATTGCGTGTGGTGAAAATTCTTTCCGTGTTATAGGTCACTTTGGGCACGCGTGCCATAGGTCGACCACCATTTCCGCAGCGGTTAGAAAACAGATATAACGTATAAAGAATTGGATTTGGAAAGGTTGGTTATCCTGGATATTTGACGTAATAGTTTTATCGTAGGAGATCTAATATAGAATAATTTAGGTATTTGGAATGCAGAAATTTATATATAATATATGAGACTGATATTGGATGTGATGGGGAAGAGAAATCCATTAAGTTTATTTCGGAATTACAAAGATAGCAATTTCTAAACACGACGTCAAACTATTAATCAAGTAAACGAGGAAAACACGGTATGTAGCAGCAGCGTAGCAATGGCGTTTCCATAGTCAGACCACCCCAAATCGATAGAGGGTGTGTTGCTATGCCGTGATTGGACGCAAGGTGAGATAAGTTGGCAGTGATACATAATTATGTATACAACGCTAGCTGATGGATTCACAGACACACACGTGTATATCAATCAAACACATATTAACCTACAAAGTTAAGTCATAAACCAAACAACGTTTGTCTAACTATATCGACCGTGAACGAGACGAGTGGTGAGTTATTGTAATTCTTTTCTATCCAAACACATGGTTAGCTTTAACTACTTGGCCTCTAGTCGAAACTGGAAGTAAGTTAAGCCTCTTATAAACCACACGATAGTTAACCGTGACAATACACGATATATCTCGAAAGACGACGAAACAAACAGCGGTTAGTAAGTACGTCACGACCTACTCACTCACTAAATAACTTTAAAACTCTCGTTAAACTAGTAATACTTCTTAACTAGTCGAGCGGTTGTATTATCATTAAGGCACAGTAAAATTTTATAACTTAGGTAGCGGGGATTAATGCGTTAACAGTTAGGAGTTTTTACGATGTGTCAGAAATGCTTAAAAATCGGCGCGTTTGTTTTCCGGCCCGGCTAACCGACTCCATTAACGTACCAAAATGACCGAGAACATTGCTGACTTTATTTGTGTAATAGATGCACCGGCAGCTCTCCTAGAAATTAACTGTTGACACTGTGGGTAGCACAATAATACATAAAATTTTAATCCGCCATGACGCACGGCCAGCAGTTTTTGCCCATCTACCCGCTGCAGATTTATGGTTTTAAAACGTCAAATATGCCGAGAAAAATCATTTTCCCAGCGTTAAATTACGGCCAAAACAAATCGAGAGTGCAGAACGGCCTTTACGTGCCACTAAATTTATATACGTATATTCTAGTAGCGGAGGTGGAAGGAGGAAAAAATGATAACCAGAGAGTGTGCTCGTTACAACGGGGTTCAGACACCTGACAAGTTTAGGGGACACCTGGGGTGGCGGCCCCCCTTCCCCTTACCACCTCGCTCGACGACATTGCTGGGCTTTAAGGGGGACGAGGCCGATCACGTTCCCTAAACATCCTCACTCTACAGTCCCACTTGTTTGCTGAAGTGGTAAATGTCCTCGCCGTTGACCCGATGGAAAGAAGGCAATGCGCCTTCCCCTCGTCTCTACAAAGCTTCTTCCCCTGGCAAATTCCAGATTGTCAGGAACTGATAGCGTCATCTACTTCTATGCCCCGCTCGCATTATCTGATGTTCGGATTCTTGATGAGCCAGTCGGTAGATCACTCGGCAGATCACTTCTGCGCCTCGCTCTCCTCGTCCTTTCCTAATTCCATATACTTCATCTCATTAATTTACTAGAAAGCTCCCGGAGAAGGGTGACCGTCCTCACCCTTATCACTCTACTCATAACTACCGTTTGCTATTTTATTAACTCGTTTTTCAGCAAAGAAAAAAAATCCTTTAATTATCCACTTAATTTTTCAAGCGTTAAACGATTCTACTTATGAAAATTTCCATCTCGGAATTTTCATTTTTAATTTTAAACCGTCTCTATTTCTTTTACCGGCTGTTTCTGTGGATACGAATTGTGGACAATAGATTTGTTAGAATTCTCGGCATCCAATTTATCCAGTTTACATGAACAAATAAGCTAGAGCTGCGAATCCAATATTTCAAGATAATTCTGCTTATAAACACGGTAAATAATACTCCTGTAATTGAGAATTCTTTGAAATTAAATATAGAATTAGTCTAAAATTCTAATTTAATCTTGTCTGAACCTAGTTGTCTTCCGCTATTCGCTTCGTATAATTTTTTTCCTGCACTTACTGAAATTTATAATGATAAACTTTAGAACTGTCATCTACAGATGATTTTACGAAGTTAGTTTGCAATTTTTAATATGGAAGTCTTCTTATTATATCTCGTTTCTAAGCAAAAAAACAAGGAGATAAAGCTAACAACTTTTGGAGTGATGAATTCCGCAGATCGTTCGCAATTAGGCCATTTTTTTCTTTAAATCCCGAATGGTTAGATGCGCGAGATGTAATCTGGAAACATATAATGACAATAAGGCAGGTGATATCATCATCCATCTGTACGCGTATGATGTGAAGTATCATTCTGGACCGGT
This sequence comes from Centruroides vittatus, assembly GCF_030686945.1. Classification (NCBI taxonomy): domain Eukaryota; kingdom Metazoa; phylum Arthropoda; class Arachnida; order Scorpiones; family Buthidae; genus Centruroides; species Centruroides vittatus. Next base: position 7,833,843 of record NW_027121101.1, on the reverse strand, counting down.
ATAATGTCCGTTGTTTTGTACAGTAGAGCAAAGTGCATTTTCGAATAAGACGAAACACAAAAGAAGGCGTTCATTTTTGAAACATATCCCAAACCTGGAGGAGGAGGCATGTCTATATACTTGTATATTGGGCGTGTATTACTTACGGTCGAACAGATTTCACCCCACGATTCGAGTAAGTGACTCAATTCAGCCGATATGAAAAGCAATTTGACGCTTCACTTAAGTTATATATCTACTCGGTATATAAAGGTCTACCACTCGACTACTATCGAAAAATACCGACCGTAAAATAAGAGTTGTCAGACCTAACTTGACAACAATAATACTTTGTAGGGTATGACTGATGGTACTATGCTCCGACATGGTATCACTATGCCAAATAGTAATGTAGCATTATGAAGCGGCATTGTGAAGCTCTTTTTGACTTCTTTTCCTTTCTACCTCCACTTACAAAATTATGTTTTAAAAGCCGACAGGCTACAGACCTATAAACATACAAGCTAAACGTTTTTTATCGATTTTACTCCGGTAATTAGTACTTGAGGGTGCTCTCGGTGTATTCAAATTACGTATAATTCTACGTTTTCTATTGTTTTACGGGAATGGAGACGACTCGTGCAAAAGCCGAATTGATAAATTAATCTTAATTGAACGCTGCTATTAGGAATTAGTAAAATCGAACAGTTCGGTTATTAAGGTTTAAGTACTAACCGACAGGACGTGATATATGTTTACTAATGAAAATTTCCAGTTAGTTCCTCTCCAATTAATTAAAATAAAATTTTATCTACGAGAATTTTGTCATGCCGTTTATTACAATTATCGCCAGTTTTGTAAACAATTGTAAACAGGATTACGTAGCCTATAATAATGTAATTCTTAGCAAATGTCGATTTTTGTTTATTATTATTTTTTCTTTTTGACGTCACATAACAGCAGGCTTTCCGCCGGTGTCTAAGCGACTCCAAGATGGAGTCGGGAGGATACAATCACCGAAATGATCTCTGCAGTTATTAAGCAGTTCATTTACTCTTTGATTAAAAAGATGCAGGAACTCATCAAAATTATCCAGATAATCCCAAATCATCTTTTCAGTTTCAATCAAGACATTCGTAAATCTTCCAGATTAAAAGTGGGGTAACAGCGAAATATATTAATTTGAAAAAGTTTTAAAAAGAAAACCAATTAAAAATTTCATTCGGAATCGATTTTTTCAACAGTTATTAATTTAGAATGAAAACGATAGGAGCCGAAGGACGATTGCGGAGGACGGAAGCTGCAAATGCGGCGCATAAACAGACAGGACCGCCTTTAATTTTGATACATTCGTTTCTCGAATCAGTATCTGGGAAAAAGACAATCTGCTTCATTTACAAGTGAGTAGTCAGATCGATTTTCTAATGTCAACAATGTCGGATCCTAGTGTTTACTGTGGGATGATGTTGTTTGCCAGACTTTCGCTCGGTGTCAGTCGTGCTTGCTTTAAATTAGCTAATGTCAGGTTGTGCTCGCTCTACTCCGCTCCCAACTGACTTTTTGGCATAATTGTCCCAACGTTTTCCAATCCCCCAAAAATACATCCGAAACGACAATCGTTAGCGTCTATCTAAATTGTTTATGTTTCGCTTTTTCCACTTACTAATTTACATGGTGTAAAGCTGCAAATTAGGCCCTATAATTTGTTATTAAACGCAGCGTAATGCGCCATTATGGCACGGAGAAGCGGAAGCTGCTTAAAGCGCGTGTTAAATGTTTGTAACAATAAAAATTGAATGGAAAAGACTACAGTTTGAGAGGTGGAAGGAGAAATTTTTCTATTAAATCTTTAAATTGATTCGAGAAAGTTTTAAAATCGGAGCCTGGTATTCCCAAAGTGATATCTGTATAGACTATCTGAAAGGAAAAACTACCCTAAAATCAGTTTGGGCAGTTGTAAGCTAGAAGATAGCCAGTCTCACATATATTTTCCCTTCCCCCGGTTCGCAGCCGGGGGAAGAGAAGTAGGCTGGACTGCCGAGATAAAGGACAGCGTATTATGCCAGCGTGCGAGCTCCGTTGATAACCAAACAGAGAGCCGTCTGCACCGTGATATGTTAGCCAGCACTACTCTGGCAGTAACAATATCCTATAGCCTACTTCTAATTGATGATACCGTGCAGTCGGAAGGGGAAGAGAAGAACACCATTCGGCAAATGGAACCGGGCCAATTATAACCCGGGTTAGTAGTACGTCGGCTTTATATAGGCTGCGGGAATTAAAGAAGGGGAAAAAGTTATTATGATTATTACCGGAGCCATTCTTTGGTTTTAAAGAATCGCTGACAGACGGCCAAACAGAGACGTACGTTATGTGCAAATAGCATCGGTATAGGTAACGCCTATATCGCAATCTCCACCCCTCGGCTCGTGCCTAGGTGAACTCATTGTCGATGTCCCACATCTCGAACCAATAGGATGCTGGCAACTCGGCATCCTCGTTATCTTGGTTACCAAGGAAACCGTCTCCAGTCGGGAGGAGGAGCAAATATCGTTACAACAAGGAATTCTGGGTATAAGAAAATGGATGACGCTTTCGACTGTGCCTACCATGGGGTGGATCTTATCTCTTAAAGGGTTTTTCAAAGAAAATTGCAATACCACAAACGTTTTTATGGGATTTTAGTCTTATCTTTCCTCAAGTGGGTGTTGTAACGATTGGTTTTTAAGAAGAAAACATGCCTCACTGTCAGGGATTTTAGTAAGAACACTGTGGCTACCGCACCGTACGAAAAAAACGATTTCTAATGAGCTTGGCTAAGCTAGCGATCGTTAAATCAGATTTATTTGATCATTACTCGTATAAGAGGACAAACAGTACACAGATGATCATCTGTTTGCTTCTGTTATCCTCGGTTCGACCGGGTTATTTGTCTGCCGGATTATACTATAGTGTTTATTCACCTTCACTCCCCCTTCATTTAAGATTCCTTAACACTTTTCCTAGTTTTATTTAGAAGCGTTTGGAAGAACACCAAAAAGAGAAAGTCGTCATTGAAAGGATCATTGATCCACGTCGACCCGACTGATGAAAGCATCGGAACTCGGGCGCATTTGACGGTGGATGCTTCGTTTCAATGGATACCCCACCGTTTCCCATTGATAGCAAACTAGTACACGCAGTAATTGCACTGATGCCATCTGGACACTGTGTGCCGTTTCCGGATTAAAATGTATCCTCCAACCGCCACTCTTTCTTCTTCTGTTTTTAGAAGCGACTGGTCGGAACCAGTTTCGGCTCCATTGTAGCCATTGTTAAGACGGGTCTACACCGCTTAAATTTGCAAATATTCTCTCTTCGGTCTCTTAGTCTTCAAAAACCATTCAGACATTCGACTTGCAACAACTAAACACTCACAAATTTAGCCACTTTCTTATCTCCTTATACCTGAACTAGCAAAGCAAGACGGCTGCAACAAAGCAAAGGAAGAATGAAGTCTAAATTAGATCTAGTCGCTCTTCAATCACGACTTAAGCAAAATTGTAGGCCTAAATAAATTAATTTTGCGTGAATAAATTTATTAAAAATCTCATTTTTTTCAGAATGAAAAAATGATCTAATTAGCTAAGTTCTTTTTTTACAAGGGGAATACAATTAAGTTGAGATCGCGTCGATTAAACAAGAAGATACGGGAGGAAACACTGTACAGTACTTATCGTCTTCTTCTTTAATCGGAAATATGAAACGATAGGATAGCTTTCCTTTAAAAAAACATAAAAAAGGCAATTTTTCCCTTTTTTATGTATAAAATTCAAATATTCTCTACCGTAAAGAATAAATTTCATCTCGTCTTCGAGAGTTTTGTATCTTGGCTATTTATTTAAATATTGTTCAGAAACGTGAAAGTTAACGTTTTAAGCATTGCAACGGAATGTAAGGACCTCGACGACGAGCATTAAAAGGCACGGAACGGGCACTTAAAACGGGAAATATATATATATAGGACTTTTGTAAAATAGTGCAAGTTATCACGAGTGGAGAAAGGCGAGAATGAAAAAGAGTGGCGACGATGTGTGCTCGGAATCATTATAAATCACACAAAAGCACTTAATATATTTTATGTAAATAGTCTCGCCCCCATCTGTCGTGTTCACACAGATTCGAGTGTCGCCGAGAGTTTCCCAGAGCGGGATTCAGTCAATCGTGCTTTGCTGCGTGGTCTTCCACAGAATCTTCCTTCGTTTCCAGTAGGATAGGCTTTCTAGCATTACTTACAGACTTTAAGGTAAAAGAGACTTTACAGAATTATTCATCCCGCATATATTTGCTTTTTTTATTTAATTCGATACTTAAAATTTTTATATGTTTTTATAAAGCTTATAATTAAGCCAAGGGAATTTTTCCAGTAAATTAATTAATATGATTGTTAAAGTATCGATTCATGCCATTAATAACTTGTTAAGAACTGTAAAAACGAATAATTTGTTGAAGAAACCTTTCTGGCTTGACCCTTAAAGCCTCGATCATATAAAAATGATTCTTTTTTAAACCTAATTTTAATAAATGAGTGGATAACTTTCGGTCACTTGCCCTTTTTCAGAGTAATTAGCGAGCTTTTACTCTAGTCAAATCGGTTTATTTCTTATTTTTCTAAATAATTATATTATGACTCGATTTTAGTCATTTTTATGTTTGTGTTCATGGCATAAAAATTCATAATTTCACTTTAAGGCGATTGTTTCTAGCAAAAGACTCTTTTGTAGTCTTGTGAATTTGTTTATATTATCCAAGCTATCAAAGCTTTAATTCGTGTTATATTCCACTTTAAAATGCAGAATAAGTTAATAATGAAGTTAAAGTAATTTTTTTTAAAGTTTTTAACTTTATAAATTTGCTGTATAAACAGTAAAAGAATAAACGATCTTACCTCCCCTAGGCCCTTTAAGTTGCGAAGAGTCTAACCGGCATCGCAGCCATAACAACAATCTACTACAATTAGAATGAAAGGAAGCAGTAAAATTAGGAGAGCGGAGGGCGAAAGGCCTTTATGAAGAGAATCCATTAGGCCTAGTAGAAATGACGAATAAAAAAAAAAGGCCTCCGAGAAGCGGATGTATCAACAGTACTTGAGCATAGGAAGTCTTTATGAATTTATGAATTCACTGCGAGTGCGACATGGCTGCCTGGCCTACCCTATTGACACAGCGGCTCTCGGCACTGTAATTCACGATTTCTGTCAAATATTTGCCTTACTCTCGTCAATCCGCCACAAAGCGCCACAATTATGCAAGCCACCGGGGCACTCGAACACGACAATTGCATTTCCAGAATGACTCTAGCGATGCTACTAACGTCGTCTGTCATAAAGTCACTTCTTGATGGCTTCGGGCTAGCTTACGTCAGATGGGGTGGACCTGTTGGCAAAGAGGAAAAAAATAATGGATGATGTTATATGGAGGATATACTATATTGTCTTTGTTAGTTGCTCTTAAGATACGGATCTTCTTCTTCCACCGAATACGCTTAGAAACACTCACAGCTAGTTAAAGGCAATTCCTATCACAACGTTTAAATTTCGTCTTTTCGGAGATTTCCAATGATAATCGTTAGAATCGCATCTAAGTTTCCGAATAAAAAAACAAGGCTGTTCGAGCGATGCTCTTTCTATATATAATATCAATATTATAGTATTTAATTCCTTATACAGTACTCGAATTTTATTCTTACATAATAAATTCTATAAAATAATTATTAATTTGAATATATTTAAAACTTAAAGGTGATAAAACCTATACGCGTTCAACACAATTATAAGAGAATTCAGTATAAAAGGAAGTTATATTATTTAAGAAATAATATCAGCGTTAGAATAGGAATAATGCCTTTTTTTAATCCAAAGAAGATAAAATATGTAAGAGGAAGATGTATAAAAACAATCAGAGTTTTGTGCTGAAGAGAGAAGTGAGAAAGAGAGGATGATAAGTGATGCTGCACCATCCACCATCTTAAAATTCCACCTCTGGAAAAACAGCAATTCCGATCAATATTTTTGATCTTTTCTGTTGAAGTCTTGTTCTTCGAAATGTCAGTTTTCGATTCTCCAGAAAAATTTTACTTGTATTTTTCTAACAGCAACATATTCACGAGATAAATCGTTAATTATACTTAAATATATTTGTTTGCAGATTATTGATTTGTATAAGAATACGTCCAAAAATAGTTGATATTTGTAAATCTACATGTTTTGACTTTTTAATATTTTTATTGATATATTTTAATTAGATTTCTTTCAAAGTTTCTTTTAAATATTCGAACGTTTATTAGATTTTAAACGGTATTTTGTTTTCTGCGGAATTAATTAGCGAATTTAATGCTCTCTCCTTTGGGAATTCAGAATTTTGGAGATAAAAATAATTTTAGTGGGGAAAAAAAAGAACTTGCTCATTTATTTTAGACTAGTTTTAAATGAATTAAAAATTTAAGCAACTTTATCTCGCTATCTTGTTATCGGGTAGTGAAAAACGGATATTGGTGCCGCGTTTAACTAAATACATCGATTCTACGTCAGATAAAAATCATTTATCACATATTTTATGACTTGAGCTAAATATTTATGGAGTTCCCACATACAGAAGTCGCTTCCAAGTCGAAAATGTATAGGCTCCTAAGTTGGACCGGCTCCGTACTACTGTTCTAAGAGGTTTGTAATTCAGACCCCCTAGCTACTAGTAAATAGCCGCTATTGTATGTACTGCCATTTTCTTCTCCTTATCAAAGGAAGCCGCTGTTTCAGAGATATTTCTCAGCATTGGTTTGTGGACCAGTGAATCTGTCAGTTCGAGTAGGATCTTTAACTAAAATCCCCTTTCCTACCGACTTTGTGCTGCTGAGCAGAATAATTGTTTTAACGTATCCTGTAAGGCACCGTTCAGCCACACCTGTGTCGTTTCAATAGGTGTTGCTTGTCTCCTTCTGTTACACTCTACCATTTTTCCACTCCCTACATTCGTCCAGAAGATCTGAAAAAAAGATTACATCCTGCGATTGTCGAGTTTTAAATTATTGATTACTTTCTAAGAATCAATCTTCACAATTCTACACTCTTCTTTGATCGTCTTCTTTCTTATATTTACATTTCTCTCTTCGTCAATTTCTTCAATTTTAGTCATTAGCAAATTTAATCTTTATCTACGTTCGAGCCGCTTATTTTTATCACTTGCATTAAACGTGAAATTTATTCTAATGAATGCTACGGTAAAATTACAATAATAATTACTTTGACAAAATATTATTTTTACTGTAAATGTACTGTTATTTACAGTACATTTACAGTATTTAATGTGTTACAAGTAAATGATTGTAAATTTACTGTAAAAACAAAGGGGGTTATTTGTTTTGAGAAAATGAAGTAAATGAAGCGAAAGCAAGCAAGGTCATTTTCTTTCACTTTATTTGCTCGATGGAATTTTTCGTTGAGGAATTCTTTTAAATGAGTTAAGAAATGTAAAAAGTTTAGGGGTTAAGCCTTTTAGTTTTATTCATTTTGACCAATTAATGGCTAAAATACATTTGTTTCCCGCTGTGTTACAGCAAAAGGCAAATTAACTGACTTACATCTCTTGTATAATGTAAAATGTTATTTAGAAATCTTTAAATTGTTTAATTTAACTGAAGATGAATATTTTATCGAAGGAAATAAAGAATTAAAGATAAAAAAACGGATGATTTAATCTATCACTTGTTCTATTACTTGCTACATATGCAAATATAACGTATAGGTGTACACTACATATATATTCACATATAAAATATAATAAATAAAATAAAAATTGAATTCTTTTAATTGAATTTTTTTTAAAAAAGTAATAATTTTTTCCGTTTTCTATCCGTTAATTTATACGTTTAATTCAAATTTACATAAATAAAATGCACATTATTCTCTCCGGCCTAAATGCCTTCAATGAGCTTCCTTTAACAGATTTTTCAAATATAGTTTATATTTAAAATGGCATTATTATTTTTATTTTTTCATTTTCTAACCGTTATTGAGTTTTAATTAAAATAGGAATTGTCGATTAGTTCGATTTCTTCAGTTAAAATGTCAAAACCGTCTTTCCATTGTATTCACTAATTAGAGCAATTAAAGAACTTGAGAGATAAGAACGAGTTTGTACAGTACAGTCCTCATTTAGATAATGGATTCTGAGAATTGCTTGTCTGTCAACGGCATTGCCCATAGCTCGCATTTGACTTACTTGTTATTGTAAAATAATTATTTTACAAAGTTTTTGACCTAGAGAAAATACTAAATCCAAGGATAAATTTTCTCTCGCAAGTAAAATAAGATGGAAATATTATTGCTATATTTTATTTAACCGTCTTCTAAGCTGCAGTGTAAGAAGAAGAGAAGCTTATTTTATTCTTCTAATTTTTCTATTTTCAATTTAAAACGTTTCCGAAGACCGTCAAACTCCGTAGGAAATTTTTACACGTTTTATCAATATTTAATGACGAAAAGACGTTTAAAATCCAAAAACTGTGACATATATTTAATCAATTAAATCAGTTAATCTTGTTTCAATAATCCTTAGAAGTATTCCCATACAATTTAAATCTGATCAAGCTGAAAATAAAGCGAACAAAATAGCAGCATTTCATTGTACGCGTGGAGAATATAGTTTACTGTACTTACTTATTCACTAATATGATTATACTTAAACTATATAATTATCTAATTTTTCAATAAATTAGGTTCTTTATGTCGGCTATTTTATATACTTTATTATTTTTTTAACCGATTAAATATTGTACATCGATAGGCGCCACTCAATTTTTCAAAGCTCCGAATCTAAGAACAGACATTTTTTTATGATACGGGATTAAGAAAGTTTTGTTTTGCATTTTCCTTCCTTAATAATTCAGTTAAAGCTGTCTTCGAATGGATAGAATTCTCTCAATCTCTCTTTAAAAATTGGTAGACTATATAGTAACATGTTCCTTTTTTAAACAGATTGCTACGTTTTGATTAATTTTTAATCGAATAAACTCATATTAATCTTCTCTATCTTATTGATAAAAGTTATCAATAAATTTTTTACACAGTCGATATTATAAAATTAAAATAATAAATAAGAAAGTTACACATCTTCTAAAGAAATTTCTGGCTTATCTGTAAACTTTTATTCTTAAAGACTTATCTATTTTGATACCATTTAGCTTCGTTTAAATAATAAATTTTTCCGTAACGTTTAAGTAATCCTAAATATAACAATATACAGAAAATATTTCAATAGAATAAAATATAATCTTGCAATCTTGTTGCTAGATATAAAATCTAATCCTTTAAATAGTAATGATGTTAAACGGTTATCTCTTCTATCTAATACAAATATAAAAAATCAAAGGAAAATGATTTAAATAATGTTGAATTTCCCAAATAATAGTAAAATTCAAATTCAGATCTACTTGTTTAAATAATATCGTTTTCGTAAAATTAGTTATTGTAATACTTTTATTATAACTAAACAAATGTACGAAGCAATTCGAGCGAAGGTAGGAAATATTCTTTAATATCTATTGCGTGCAGCTGTTAAAAGTTATTCATTTAAATATTTGCCAACGTAAAAAAAGTAAAATGTCAATTATATTAATGAGACGATTGCTGTTTTTCTTTCTTATTTTTTTATTTTTTTTTATAAAGGAACAAATAAGTCTATGTAAGTTTAAAGAATAACCTTTCAATCTCATCTCGGAGGGATTCTTAAGTCAGTATTAATATAGAAAAATAAATATAAACAATCCGGAATTAGTTAAATATAATCGTTTGAATCGACCGGTGAAAAAACTACACGTTTATGTAGAATTATTCTTTTTTCCTCCCTTTTTTTTAATCTTTCATCAAGAAGCAAATATATCGAAGGTAAATTTTTAAATAAGCCCGACTTTTTCATCTTTACGGTTAGGTCTACAAACGTACAGTACATTGTCGAAAGTTATCTCCGAATTCAAAAATACAAAAGAAATAATAAAAAAAATAATGTAAAAATCGGGAATTGTTTAAGTCTGTCATTCTCTTCAGACGGAAGCGCATTTAACAAATCGACGTTTTTTCACTATTTGTACCTTTACATGCGAGTTAGTTTTTAATGAGATTTGCACATTTGAAGGACCATCAAAACGTAATGAAGGACAAGGTAGGAGGAGGTTGAGATGGGAGATTCATCGATGCAGAAACGGAGAGAAAAGATTAGTACCAAATGGGTAGCAACTTAGGAAGAAATATGCCGACACTAAGACAGAAAGAAATAAGCTTCTTTTGAATCTCGGTGTTGGTGTCTCTTGTGTGTGAGAGAAAAGAAACATTGCCCATATTCTGTCTCCTAATCTTCTTTCCACTTTACTAAGCTTATAAGTGACGTCTGGATTTTTTCCATATTATACTACAGAAATTGTCGACTTGGTATTTCGTCGATTTTTACGTGACGAATGTGTTTCTATTTACACACTTTTCCATTTTTATTTCTTTTTTTCCCTTCTATTCTTTTTTGTTTTAGCGGCTTATATATAATGCCGGCGATATCCCGAATTTTATAAAATGCATGCTTACCTTTTAACGAATAAAACTAACGCCCGTAGAACTTAAAACTTATGAAAAAAGACTACATTTTCGTATGGAGAATATTCTTCACCCGTCTTACCTGATAGACTGTTCTCTCGTCTTTAAGACATGGCATCAGGCCTATAGATTTTTGATCCTGGCAGAAGAGTCGATGAAACGTTGTTACTCGAAAATTTGAAATCCGGTGTGAAGTTCCAAGCTTTATTATTTTAAAATAGGCGAGGTGAACCGGACAGGATGTGCTTAATTAATGTATCGAACGATATTTCATATCGTTAGTCAATGGAAAAGTATACGGCATCCTATTATCTAGTTTAAACCAGAAACATTTATCTTTATAGTAATGAGATGCGATAGATAAGCAATGACATGAAATATTATTTTAATAAATGCTATTTTAAATAATGTTTGTTTTGATACAATTATCAGATCTATTTATACAGAATTCGTACGGAGGATCTATGATATTAATCCTCTTTTCAAATCCACACGTCAAAGTGTGCTTACATTGTTGAATATACAAGGTAATAAAGATTTTGTGGGGGCAAAAAGGAAAGGAAACTAAATGTTGTGAATGGAATGATACATTTTAAAATTCTTTTTTATTTTTGGAGGATTTTTAGCGTAAATAATTTCTTAATTACTATGGGAGAAAGTGAAGTGTGTTCAATTGATGTCTCTTTTCGGCTTACAGCAGTTTTCAACTCTTTCGAAACACTGAACAAGTTCACAGAAGTTGTAAAAATCCTAAGGCGTTCTCACTACAGGAGCAGATGGTTCCACCTTAGGTTAACAGAGATCCGTCCTGTGATAAGTAGCCCTCCTGTTTGTCAAAGTTGTAACTGTTGCACTTGGGGACATATTTGTCAAGAGTGTAATTACTGAAGGGTCGGGGATTCTATGACAATACCCTATCTACTTGTTGATCGGTGGGTGTGCATCACCAGGTGTGATAGCTCTTACCATTATATGCCTTTTAGCGACATTATTGAGAACAATGTCGTTCGGAAAACTGTCTATCATGCCGCCACGTGTTAGTGCTTCCTTTTGTTCCTAACACTCCTTGCCTCGAGGTATCAGCAACCAAATTAGTTGAAAGTTCGGTTATTATCGACTTGCCACCAAGTTTTGTCCTTCGGAGTTAATAAAGCTTCACTGAGACCTTCCTTTTTAAATATACTGTATTTTGAATTTGAATATTTACAATTATCTTAACTTTAAATAAATAAACATTTTTTGGTAAATTTGGTAGAAGGATAATCTTTTCCCCCCTTTTGCCTTCCTTATTTTTCATTTTTATGGCTTCTAAGTTTATTTTGTTTTTCTGTAATGGATCGTGAAAGAACTTCTAATCACTTTCTTAATTAGTGATGGTCTATTAGACATTCCGTCGAGTTTCTAATTTGAAGTCAAGTCAATAGCAGAGATAATTGGAGTAATACTGAGACTAACTTTCATAGGTTAATCTGGATCAAACGGGAACAGTAGAGATTGTTAGTTAGGCTACTCGACATACTTATTTTGTCCTAAACAAGGCGATCTTTTAAGATAGCCGAGTTGACGTAGACCATAATTTAAAAAAACGGCATTAAACTCGTTAACTCTTACAGATGAGAAAATCTATGTTCCCCTTATTCGATCTATCAGAAAGAGTGAAATAAATTAGACTGGCCGTTGTAGACTGGCCACAAAACAGTTTACACGCATTAAATTAGCGCTAAAAGACGGTCTAAATCTCTTAATCCAACTTGTTCCAATATCTGTAAACCCAACAGGGCTTCATTCACTATACGACCGCTTTTCCCGCTTCGGGGCAAAGCGATATTTATACCAAGATTATATAGGATAATCCTTCTTTAAGTAAGTGAGTAAAACTGGTTATCCGTTGTTAAACGATTTGTTTCACTCTAAAGTTAAGTAAGTTAAGATGTTAAACATATTAAATTCTACAGCACCACTTCCATTCTAAATTCCGTCATTTTTAACACATTGTTTAGTAAAGCAAGTTAATCCGAACAAAATTAGATTAACGTTAGCTAAACTGAGTGATGTTACGTTGTTTTAAATCACGAACGTTTCTAGTGGTGATTCAATTGATGTTAAGTAAATGAAAGAGATCGAGGAGGGAATATTGTAGCCTATAGACTATAGGAAAGGACGTAACCGCAAAATTTTATTATTTTAGTCGTTCGAAAATGTGGAATTATCTATCGTAGAAATATTTAAGATGTAGGAAATTTGTAGAGGCGATTCGAACTTTTAAGTTCAGAAAGCGTAAAAGAGGAAAATAATTGTATAAATTAGAGCGAGGTAGTCCGAAACAAAAGATTACGTGTCTCAGTTGTTAATATGGTTATCGGAGTTGCCCGAGTGCAAGCGTTGACCAGAAAAACCGACCTTAGACACAATCATCCAGGCAGATACTGCTTGTTACCGAGTCTTTTCTGTATATCCTTGTCGTTTATTGATCTGCTAGTGGTCCAAACCGATAACGCCAGTAGCTGAACTACAATATTTTATTAATTGATTGAGTGATACAGCTTATCGCAAGAAGCCAGAACGATGGAGAGTTAAAAGACGAAATAAAAATATGGCCAAATGGTTGAATACTACTATCAGTCTGCTGGATGTTACGCTTCTTTTGTCTTTAGCCAGGACGTTATCCAATAGGAAGTTACGTAGTAACCGCCCGTCTACTATAGGCTAAACAAATTTGAAGTAAGGCGGCCGTCATTGGACGAGAGCGCTGGGGGTAGGCGTGGCCTAGTTTGCTGACGTTGGAGCTGTAGAGTGCGTCGTACCCTTAACGGCTACACTCGGAACGGAATAAACCCCCTGCTTGTATCAGCAGCGGACTTGGTTAGTGTCGATGACGGGACGCAACAAACACATTAAATTGCGGTGATATTTTTTCTAGCTCGATCCAAAACACAGAACGATAGCACAAACACACAAAACAGTGCTCCCAGTTTTTTTGTAACATTTTTTTTACCATTTCTTTCATTAAGATTTGTGTCTTGAGAAGTCGCAAAACTGTGGCCTAACTTTGAAGAAGTGCAGGGCCGTGGGAGCGCTGGGGACAGTTATAGCCCTGCACTCACCGGATTTCTATCCTACCGCTCTGCACCAGGTCAGCAACTTCACCAGAATCCGGGCACGGTGGCCTTCCAACCGACTTCGCCGAATTGTCCAGCATTTACTACTCCGGGCGCCCAGTCTACCAGCACATCAGGAATGGCATACCTCAAGTCACCACCATATGCTGTGAACGGCATAGGATTGGGATCCACGGGCGTTGACCTTCTACATCCCACAGTGGGCTATCCTGGTAAGCTGCTTACAGTCTTTTTTTTTTCTACCTCCCCCTTCTTTTCCTTTCTCTGGCTCTGGTACTAAGCCCACCTATCAAGGAATCGGTCGGCTTAAAGGCTACTTGAGATCGTGAGCTTCTCTTCCTGAGCATACAAGGCCTGAGATAGGAAGTCCGTGTCCTGAGTAATAAAGCCGATTACCTATACTCCCTTCGGTTGACGGATGTTATACGATTGGGGAAGAATAATTGTGGCTGACTGAGTAATCTAATACATCATTGAATGAAGGTTTGGAATTAGGGTAAACACTATTTGAATTGAATGACCTGAGCTCCTAATCCCAGTTTATTCGTCCTGTTTTTTCTTACTGCCCCCCTCTTTTGCTTCATTCTTTTGAGTGTGCGTTGGAAGGCTAATGCCACTTAAGCACACGATATCCGATAAGGTGTCTTAACTCTAATCACACGAATCTCTGAGCTTTATTGGCTAACATGTAAATCCCTCTTGATGCTGTTCAGTTATTTATTGGACAAGATACCCATATAAAGGGTAGAATCTGTACTTTAAACAGACATCGCTACTTGTGTTCGGATACTATCGGTGTTTCTGTGGTGAGTTTTTATTTCTGTTTTGATATTTCTCGGAAGATGTCTAACACCTGTGACATTTTCTAGGCTAGACACCTGCAGTTCTAAGGGACGAGTACCCCCGCGGTGTACATTCGGCATCGGGGTGACCGTAGGGGGTTTCGACTGACGTCATTCTCTGACAATGTACTGCATACTTCTTCTAACTGTTAAATATTTCTTATAAGTGCTTATGTTCCATAAGGTGTTTTCTGACCGAATTTGCCGGGTTCTGCGTTTATTTTGGATGTCTAGCGCCAACGGTTAACGCTCGGAGTCCGTCGATTCCCCACTCGTGGTATAATTACAGCCACTCCACCGACACTAGCAGTCTACTTAACCCCTAAGTCGCTTCATTACGTTTTATTAACTTAACAAGAATCGGATAATTTATTAATATCCGGTTTTTATTTCAATTTTCTTTCGTTCTATCGTTCGGTAATCGCCATTTTACCTTCTTCCTTAGTTTATCGTTAGAATATTTCATTTAAGATAGCTTCGTTTTATCATATTGATATAGGCCTATAAATTTCGAAATATTTTACCAAAATTCAACACGAAAATCGCGAGATCCGGTTGTGTTTGTAGGCAGATGAAGAGACCTTTGTTGTTTGTATTCAGTTATAAATTTCCAACGGCCTAAGAGTAACGTGTAAGATTTAAAGGCTAGGTACAATTGAAAATATATTTGGTATTGTCGAGTACAACTCTTAAGCACGGAAATGGTCAAATTGAATAATATTTTAACAATCAGGCTCATGTTGCGGTTGTATAGGTTTCGGCAAGCTTCTAACTTCCTTAGCCGAACAATACCATCAAATCTGTCTTCTTCAAAGACGGAAAGGCGGAAGGCGTGATGCAGGCCTACATATACCAAAGAGAACAACTTTGTTTGAACGCCTTTAAAGGCAGGTGAGAACGCTGGTCCTTATTTGAACAGTCCTTTCGTCGTCACTACTTTATACTACACCGGCTCCTTGTATATAAGAAGTGTTAGGAAGGCATTCTACTTCCATTCTCAATACCGAGTACCCAAATGTGGTTTACCGAGAGACAAGAGGGCCCTCTATTGCTAGGCGGGAAATTACTGTGTACAAAACACATGTATCCGCTCTCGGTAACGTTTAATAGGCGATCGTTAGACTAAATCGCCATTGATCTATAGGAAATAAGGCTCTCTTTTGGTATCCTAGTAGCCATGATTAATTTAACTCCGGGCCACGTGGGTGATTTGATTAGATTTTGCTTTTGTAGCGGTGACCCGACTGATTCGATAAACGCCCTTCAGTGTCGGGATGATGTAGCCTCGACGATACACAGACAGATAAGTTTGTTTAAGGATTTGAAAGATCTTTACTAGATTAAACGACTCTGTAATTGATATAACCTAAGTTCCACCATTTCTCATATTAAAATTTAATTACTCGATGGTAACGACTCTATTTTTAGTGCTGGGATGTCAGTTTACGCTCGGGCCTAGGCCGGATAAGTTATTTTCGAAATTTATTCGCGGTATCGCCGTTAAGAGATAGAAAGTTTGGAGCTGGAGAAAGGCTTGAAATTCTACGCATGAAAACATTATTGGCCTAAGGATATGCAAAACGGATGCACGCATAAACGCGCGGCCTATTATCAACAGAGATTGTGCCCACAGCGCGTTTAACTTTTATTTCTACTCTTCATCGATAAAACACGCATTAACATATATATTTGCGTTTTCAACACTTAAAAAACAAGTCCGGCTTTTATATTTGAACATAATAACGCCTATATACAGTTACCTAATTAATAGGCCTAAAAGTGCAGAGATTAAAAAAGCCATTAAAGTCATTCCGACATCGTTTAAACTAAGCTTGTTTCGTTGTATTACCTTAGGATAAAAAAAGAAAGTCGTTTTATTTCATATTAAGTTTTTTAATTTGGAATTTCATTCATAATAACTAGGTTACTCAAATAGTAAATGTTTTAATCCTGTTCATTGCACGATGAAGCTTAATGGGATTAAAATGGATTAGTTGCCGCCAACTATAGATAAGTAGCATTTTTAATGGTGATGTTTGGAATGTCCGGTGGTTTCGGTTTCCAGGTTTAGATTCGCGATTAGTTTCAACTAAAGATTTTTAATAACATTTATCTAATACAATAACAAAGGCTAGGTTTTGACTACGTAAGAAAAACAATGGCCAATCAGCGTATTTCGAACGACCGCCGTCAATTCTCTTAGGAACGAACGAGCTGGGAAAAATTTTAACTCGCGTTGTGGAGCGACAAAAACTGCTTGTGAAACTTAAAAACACGATTCTTTCTATACACGCAGTTGAAATACATACAGCGAAAAGGCAAGATAATCGGATTTCGTAACTTTCCTGTTTTTTGGCCTAATGTGAAAGTTGGCAAAGCGTGCTCGTTCGGGGACGGAATATTTAGATCGCATGGGAACTGAACCTGAACTTTTATTAAGAAAATAAAATCCTACGTTAAACTGTTGTAAAATAAATTCTAGGCTCAGCTAAGTTGCTGCTTTCTTTAATATCTCGCAGATTTTTTACTACGTAAGTGAGAAAATGAATAGAAATCGGCTTTTTGGTTTTTGCTCTTCTATCGACAGCGATTTTGCCTGAAACTTATGTCTATTCGTTTCTTTGTTTTTAGTCTAACCAATTCGATCCCAAACGGGCAATCGGGTCTTTCTAGCTTATCCACAACATTTCTGCTACTCGCAGCCAGACCTATTATATTGTTTTATGCGTCTATGGCTGAAAATAAAAGGTTTCGTCCACTTTAAAATCTGTTTATCTAAACTCGCCAGTCCAAATAAGCATGAACTAAGTTAAGCTTCCGTCTTTATTCAACTTTCCAAGTCTATAAAGACATAGACCTAATCTATTAGAAAGATTTTTATCTTAAGATGCAAATTAATCAATGTCAAAAATACAAAAGATAGCCCGGCAAAAATTATCCGATTCATCATTACAGTCAGAGGCATATTACCTTTATACTTAGCCTAAGGCCTTTGTAACCTAATGATGATTAATGATTAATGATATTTTGCGGTGGGAGTGTTGAAATCAAACGTTTCGACACTTCTCAGCACGAAATAGATAGATCGGGCTAGGTTAACCAATAGCAATTATCTTAAGCGGCCTGTCAAAGTTTAAATGGGATGATTTTTGTTACGTCTTACGAATTTTCATCTTTATACGGATGATTATCATTCCTGCTTTAGTAAAAATGTTTATTAATCAAGATTTTCTTCCAATTGACACTGTTAAATAATGTTTCACTAGCAACTTTCAACCTATCTTTAGCTTAGGCCTATATCTATTGATCAGGCGTTTTTTCCCTACCTATTTTGTTTGTAGCTACATGACACGTTCGTATGCGTGCAACTCTTACAAAACTGATAAAATCATTAGATTTATACAAATTATTCAATACTTTTTATATCTGACGTTAGCTACAATCCAACGAACCTAGTTGCAACTTTCGTTCTTTATTGCAAACCATTTACATCGACGACATATTTATTTGCAAAAGAAAGCCACCAACTTTATTTCGGTTACGATACACGAATTTTATTTTAAAGACTCCATAAATATTACTTTAACTAACATATTCTTTTTCTCGACTCGATAATTGAACCATTAATATAGTACTAATCTATGTAAACGATATACTTAAAACGTAATTAATATATAGGATTATTTTTATATAAATTAAGTTTGTTTATCTATTTTAGATTGTTAGTTAGTTACGAATATATCAGGTTTTATTATTTTCTTTTATTTAACACGATTTCTCTTGCCACATTCGTAAGCTGAATCCAAATGTTGGATAGACAACAGACGTAACCATGTCTAAATGAGTAGCATCCGGACTCATAAAATGGATATGTTTAAACTAAGGCAGCTTTAAAAAGAAATAATTGAATAAATTTTTCTATATAATTTCCAAATTGAACATTGCTTATTCGAAGATTTAGGTCAAAAATTGGCAACGTTTCTAAGAACAAAAAATCTATAAATCTTCGAAATGAAATTAATATCTCGTATTCTATTCTCTCGAAGAATGAATAGGAAATTTATATGCGTGTTTTATTATGATTAACAGAATTACAGGCCAATGACCTTAAAAGAGAGATGAATTTAAGGATAGATTCAATACACTGCTTTTGATTGAGGTCCGTTAATATTATTTTTGAAATAAGAAGGAAGAAAAAGGTTAGCAAGAATTGTGATTCTGACTTTTTTAGTAATATGAATTTTTTTAAGATCTTAATTGTTGCTTGGTATTTATAATCCTCTTATAAGAGATTATAACTGTTAAATAGTTTCAAGAGACAGGATAGTTTATACGATTTCTTAACTTTTTTATATCTAAGGTGTAACGGAATAAAAATCAACAGAATAAAAATGTTTGTTTATGAAAAACAGCAGTTATGCAAAAATATCACGATCAACAATTTCTTCTCCACTTCGGCGTATGCTGTTATTAATCATCTAATTATTTATCTGAGTGGTTTTCAGTTTAATTATCACGTGTTTGATCGGATGGAATCCTCCAATATGTCTACTTTATAACGTTTGATATTTATTAAACTTTTAAATTTCCATTTGATATACAGAATTGTAATCGAGTTAATTCTAATTTTAATTCTCGAAAAGAAAATTTTGACAAGGATATAAATTTCTTGTCAACTTAATTGATTATCTTCTGAATACGACCAACGTATGGCTGAAATGTCTCATTTTCTATTTCTAATTTTAGTTTTATACACGACAATAATAATTTTTAAAAGCTGAGAGAAAATATATACGCTTATATTAATACATCAAATATGTTTTATTGTTTTAAACTAAATGTATAATAACTCTAGTCGAGAGTTAATCGATTATCTCGAATTATAGTCCTTTGGTTCATTATCGCAGTCATCACCTATCAACAATGAACTCGTTTATCTCGTTTATTATATCTAAACTAAGAATAGATGTCTGTAATCATATTCTATTCCTGAAAACACTAAATTAGGCTGTGGTTATTGAGAAAAACTCGGGTTTCATTTTTTCTGTTATTTCTATACGAGCGTTTAACGTGTGTGATTAACCCTTAACTACAGAATTGGCTTCCAATTTTGCCTACAACGTATTAAAACGGTTAATTTGTAATTTACAAATGAATTTGCAATACTATTATAACGCAGAATACTTTTGATTATGACTTAATTAGTTTATCATATATTGTTAGAGTGTTTTCTTTAATTAATTTTTGTACAGTACATAAATGCGCTTTTATCGTAGTTAAACGTAAAATTTTCATTAAAGAAATATAAGATCGCATCCAAAACATAATTCATAAACATAACACATACATATTTATAATTAACATGGTTGCATTAGCAGTTATAATGCGAATTTGCTATTTTAGAAGTTTTAATGCCGACTGAACGGATTCGTAACTAATGATCTTCTGTTAAAAGTTTCTAAAAGAGCTTAAGAACATTTCTTGAAGGATTTCAATGTTTCATCTGTATTAAATAACAATTATCGATCTTTAAAATTACACGTGGCTTATACAATTTAGTGTTAAAGTTACGTTCATCAATCATTTCGAAATGTTATAATTTTTGTATAAAATAGAACACGATATAAATTCTTTCATTTTCCACGAATTAATTTGAATATAAGTCAGTAGTAAATTTATAACGTTTATTTTTTAAATTTTTTTTTAATTAAAAACGTTAAAAACGTTATATAGCTTACTGCATGGCTTTTAATGCAGATACTAAAAATTCAACTGCTTTCACAATGAAATTTAGAATTAATTCTGTAAATCTGTGCTATATTTTTAAGATTATAGATTAATTAAGATATATTTTCATTGTATAATTTAAAAATGAATGTCTTTAAATGACCTATTTTTATACACTTTGTAAAGATGGAGCCGAAGAATAGTGCTTATTCGTGGCATCGCTAGAATACTTTCAATGGTTTAAATATAGCAAGGCGTAAAGGTTAAATTGAAAAGAAAACTTTATCAGGCACGTTTACATAGAACATAAACATAACTTTACGTGATGTTTTACCCAATAGTTTGTATTTTATAACAAGACAGGTTGTTTTATTTTACCTAAGTTGCCTTCAGCTTGGCTTCAGGCAAGTTTTGAGCATCTGCTCGCTTTCATGGGCGATACTTAAATTTTTAGGGATTTGTTGAATTTAAAATTTATACCAGCTTGAAAGTATGTCTATAACTGAAAATTAAAAATAGAAAAAAATTTTCTCTCGACTTCCGATCAATCAAAAAAGAATAAGAGAAAAGAACTCCGTGTATCTTGCTCTCCAAATCCTATCTAAATTTATTTTGGCCTCACCAAATAAGAAGATAAGAAGAAAAATAAACAATTTAGATGTACTGTACATTTATGGGTAGGCCAAGATACATTACCGAATCTAAGATTGTATTTGAGAAATTGTATACTTTTACAACTTTCTTCAGCGAAGAACCGAATGTATTTTTGACGAGCTTTCATTAAACGAATTCTCTTTTATATGTAAGCTTACTGATTTTTATGTACAAAATATTTAGGAATATTTATTTTATCTATCAATATACAATCGGCCATATTCACTAAAGGTTCGACGATTTAAGCTTATGCAAAGTATATTAAATAAATTAATATCCTAAACGTATATTTACATTAATTTGCTATTAACTAATTGCAGGCTAAAGTGCAGATAAATATACAAATAATTAAACGATATTATATTCTGTTTATCGAAACTTTGAATTGCAATCGCTTCGAACTTCAAGCAACACCTATGTAAAACGTGGTGGAATGATTTAGTGTAAAACTACAACTGTTCGAATAATTTATAATTATCAAATTAATAATTAGAATAGATTACTTATGTCACAAGCTATATAAAAATCCCTCCTATGATTTATAATAGTATGGAAGAACTGACATGTTTTCTCCACAGTGGTCGCATTTTGCAGTAAGTAATAGCCTATATAAAGCGAAGGGAAAACATAAAAATCCACTAAAATAAAGGAAGCCGTATCTCTTAAGGCTGCTTGTAGAACAGCAAAAATAATTTTATAATACTTGAAGGCATTCGGAATTGGAGAGAAAACCGTGAAAATGTTCATTTGCATAACAGTGGCGTGCAGAGAAAAGAATAAGTGCTAATTGGGTCAATAAATTGCATGGTGGGACCACGCCTCGTTGGTAGGCTACTCAACATATCTGGCAGTTAGTGCGCTCCTCCCAAGCGGTAGCACTTATAATTACAGTTGCTGCTTGGCCTTTCATGGCAGCTGGAGGATTACGTTGGGCTGCAGATGGCGGCTGTTCTTCCTGCAGACAATACAGTCTGCCAGGTAAGGTCCACGAAGGAGGTTCTGTTCTTTGCCATGGCAGGATTCCCGTATGGGGACTAATCCTCTGACGCCGTTTCTATTATTAATAAATATTTCACCATATCCACACTGTAAGGGAGAGTTAGAGGATTAACTAGTTGAACAAAAGTTGGGGCCAGATTAAAGACCACGTTAGTCTTGTGAAATAAAAAAGAAAGTCGGTATTCACAGAGCAGAAAATGGAATTTTTTTTTTTTCTCCCGACCACCACGAAAGCACTACTGGACTTGAGAAACCTAAAAAAAGACACCTGCACACTTTTAAAAGAGAAGGATTTAGTCCCTGACATCTTTTCTGTGGCATTAAAGCTGTCACCATCTATGCTAAGCCAGTTATTTGAATCCGTTTGCCCATTCGCTTGTGGAAGAAAACAGTCTTTGTGTAACTATATTGAATAGATATACACAACTAGTACATTTTTCCTAGTGTTGTTGATGTCTTCGTATTTGAGACTCGTTTATTGCTATGAGTAAACCTATTAGTTGCGGGGTGTGGACGGATCAGTTTGCAGTTTTCTCTAACCGCTAATCCACTGTTGCTTGCCAGTTATCTTGCTTAAACGATTGTTTTAGAAGCTGACACAGTCAAAACACACTTTTGTTTATTCACATCGCAGGAGGCTGTCAAATGTCATTCTACATTCGGACATCTGGGTCCGATTTCAACATGTGGCTGACATATTTACGTATATCCGATGAGTACAATAATAAACTTTTTATAGTTTGTGCTTCATTATTGCAATTCAACAATTAAACATAAACACTACATTTTTCACCTGCGGAGCTCAAATTCAGGATTATTTCATGATATAGAAGTGCTCTTTAAGGGAAAACTATGACATCTTTATTTATTCTCGACGAATAAAGTTACTAATTTATGAATTACAGACTGAAAAAAATACATTGAAAAATACTGTACTGTATTTTATATGCGAACACAAAGCCTTTGTCAGAATTATAGGCCTTTGAGCTACGAATAAAATCGAAATCATGGACGTAGAAGTAAAAGAACAGAAGAAATTCATAATTTTTGCAATAATATTATTTTAAAATTAAAACATTTACGAGTATTTGTGGTAAATGTTATGCCATTATTTTATTTAAACAGGAAAGTTTATTTATTTCAAGGTGAAAGTATAAACAATTTTTAAATATCTTGTATAATTTTGATAAAATTTCGATTTGTCAACGATATTCTATTGTTCCTTAAAAAAATCATTGGTGTAAATACGTAAATCAATAAGGAAAATTCATTAAAATTTAGAAAAAATAAATATATAATTGTATATATTTGGGATTTCCAATTCAAAAAAATTTATAATTATGATTTATGTTATATTGTACAGATTATCTTTAAGTTTTATCATTATATTAAAGCTGCAATAACGCACAAACAAGAGAAACAAAACTATTAAAAGCTATAACTAACTCGTGAGAAGGAAATAATTTTAACTAATTCTGCAATTATTATTAGAATTGACAAAGCAAATCGTTACGCTGAAGTTTATTTTTTAAAATGAAATTATAATATATAAAATACAATACAAGTAAAGTAAAATGTATACTTGCGATATTTTAGATGAAACCTTAGATTATTCGTTGCCTACGAAACGTTTGTACTGTACGTTTGTCTGTACTTAGAAAAAAAAAAAAAATATATATATATATATATACATGACGTTTAAACGAAACATACAATAGAGCTTAAAATATATCTACATTTAAATTATTTAAATATTTTTAAGCATTTCTATATATAGTCGGATTAAAGAACACTTACTTACCTTTGGTGATTTAAAAAGTTACTTCCTAAACCAAACAAGCGATATCAATTCTTTTTTTTTAACATTGGAATATCGATTTGTTTCCTTTCGTTTTATTAAAAATTTAACTTAAAAAACATTTTAAATCATTTATTTTTAATACACTTTAACAATTTTAAAACTTTTACTACATATTTTTAAGAAATTAAGCACTTAATAACACCGTAAGATTGTAAAAATTCGCCGAAAAATGGTGATATTTCTTCATAGTTTTCAACGAATAAACGATATTAATACAACTTCTTAACATCAAAATGTTTATTTTATTACAATGTAACGAGAAATATAATTTTTATTGTTTAGAAGTAGGCAGAGCGGAAATATATTTCTATAGAGGAACGACGCACGCCCATTTCATAAAATATCTCAATGTAAATATACTTGAATAAGTTACGATTTGTTATAAATAAACATATATATGTGTATATAAAAACTGTAAATTTTAATTATATTAAATAATATACTTATTTAATTCAATTATATCTTCCGTGTTATGAATTATGAATTAACATAGCCTATGTTTTATGCATAAAATCTTGATAAGTAGAAGCGAATAAGAAATTTCCATAATTATTGATTATAATAAATTCGAGATTTTCTTACAGCAGCGCGAATGATATTTTGCAATTATATAAGAAAGTTCTGGCCGAAAACTACGAAGTTTTTTTTGATATAATCAATAATTTATTAATATATTCAAATATTCGAGGTATCTTGGGGTAGAACATTCATTCTTTGCATCTTCTTTATCATTTCTAAAACTTCCTTCTGTAACATTTCCATGGAAAATTAGTAATCATATTGAAAAAAATTTGGAAATTTTTGTGTAGAAAATAGTTTTTTTTATTTACTATTTTGTGGATTTATATTTTTCACGATATTTTCTATTTCAGATTATTTATGAAATAGGAAAGACAAAGAAATGTTTTCTCTAAATAGTGATCAATATTTAGAAATTCATAAAATTTGGAATATCTTTAAACTTCTTAAAACAAAATAAAATTTAAAAAATGAAGACAGATGATCTTACATTCAAAGTAAGAATAAATAATATTTTTAATAAAAATAAATTATTTTGTATTAAATTATAATATCGTGAATTTAGAATTTCGCATTATGAAGTAGACAATTTCCATTATAATTCTATATTAAAAAGTAGTTTTATCCATATTATTTCTACGCAATTATAAAATTAATTATCGAATTTTACAATAGAAAATGGTTAATTAGATCTTTGGAAACTATTCATATCTATTGTTACATCCAAATAAAAGGTTTAAGGCTATGGCTTCTTATATCGAGTGTTAGTAAAATACGTATAACTTTCTCGAATATAAAAGGGATGTAATGAAAAGAAAACTTATCGACGTATTCCAATGATATAAAATTTTATTGTATTTTTCTTCTATGATCCATGGCATGGTTAGTATAAGGAGAATGTGTAGTAATGCTAGAAGAATAATCTGTGATACTTTAAAATGAATATATTTTGTAAGATGCTCTCTATTCATTGTTATTTCCATTCTTTATCAACCGAAAAATTTACCTGATGCTTATATATTGTTATTTTTTGAATCTCCCATCGCTTCTATTGCATTAGAAAGGCTTCCAAGTCAACATGAATCAATATTTTAAAATCGGATATTGTCACGAACTCGTCTCTATATAATTATAACGTATACTTTTAATTGTAAAGCTTTTAATTAATAAATTAACTGTGAATTAAAGATGTATATTAACTTAAACTATTCTAAATAAATTCGAATAGTTAGGTCAATGGCAGAAGGGAAAAGAACGGTTTAGACCATAAAAATACTTAATCTGTAAATTGTTAGATTTATTTGAAATTTTGTTTCTATTTTTCTTTACCTATATTTAGTTTTATAGTGTTTATAAGAAGATTTACCTAAAATTATAGGTCTACATAAATTTATATTGATTTATAGGAGCCATTTTTTGTTCATATTTTCCTTGTGATTCTTTGACTGAATTATCTTTAAACGTTTCAGCTACCGTTGCATTTCGTTTTGTCCCGCATGAACTCTCCATAATTTGTTTAATCTATGATATATATTAAGGAATATCTATAGAAAAAAAATATATATAATTTACGATCAATACATCTTATAGATGTAATCAATTTTTTTAAAAATATTTTTCCTTTGACGTCTATCGTTTTCTGTTTTTGATGGTGGTTGAATAATCCCAAATAATTGATTAATAATTTTGATTTTTTAAAATATGTTTATAACAGTTTTTCCCTTTCTTTCTCACCTGGAAAAGATATTATTAATAATTTAAAAATAAAAACTACTTTTAATTTATTTAGAAAACACTTTAAAAAATTCGTGTTTAAATATCTTAAAATAGAAATAAATTGTTTAAAATTATCCTGTAAAAATAAAAAAAAAATTTCTCGTTTAATCATAGTAACTCAACAAGTCAGGGATTTTGGCTTATAACTGAATGAATTTATATTTAAATTTAATAATATTAGGTTAATAATTACATAGCAAAGAAGGGTAATAAGCTATTATTAAACTAATCCAGATTGATGAATTGATCTACCAATTAAGAATAAAAAACTTTCCTGTTACACCCCTCTCAAACGAAAATTGAAAACGAAACGTGATCATTAATAAGACAAGCTGTAGTTGGATTCGCTGTAAAAAAAATCAACTGCGCTTCCGATATTCTGTCGTTTTATATACTGAAATTTTAAATATTAGATTTTTTTATTGTATATCATAAAATACAATAAGCTGGAAATATATTTTGTTATTTCTCAATCGGATTTTTCTTTGACGTATCAACTTATGATGGATCGTCTTTTGATTTCCCTCCTGTTTTTTTTCCTACATTGGAATTTATATCTAATCAGGCATAACAGTATCTGTCAATCTCGAATTTAAAACTGATAACATTAATCAATAACGCTCTAACAGGAAACAAATTCAATTTAAATATGCGTAAAATCGATACGATTGTTCGGAAAAGTAAATAATAGAAGAGAAAACAAAAATTTCTAATCTTATTTCCTGTCTTCGATGGATTATGTCTAATCATTTGTCGTGGAGCAAATTAACCAAATCGTATATATATATATGCAAACATATAATTACGTGGCATTTATTAATCCGTGAAAAAAATCAAGTAATTGCTGGGAAATAGGCTAAATACTAAAGCCTTGAATCCAATCTTCTTCGAAGAGGAAGTGGGCAAAACTGGACCTATAAATCAATAAATCGATTACTGTTATGACAATGTCATCTACCAATCCGATGGGATAAATAGAATCTACATTCGGCTTATGGGATTTACCTAATTTAAATTAAAGAAATTCTCGAATTTAAACCAAGAAATTCGGCCAAAGATAAAAAAATAACCCCGGGCTGTAAACTACTTTAAAACGCGCCTTTCTTGCCATACGTAATAAATAAGCAGATAAAGGAATTAAAATAATGTCAAAGAAAAAAAGTCCATTCCTAATTTAGCTAATTTTTTCAATAAATCTGCCCGATGTGTTCCATAAATAACTCAGAATACGTTGAAACAATGAGCAGTGTTTTAGCGGAAAACAATTTGTCCGGAGCATATTCGCGGTTTTGAAAATTAACAGTCTGCCCACCCAGAAAGCCCTCTATTTAAACCTAAAAACTGATTGACGAGACATGCCAAGGATGTCTATCCTCCCTCCCATCTTCATGACTAGAATTGCGTGTTGAAGCATCAACACGCACCGTTCGATTCCACCAATGGCTGACATCGTTAGCATTCGCTGTCAGGTCATGTGACACACCGATGATATACGACTATTGCAACCTCCTGTTTTTCTCTCATTGGATGTGTTAATTTCCTGACCATACAGGGGGAGGGAATAAAACTAAAGACCGTTTTTTTAATGCTATCTTTCGGTTTTGTTAAGATTTATTGACTAAAACATAATAAAAATTAAGGTCATAATAATTATCTGGAAAAGTAATAAATTGCATTTCCTATCTCTGTTTTTTTTCAAGGATTTCTTTTCAATTATAATAATAATATCTCTGTTTAGACCTGAAAAAGCTAACCTTCTTTTGCTTAAAATTTGTTATAAAAAAGAAATATATGTGTATTTATATACTGTAAATATTTAGGCCTGCTACCATTTCAATTCTATCAAAAAAAGGGGGTGTGGAAATGGAAATAAGAACGTAACATTATTAGTTTGGAGCTTTCTATAATATATAACAAACCGCGTATTTTTTCGTCTAGATTTGCACCGAGGAAAAAAATATATTGGAATTTTTTTTATGACCAAACAGGATTAACTTTGAAAACTCATTTTTGCCTCTCGCTAGATATCTGCCTGATGTTAACGTAGCTAAGAGAAATTCGAGTCTAATCTAATATACTGCGTGCTTATAACATGCCAATAAATCGCCAAATTAACATTAAATGATGATCTTCAATTGGAATTCAGTGGCTTTTTATTTTATAAAATTTTTATATTTAAATATTATATCATAAATGTAATATTTCCCATAAATAGCTGTGTAAATAGAGATTACGTAAGAAAATAAGTACCTAAAGAGAAGACAATAGTATAAATTTAATTAATATTATTATATTCTATAACATAAATTTTAATTTCTTTTTGATATTGGATTTAAGTTAAAGTTTACGGTATAAAATTGATACAGTTTTCATTAGAAACTGGACGTGTGGATAAGATAATTCTGTTTGTAGGCCTCTTAACAGTTATCATTCATTCGAAAAGAAACTGTTATACATTGTAGGTTGAGACAATGATAAACTTCAGGCGTTACACATAGATTTAGGGGGCAAATCAACCGTTAAAAATATCTCGACCGACATAACAAGTCATCGCCTAATGGTGATCGAGTCACGAGAGATGTCATATTTGCAGAGGTCGTAGGTATTTGGCCCAACAACATCAATCAATCATTTATTTCACATCCGTTTTGGTAGAGAGGTAGCCTAGTTATTACATAATTAAATCTATCAGATAACCCAAAGATTTACCACTAAACCGTATGTTCTGCTGCATGAATCCTTTAAGTGACATCGCTCGAGACCATTCCGCTATTTTGTGCTCCAAGTAGTATTTTAAACATACAGTATGTTTATGGAGGGGGAAAAATATTAACCTTAATTCAGCGTGGGTGTAAATTAAGAAAACGTCGTGAGGACATGTAAAATTTTCCGTAATACTATATGGATTTAGGCCTATTTCATCAGTGAAATCGATTTAAAAAATTAATTTTTTCTCCTACGTACTAAAAATAAAACTTTTAAAACTATATCTGTAAAATTTGATATCAGAAGTATTAAAAAAAAATCTTATTTTCGTCCTTTATTGAAATCCTAATTTAAATTTGTTAGCTGTCTTGTACGACTTCTCGTGCTGCATTGTAGAATATTTGATGGATTATAAGTAAATTTTCGACATAAGAAGCTTAGAAATCCAATGATATAGTGAAATTCGATGATTAAATGAATTCGCAATTAATTTTCCCTTTTTTTCTTTATTGATAATTGAAACTGATGGAAATAATAAATAATGGGATAACATTTGTCTTGCAAAATCAAACAATTGATGAAAAAATTAAAATCAATATTTATTTATATTTTACAGTATTTAAATTTCTCAAAAAAAAAGATTTAAATCTGTAAAATATAAAGTGTTTTAACAGTATTTTTTTATTCAGTAAAGTGTTAATAGATAGTCCATCAGACAAAAGAAAAATCCGCATTTATATTGTGAAATTAAATGAGTCTAACAAGAATTAAAAACCTGTGAATGCGTGGAGTAATTTTTAACCGATCATTTATTTAAAACTCATCAAGAAGATTATACTTAGAGAAAAAATTTTAAGTGAAAAAACAGATTAAGAACAGCTTTAAAAAAAAGAAGGGGGCGGGAAAAAAACCTCTTTTGTCAATTGAACTTGTAGATGCGAAGAACCTGTTAACTGCATGGAAATAAACTCGTTTGTGTCCCGCTGAGGGCTTGATGTGCATTTGGGGGATACAATTTACGATCTTTTGCCAGTTATCTCGCACTGAACATTGTCAGATGTCTGTCACTTACGTTAGTGGTTAACTAACTGACAAAGAATGTAGTATTTAAGAGGCATCGCTAATGACTGTTAAATAACATTTATAAACAACTACTGAGTAACCTATAATATGAAGATGTCTAGATAGCGTTTAATAACACGATGATACAATTTTGCACCTATATTATTATTATTATTTATTATTATTTTATGTAAGATTTTTAAAATCCGATTTACTTAATTACGGATTTATTATTACACAGGTATTAACTCGATAAACATCAGTTTAGATCCCCCGTTTTTCTATTATAATAGAAATTTAATTTATTAAAACTAGAGGGCAGCACGTTTTTTTAATTGCTTTAATTTGCATTCTCCTCCCCTCCTGTAAATTTAAAAAATACAATAAAATCTGTTTAAATAGTTTTGTGTAATTATTTACAGGATTTATTGAAGTTGGAAAAAGTAAAATCGTTTGAAATTTATGCTAATTAATTCGATCTACTCGGATACATTCTGTACCTATATAAAATCAGTTATCATTGTTAGGAGCAGGGAGGTAGTTGTTAAACAAATTCTTCTTAGATAAGAACTGTATGTGTCCTTTTTTTTCCTCGTGTTAATGTGTAGTTTCGTCGAATCTTTACATCTCGTAAAATATTGCGAACTGCTGCTAAATCGTCTTTATTACATGTTATATAGAAGTTTTTACGTCAACAATCATCTGCCTAGAATATAGATAACGACCAAAGTAGTTTAATGAGAACGATTTCCTCTCATTGTTCACGTTTCACTTTGATGTTTTTATATTGCGTGCGATGCATATATTGACAGCGAGATACATAGCAATAGTCATTTGTAATTAAAATTTATATAGCATCATCGTCAGTGTACAGAGGTACGATGAATGTTTTTAATTAGCATTTTGGAAACTGTGTTAGGGTGTTATGGAACCTGAATACGTTTCTTGGAATTTCGACTATGGATCGTTTTATGGTAAGATTTATTTCCCCTTTCCTGTTTATGGAGAATTCCGAAGTATGAATTATTATCGATACGAGATTAATGTTGCATTGAATTAACGAGGGGAATGGTTTTATTTTAATGAGTAATTTATGGCTATTTATGCTCTGTTTTACGCAATCTTTTAAAATTTATTAATTTGAAATTTTAAGTTTTTCATTCACAGAATTTCTATATTATAATCCGTGTTTTATTTGTTCGTAATTCTCACTAAAACAACCTGTACAAGTCTTAATACCTTGATCGAAAAATTAAATATATAATATGATTTGAAAACCTTGGTGTTCGTTAAAAAAATATTTTGTGATCATTTTTTTCCGATTAAAATACTAAGGTTATTCGTATAAGCGAAGATAATAAACTAGATTATGCTCAATTTGTACGCCATCCCCATCTCTAGCTGTAAGTAAATTAAAATACATCAAATAAAACTCCCCAAATCCCACAGAGACGGTCGAGTCTCAGGGGACATATCAGTTTAGTAGTACTTAATAATAAAGAAGTGAATATGCAGGTCCTGTTTCTATCCCATTATATCGACCATACAATTATTTTCCCATTAACCATGTTTGTAAAATATTGTCTCTTCTTGTCTAGCGAATAATTTTTGTCAACTTGCTAATTTTTTACATAGATTCTTTTTAAATAAAACACTCGTTACACGTTATTGATGTCAATGCCGCTATTTTTAACATATTAATTTTACACGCAGCTTCTATCGGAAGCTATTGCTGATATAATTAACGTACTGGAAGAATATGTTTTACAAACAATAAAATTTATTTTATTTGCATATATAGATGTTGCTGTTAGTAAGAGTTTTGCAATTGCTAAATATTTATTTACATTTTATAAATTATTATTATTTTTATCATTTTATATTACACCTATTGCAGAGTATGGCAATGTATATTAAACAACACTTAGGTAGTTACTCTGTGAGAAAAATACTTAAATTTTTCTTTATTAATATTGATTTTATTATTGAAGATATACATAAAATCTTAATTGCAGTTATTTTCTCCAGCTAATTCTTGTACTTTTTTCTCTTTTTTAAGCCGCTCCAGCGCCGCCTCCAAGGAAACAACGGAGAGAGAGGACGACTTTTACAAGGGCCCAACTAGATGTTTTGGAAGCTCTGTTCAGCAAAACCCGTTATCCAGATATCTTCATGAGGGAAGAAGTGGCATTAAAGATTAACTTGCCAGAATCTAGAGTCCAGGTGAGAAGACATTTCCTCCGCCCTTTTTCAGATTGATTGTGGATTAAATAGATACTCAATCAACGTCCGCAGATTATATCTTTGTCAGAATAGAACATTATTGCGAACAGGCTTCTTTAAGAACCAAATGGAATTTCTAAGAAATTTGATATTTGAAATGGAATATTACAATATGTAAATTGAAGCTGAGAGTTTTTCTTACCCATATGAAACTTCATAGAATTTAAGTTAGGATGGATGGATAGATAGATATTTTTTTTAAAAGATATCTCGCTTCGGATAGTCTGGTGTAACTAGTTTATCCAATAATTCTCGATTTTCTTAATTTTTTTCCTGAAGAATATTACTATTATTATTATTCCCACATTCTTAAGTCGTGCTTTTGTGGACGGAAGAAATGTTTAACAAAAAAATAATTCTGTCATTTCGATATTTTTTAAAATTTTTGGTTAAAATCCGTAATCGATTTCTCACGTTACTTTCGCGGATTGGCTACAAAACTGGAATTACTATTGCAATCTGTTTCTGTCCTCCCACATCCGATTATAATTGCAATTAAAACTAGACTTATTTTTAACAGGTGGGTTTATTATTTCCACCAGAAACATAATTTGTATTTAACAGGCGTTTAATTTTACTAAACGAATGTTAAATTTTTAGGCCTTTCAGTTTATTGAAAATGTACTGTACAGTACCACGAAATTTATATATATAATATGAAAAAATTATTTTTATTTACATAAAAGTTTCAGACTATGTTCAGTCATTCATTCAGACAATGCTATTGTGATTAGCAATATGAATAGGAGATTTAATCATAGAAGATATTCTAAACCGGAAGCAAAGATTTGTATAATATGAAGAGTAAATAAAGTAATCTTCTCAAAGTTGCGAATAAGCTGCGTTATATACACACAGATAATCACAATATTGTCTCGAGTGAATGTATAGTTTAACAGAAAATAAAAAAAGAATTTCGGTAACTTTAATACTTAACAGAATATCTTTAAAGATATCAAAATAAATAATTTTCTCGACATAAAAGAAGCAAATGCCGATAGCCGCTAACAAAATCTTACGTAGGCCTACAGATCTAATTCCTATAGAATTGCATAGAAAATGGCATGTCGGTTATTTCAAGGACAATTCACTAATTGTTACATAAACAGAGAAATTTTTTACGAAGCAAAATTAATCCTCTTCTTCCCTCTTAGAGATTAAATTAAAATTTCAGTTTTTCACATACATTAACAGAGATATTTAATTATAATTGTAGATAAACCGAATACAAATAATTCCATCACTTCTGTTTTAATACGAGTCATTTCCTAACCTTTTTTTAAAATTCTATACACTTTTTTAATAAAATAAAAATTTTTCTGCTAGAGAATTAAATCTAAAAATAAAAGCAAGAAGAATTTAAAAAATTCTACTACTGGTATTAACATTTTTTCTAACAGATGTTCTTCAGTTTGTCAATAATTAATGTCCGAATGAGGAGTTTTAGGTGATGTGTTCACCTTCAACATCCGCTTCCGAACGATGGTTAATTACACATTTTAGCATTTCGATCAATCGCTGGACTTTGGATTAAAGATATGAAATGTTGGGTGAATAAAAGTATTAAAGCATTTCCGGTTATTTGATATTATGATAGGTAACACTCCTGCTTGTGTCGTCCCAATCTGAGGCCTTCTTTCCCAGAAAGAGCCGTAGAAGGGACATTTCAATTTTTATTCGTTTCTATTAAACTCGAACCGT